>NC_138374.1:30474183-30557535 GCF_054177405.1 Leptonychotes weddellii | reverse complement strand
TACGCTCTTTAAAAAAACTCTAAAAAAACCCTAATTTGTTGAATGCATAAAATGATTGAATTATTTAAATTAGGAAGTTTGGTTCATCCCCTGCATCTTTAAAATCTTTAGGTTCCCTGGAGCTTACGGCACTGGCCTGTGACTCTCAGAACATGGAACAAACCTGTTGAAGGCCCACAGATCATTTGCATGGAAAATGTTTATTAAGAATTTCCAGGAACTGGGGCACCTGTAGTCAGCTAAGCATCTGCCTTCGGCTCAGGGCATGATCTCAGGGTCCTGGGATCGAGCCCCGCATCAGCCTCCCTGCTCAGTGGGGAGCCTGCTTCTCCCTCTCCCCCTCCCCCCACTCTCAAGCTCTCTCTCACTCTCTCTCTCAAATGAATAAATAAAATCTTTAAAAAAAAGAATTTCCAGGAACCAAAATAAAAATGATTATAAAGTGATCATTTCTTTCCTCCTTCAGGACAGGGATATCAATTTTAAAGTTAAAATTCCCATTTGTTAATGGTTAGGTCACAGCTTTCTATAAGTGGGGACTGCAGTCTTGGGTGCCCTGTCTTCCTTCAAGTCTTTCTGTTTGAGGAAGGGGAAACCCTCGAAAATAACAGGGAGAGAGAGGAAGTGATGGAAAGAGGCTGAGGCCAAAGGCTTACACAGGTAATGTGAAGACTTTGTTATAGAAATATGGAACGAATAAATAATTTTTTTTTAATTTATTTATTTGACAGAGAGAGACACAGCAAGAAAGGGAACACAAGCAGGGGGAGTGGGAGAGGGAGAAGCAGGCTTTCCGCCGAGCAGGGAGCCCGATGCGGGGCTTGATCCCAGGACTCTGGGATCATGACCTGAGCCGAAGGCAGACGCTTAACGACTGAGCCACCCAGGCGCCCCTAAATAATTTTAAGAAAGGAAGAAATCAGAGATAGGGGAGGCAGCCTTAGTAGAGAAGTTTCATCTTATTTCAGAAAGAACAGAACTTTAGGGAGTAGAGGAGATAGTAACAGGTCACTAACAAGTCTGGTAACCCACATGCACTAGTTAGGGAACAATCAGACTGTGTCTGAGCAATATGATAATTGATCATAATTTTAGCCCATATTTAAATACCTCCTCTGTGTCAGTGCTGGAGATTTAAAAAATTAATTAAAGCTCGATTCCAGTCAGAAAAGAATGGTGTCTTTAATTCCTTTGGGTTTAAAATAAAGGAAGATTTCTGGGGAGTTAGCGATATACCCAGTCTCAGAATAACACCTCCCCAATTGCTTATTAATTACAAAGGAGAAAATGTACCTTTACATAAAGAGATCTCCTGGATATTGCCCATAAATAATTTAACTAAACCTCATAAATAATGGGACAAATTGCTATCATGGGCCTCCTGATGTGCTGAGAAGGGCATCATCCATGTTGAATTCCCACCAAAAATGTTTACCCTGAGTCTGGTAATCAGGAAACCACTGGGAAAACCCAAATTGAGGGCTTTCCTGCACCAGAACTGGCCTAGACTCAAAAATGGCAATATTCAGAAAGACACAAGAAGGTTGAGGAGCTATTCCAGATCAAAGAGATTAAAAATACTGGACAACCAAACACAAGGGGTGATCCTTGATTAGATCCTGAATCAGAGGGGATAAAAAGCTATAAAGGACATTATTGGGAAAATTGGAATCATTTGAATAAACATTGTATATTGGATAATAGTATTGTACTAATGTTAAATTTCCTCAGGGTGATCATCATGTTGTGTTTCTATGGGCAAATGTCTCCCTTATTCTTAGGAGATACATGCTGAAACATTTCGGGGTAAAATGTCATGATGTCTGCATGACTCACAGATGGTTCAGTAAAAAGAAAAAGAACTAATTTATATACATACACAGACACACACACATATGTATAGACATATTTGGAGAGAAAATGAATTTGGCAAGATATTTTAAAAGTAAATTTCAGAGATGTTATTAAAAGTTTCCATGGGATACTGAGAAAAAATATTTTTTTAAATCACACCACCCATCGGGGTGGCTGGGTGGCTCAGTCGTTAAACGTCTGCCTTCGGCTCAGGTCATGATCCCAGGGTCCTGAGATTGAGCCCTGCGTCGGGCTCCCTGCTCCGCGGGAAGCCTGCTTCTCCCTCTCCCACTCCCCCTGCTTGTGTTCCCTCTCTCGCTGTCTCTCTCCCTCTCTGTCAAATAAATAAATAAATAAATAAAATCTTTAAATCACACCACCCATCAATAATTCTCTGAATTTTGGAAGTCTGGCAACAGTAAGCTTGAATATGGAAAATAGCTAGTTTAGACTGTGTGACTGTCCCGGGAGAAAAATAACCAAAGGAGAGAAACTCAAGCAACAGAGATCATGGTGTGACTTGACTAGCCAACCTACCAGTTTTCCTGGTCTTTTCAAGAATGATTTTTGGAAATTAAGACTACAACAAGGGCAAGTGTTGGTAAGAAAGTGCTAAGGGGTTCTTTTAAGGTAGATGAGTAACATCCCAACTTCCTGAAGAAATCTGAGGATTATAGTGGAGGGGGGGCGGCCACCACTGTCAGTATTCCCTGGAGAATTTTGAGGTGGTGGAGGAGATGACTGAAGACTGGATACAAGTAAATTTTATCCTAAAATTTAAGAAGCAGAAAATGACACAATCTGTAGATGACAGAACAGGAAGATTGACCTTTATCTCTGAAACAGTTTAAACTATTTCGGAGTTTGTGAGCACTTACAGAATAATCATTAGGAAATCCCAGAGAAGGTTTAGAAGGAGAACATGAGGCCAGGTTGATGTTATGGACACTTCTGTGACAGAGTTGGTGGGAGTGGAAGGCCATGGACCCTCTGTGTCTGGATTTCAGCGAAGCAGTTGACAGGACACCTCAGGATACCTGCAGTAGGTGCTGGAATAGTGAGTGTATCCACTCACACAGCTGGGCGGCAGAGCCCAGTGAGTGTGCTTAATTGACTGTCTTCAACCCTGGGAGTAGGTTTCCAGGCTGGAAACCCTGGGCCCCAAAATTTTGCCCTTGCTCTTGTTCTGATGCATAATTTTTATCAGTGACTTGAATATTAATGGAAATCATGACTAATTTTCCAATGATAAAAAACTGGAAAAAATAAGAGATCCATTGGCTGACAGAGTGTGACAAATGGCGATTTCAATTAAGAGTGAAATGAAGAATCAAGAAGATGAAATTTAATTAAGATGAAATATAAACCACTTCAGATCCTGTCTGGATTATTGTGTTAAACCCGCATTTAAAGAATGACATAAACCCGCATTTAAAGAATGACATAAAAACACTAGACTGGATTCACAGAAGAATAGCAGATAAAATGACATGTGTGGAAACTTACATATAAAATGGTTTAAACATAGAACTAATGATGTAATGTATGGGGATTAACATAAGAATAAAAAAAAATAAAATAAATAAAATGGTTTAAACAACTGGGTGTGTGCAACCAGGAAAGGAGGGGGGAGAAGAGATAATTCTCTTTAATATGAAGGAATGGCCTGTGGTTGAGAAATTATACATATTCTAGCAGCTCCAGAGAGAGACCTGAATGGGACAAACAGATGTGATTGGGAGACCAATTTCAGTTCAGTATCATGAAGAACATCCAACCATCAGAATCACCTAAGAGAAGAGCGGTGTGGCCTGTGGGCCATTATGGGAAAAAACCGGATGTGGACTTGAGGACATCGGGAGGAAGGCAGTCGAGGAGAGTCCTGCATTGGATGGGGGATGGGATAAATTCTAACATTCCTCATATTTTTGTCCCGGTAACGGCGTTTCTTTGGGGACAAGATGGAGGAGAGTAAAGAGGCAGAAAGACAAGAGGGCTGAAAACTTAAACAAGAAGAGGGGGTGAAAGGAACGAAGGAATCAGTAAGCTTAGAGTGAAGCAGAAAACAAACTGGCTGGCAAAGTGAAGGGAACAAAGGGAACAGGAGAGCCGGAGGGAACAAGAGACATCTGAAAATCGCAAGGTTTTTAAGGCATTGTCAGAGGGTGGGCTAAGGCTGGCTGACGAGGGTGGAAACCAGAACCAAGGAGGCCAGACATTTCGGAGACAAGAAATCGGACCACAGGCATAAGGTCCAGCCAGGAAGCAGAGTCATCTGTGTCCCCGGCTGCTTCATGTCACCCTCCATGGCAACCTGATTTGTCACCATCGATATGGGAATAATAATCGTGTTTCATTCAACCTTTTCATGAACTGCTTTTGCCAATGTCCTGTCTCCATATCTCTGTGGACTCCTGAGCAGTTCTTCCAGAACAACAGGGATGTGAAGAGCCTCAGCGAGCATCACTACTGAAGGACAGCGTGCAGCAAGACTGTGTGTGATCACGGTGGCGCAGCCGAGCTGCCAGAACCAAGGATACCCATGCTGACGTGCCCGCGGCAGGGAAACCCGCACACGGGTCGCAGTCCTTCCATGGCCACATATTCTCAGAGAGAAATGGCGGGAGACGTTCAGCTGATGGAGGGGGGGCCCGCCCGGACCCCACGTGCCCCGCCAAAGCAGAGACCTCAGAGGTCGCTGCGTCCTTCCTGGAGGCCAGATGCCACATCCAGTCTGGCAAGTTGGACTTGGCCTTTCTGAGCTTGTTTCTTCCTCAGTAAAAGAGGGAGGTGACAGTCGCTCCCAGGCGGGAGTGCCGCGAGGCCTCAAGGAGGCGATGAGTGCCAAGTTCTTAGCGTGGGGCAGGACTGGGAGCTGCCTCGGAGCCGAGGTGGCTCCTGCACTGGTGAGCAGAGGAGAGGGAGGGAGCCCAGCACTGTCAGGAGCCTGGCGTGCAGGAGTGAGGAGGGGGGCACGCCCGAATCTCCAGAGAGGAAGCCGTCCGTTGCCCGAGGCCACGGTGCCAATCCTCTCTTCAAGACAAAGCCCCATAGCTAGAGTTGCTGAAGGTGAGAAGTCACCGCTCGCAAGGCGCTTTTCATTCACTGAGGAGATTGTTCTTGAACACCTACTATGTGGTTTCAGATCAAATTTCATTTGATTCCCACAACAGTCTTTGAGGGGTGGGATATCCTGCCCCTTCTGTGGTTCACAAACAGAATCTCAAATAGACCAAGTGACTTGCCCAAGCTCCCCAACCAGGAAGTGGTTGGACCCCACAAACCCAGACTTCCAAGCTTGTTCTCTCTAAAATGCCTGGTGCCTCTGCAGAGGAGTAGGTGGTGTGTCAGAGATGAGGATACAGTGTGTCTAAGTCAGACAGAGCAGCTTAAAAGCCATGATCAAGGAGCTCAGCTGGCCACCGGCATTGCTGATGAATTTTGAAGAGTGTCAGTGACATCATAATAATACTTAGTATTTATTTACTGCCCAGAGGCTACCATGAGCCGAATGCTTTATATGCCTGATCTCATTTAATCTTTACAACTATCTTACTTGTTAGGTATCATTGTTACAATTCTTACTTTCCAGATGAGGAAGTCGAGGCTTACAACTTGTGAACCCAGGGAGCCCACATCTATCTGAGCTGAGAACGTGCACCCTCATTGTTGCCCTCGGTTGGGGCAGGAGGGGAAGGCGGCCGTGAAGATAAGATGCCAGGCCAGCTGCCGGAAAGCTCGGGAGCCACAGAGGAACCAGGGGAGGGAAGGGGAGTGAGCCCAGGAAGGAACGCCCTCTGGCTTGAGCTGGGGGTTGGGGTTCCACGGCGGGGTACGCGTGTAAGCCCAAGGCTGGTGCACTTTCATATATGAACTCCATACTCTGACTAACCACATTGGCGAAAGGAGGAGTGAAGGCATTTACAAATAAGGCAGGGTGCGTCTGGAAATGAAAACCACGGGGGAAGGGGGCTGCGGGCGGTAAGCATCCAGGGAGAAAGAGCAGACATTTATCATGAGGGCTGAGTCTCTGAGGGAACAGATCGTGGCCCTGAGTTTCCTAAACGTGATAAAGAAGAGCTGACAAGGCTAAGAGACAGAAACAGGTTCTCTTCTCCCCCAAGGTGCCTTCAAGCATCACCAGGACATGTCACTTACTTCATCTGATACAAATTATTGGTGCCTCTGTGGTCAATGTCATGGCAGAAGGCAGCAGCGAGCATGGCGAAGGCTTCAAGATCCGTATAGTATTTCTTTAGTCTCCCTGTCTAAAAAAAATATATATATATATATTTACTTAGATGAATACACCTCTGAGCAGGTGCACTGAAGCCTGCCTGCAAAGGAGAAGATGACCTGCTGTGTTTTTAGAGCAAATTGGCTTTACATCTTGGGTATTGCAGCTCATTCCTGGCAATTACAAAACCCAGCAGGTACCTGACGTTTCCTTTAAGGAGGTAAGTGTGTGAACACTACGGGCTAATCCAGCCACGTGCCCAGGGATACCTGTGTTCTCTGGCATCATCTACAGGGGAGTTTGGGGTTTATAGGATCCAAAATTACTGATCTAAAACGATGGACCTTGTCCACTTGTCATCACGCTCGCGAGGGAAGCGTGCAGATTTCCCGTGGTTTGCAGCTCTCTGTACCTACCATGAGCAGAGTGAACATGGTCTGCCCCACATTGAAGCCGTGCCTCCAGTTATGGTAGGTGATGGAGCGGTACCCTTTCCTCACCGTGTACATCCACCTGGTCAGAACCTGCCGCCCAAACGAGACAGCTCCGTTCAGACTTTGGAATTGAATTCTAAAGGTTAGAAGGTCTGTGACCATCTTATCTAAGAAGATAGGCTGGTCCTGTTTACAGGGTTTAAGCTGATATATTTACAAAGTTAATAATCATTGAAAACCCAAATGGAAGTTAATCTTTTGAACCACGGGAAACACAGGCGGGGGCAGCACCAGTATCTCACAATACTTTTAATTAAACACTGTCTGACCTCGACAGGTACTTTGAATTTCTCCACCACATTGATTTCAAAAAACAGCCGCAGCCCACACTTAATCAGTTCGTGCTCTGTGATGGGGAAGTCGCTGAAGCGGAATTCGTACAGGTCCACTGCCTGCGGGTCCGGCAGGTCCTCCTTCTGTGGAGACAAGGACGGGCTGCTTCGGATTACATGCCTCTTCACCCCCTCAGCTCTCCTCTATTCTACATGGGGCGTAAAGCAGAATGAGCATGAAAGGGGACCACGTGCAATCCCCTGAGCCTCTGTGTGCCGGGCCCCGGGGCCATGCGAGGGACGTGTGTGATCCTCACAACAAGCCTGCACCACCGTCCCCAGTTTCCAGAGGGTGACACTGAGACTCAGCTATATTAAGAAACTTCCTGGGCAATGGAATTCAATTCCGAATCCATCCCCAGTGGCTGTTTTCTGTCGCTGATGCTAAAGAAAATGTTTCGTTGCAACAGCCCAGCCCATTTTCAGTACCCAACTTCTCTTTTCTCCTCTTCCAGAAATACTCAGGAAACAGTAAATGAACGCTTAATTCATTCCTATCCTGTTCTTTACCTGCTCGGTGGACTGTGGGCTCCGCCACGTGGGATCGAGGTGTCTTATTTGCCATGGCTCCCAGCGTTCACAGGGCCTGTGCCCGGGAGGTGCTTGGGAAATGTCTATGGAATGAATGACGCCTCATTCACCCCACACCTTGTTAGGATCGAGGACTGTGGATAAAACAGTGAACTCGGCATATGACGATTGACATAGCCAGGGAAATAAAAATGTGGATCTCGCCCTTAGGGAACTTAGCTTATTGAAATGGTTCTAAACTATAGATCATTGAAAGGAGAGATCTTAGAATACTCACAGAGCATAACATCCAGGGCCCAGGGCTGGGGGGAGAAATTGAAGGCAGGCTGGAGGGGGAATTAGAGTAAGAGAGATTCTGGAAGGATGTGGATTCAGCTAATTTGGTGGAAGGCAGGGAGGAGACCATCGCAGGGGAAGAGAGAAAACTCCAGGAGAGAGAAGCTAGCAAGAGCTTTGCGGGTCCACCAGATGTGCACGCAGGAGCAATTCGGTCCAATGGGTATTTACTGAGCCTGTCCTAAGTCCTTTACACCGTGCTAAGGCCACGTCCCCTCAGCAAGTTTAAGGTTTCCCAGGGGAAATATTTCATGCTTTATTTTATACAAATTTCAATACCAAATGGTAGATGGCTGTTTTAAGTAAAATTATGGTTTCTCATCCCTTAAGCCCTGAGTCTGGTTTGGTCTCTCACCCTCTTCCTTCTCTCCCTTCCCCGGGGCTCCCAGAACCCTGTGATTCTTTCTCACTCGTGCTAGTCTCAGACTGGTCACTTTAGGCAGAGATGATTTTTTTCGCCCTGTAAAGCAATGGTTTGGAGCCAAGAGACCAGCCTTCAGTTCTGGGTTCAGATTAGCTGCATTTCCCAGACTGAACAAGCCTCAGTGTTCTCATCCGTGAAATGGGAATAACAATAGTAACATTTTTGTCTTTGCTGTCTTAATTGAAAAGCAATGCTAATTTCATCTGCCTGCATCACAGAGAATTAATGGAGATTCAGTTCACAAAACCCCTTTTTCATAGGACCCACCTATGTCCTTTGCTACTCCTTCTTGTCACCTTCTTTCTCTCTCCAAACCCTCCCAGTTTCTTTGCTCATGTAGGTTCTTCTGTTTCTCTCATTCATTTATCATTTATTCATTCAACAGACATTTATTGGTTCCTATCTGTGTTGTAGGCATTATGGATGAATAAAGCAGACACTGTCACTGACCCTGAAACATGCATTCTCGTGGGAAGAGACAGACAATAAGCACATCTTTTAAAAATCGGAGTGGGAGAAGGTTAAGGGGGTGTGGTAGGGAGTACCCCATGCCACACAGACTCCCTGCTGGAGGTTTGTCTCAGCCCTACAGTTTGCAGAGTGAAGATAAGATGTAAAAATGATTTTAATGCATTAAAGACTCAGTCACACTAAAGTGTAAATGTGCATTTTAGCAGGAAACCAAGGAAGACGTTCTCAGAAGTGTGACTCCCAGGCCCCATTTGCAGTAACAGTCAAGCCAATAAAAGAGTAGTTTAGTACAAAAATTATAGGTTTTGAAGAACAGCTGTTTTAAAATCTGTGGTACAGAGGGTCGGTAAAAAATAAAGGCTTTTGGTTGATCCGCTAAGTAGGAACTCTGGGCACCCACGGCCAGCTTTCTCCTTTCGGCAGGAACCACAAAGTTAAGCCATGATGAGGACAGTTGGGAGCGCCTGCCGTCCCACTCGGCTCTGAAGCTGCTCTGCCAGCACCTGCTGAGGCTGGCTTGTCCATCTACTCCCAGAAGGGTTCCCTGGGCACCCGAGGGGGCCTTTTCCCGGGTCCCCGTGAGCCAGGCCGTCTTGGTCTTGCCGCCTGCCCACCAGGCCTCCCCCACCCCTCCCCACCCCCCGGCTCACAGCAGCTGGCCTCAGTTTCCCAAAGACCACATGCTCTCTTGTGTCCCCATGTCCTGGTCTGTACTGTCTTGCTTCCCCTTCTCCCCTCCAGCCGTCCCCAAGCTCCTGGCTTCAACCTCTGCCCAGGCGAACCCTGCTTTCCCATCAAGCCTCTTTGCCCAGCTCCTATCTTGCATGAGTAGAAGCAGGCCCTTGGCCTCCCTGGGCCTTTGGTGTTCACGCTCTGGAAACTCGTCCACACGGGGCCGTGTTGTTGCCTGTATTTTATCTCCATAATGAACAGGCCTTCTTGAGCCACATAGGACCAGACTGTACTACCTTTTGTGCTCAGGAAGGTAGAGTGCACCTCGGTAACTACCGACTGAATGAACAACACGGAATTAAGGATGGGTGACGGAGGTGCTTCTTTGGGAAGTCCTCCCCGGATCTATGGCATAATTGTGAGCCACAGGGCTTCCTGAAATGTCCCAGAGAGGAGGGAAGGTAGGGGGAGGACTTGCCTCACCTCCTTTGCCTGCATCAGCGTGGGTTAACTCAGTCTTCCTTGTAAAACAAAACTGCCACTGGCATCCATGACACTAGAAACTCGCTAGTTCTCCAGTTAGAGGATGAAGGACCTTACGTCGGAGAAGCAATAAAATGGGCAGAGAACCAGCGGCTTTACAAAGAAACACCTGTTTGAGTATAAAATCTGCTCCAGGCTTGTCCCAAATCATTACTGCATAAAACTTAGGAACTCAAAAAGCAAACAATCACGTATTTCAGAGAGGTTCTCCAAAAATTATGATCTCCAGTTACCATGATTGCATTTTCACTGCAAGCATTTTCATTGCAAACATTTTTGCCACATAACTAATTGGCTACAAGGCAATTTTTGCCGTAAAAAATAAAATCACAAAAAATAAGAGAGGGACATTCATTAAAAAGGATGTAGGGTACCTGGGTGGCTCAGTTGGTTAAGCGACTGCCTTCGGCTCAGGTCATGATCCTGGAGTCCCGGGATCGAGTCCCGCATCGGGCTCCCTGCTCAGCGGGGGGTCTGCTTCTCCCTCTGCCCTCTTCCCTCTCGTACTCTCTGTCTCTCATTCTCTCTCTCTCAAATAAATAAATAAAATCTTTAAAAAAAAAAAAGGATGTAATGAGGAGCATCTGGGTGGCTTAGTCAGGTAAGCATCCTACTCTTGATCTCAGCTCGGGTCTTGATCTCAGGGTCATGAGTTCAAGCCCATATTGGGCTCCATGCTGGGCATGGAGCCTACTTAAAAAAATAAAAAATAAAAAATAACATAAAAAAGGATGTAATAAAACACAAAAAATGAATAACAAAATGAAAAAGACTTTATTGTAAAATAAAAAAATATTTGAATATATTTAAAATGTATAGGGTAGGGCGCCTGGGTGGCTCAGATGGCTAAGCATCTGCCTTCGGCTCAGGTCATGATCTCAGGGTCCTGGGATCGAGTCCCGCATCGGGCTCCCTGCTCCTTGGGAGCCTGCTTCTCCCTCTGCCTCTCTCTCTGTCTCTAATGAATAAATAAATAAAATCTTAAAAAAAAAAAAAAAAAACAAAACAAAAAAATAAAATGTATAGGGTAGATTCATGGCAACATGGTGCAAATAACTGATTTTATTCTGTGGATTGAACCTAAGCAACTGTCTTTAAAGACATTCGTTCAGAGTAATATATATATATATATTTTTTTAACTTATTGATTTATCTCCTCTTTGGCATCACACTTTGTTTTTTCACTAAAATTTCTTCCTTCATTAAGAGGGGCATCAGTTTCCAAATACTAGGATGCATATTTATAACAGAGCTTTGTATTGTGTTGTGAAAGCCTTCCCCACCGTTGTTTGTTCTTGGCAGATTGTCCCACGTCTGCTGATAGACGTTCCAAAGTTCTATGGAAAACGTGGAAGAAACGCTAACGTTATAACGCTGATGTGTTTGTAACGGAGCTTCGGTCACTGTAACTGGTGTGCTTCCATTTCCTGGGTCGTCTGGTGTGCAGCCTGGCTCCACACTCTAGTCACCGAACCTTCTAGCAGGTCCATATACGGAGTTGTCACCATCCATTACTTTAAGACCCCACCTCGTCTACTGATCACTGCATAGACCACTAGGAGGGCTAGCTGAGGTCTACATAATATAAAAATGAGAGTAAAAATGGAGAAATGAAACCAAACTGACAACTCTGCTGAAGGCAGTTGGTTCATGTTGACTCATGAAGAAAGGAGACTGTCAACCAGTTATTTCATCTTTTACGGCAAAATTGCCTTACAAACCAATCAGTTATGCAACGAAAATGTTTGCCCTGAAATGCTTGCAGCAAAGATGTCTATGGCAAAGAAGTTTAGGGCAAAACTACCTAGAACCAAACATAGGATGAATAACCTATATTAATATAGGTTATTAATTATATATAATATTAACTATATTAATAACCGGAAGAGAAGTTCTTTCAACTCGAAATGATAGGGGTGGCCTAATGGCAACAATAGGAAAGAATTGCATTCCTCCAAGTTCCAGAAGGAAGAAGCCAGAGATGGCAGAGGACAGTTGTGCCTCAGAGGGTCTATGTTCTACTGTATATTTGTCATGTCTTCTGGGGTGACCACGGGGCAATCCAAAGCTATTAAAATAAATAAGGCCATGATATCCTTAGAGTTTGTGCCTGTGTTTCCTTATGTGGAAGTCTGGTTTCTGATTCTAAATTATCTTTGTGGATTGGACTGTAGGAGACAAGGAGGAAGAAATGCAGAGAACCAGAAGATCACGCTTTATAAGAAATCTCTTTTCTTTTTAGCCTTTAAAGGTGCCAGAGAAGAGGAAAGTCAAGACTTACTTGAGAAATGAGAGTATGTATCCTAATATATTTTATTTAAAAGGTGTTAAGGGTAGAAGTAAAACACTTACCAAAATTGTGACAAGCTGTTTTTCTTCACAGTCTTCAATTACATCTATATTTAACTTCTCTTTAATTTTCTAAAATGTAAAAGCAATCGAGGTGTGAAATTCCTATAAAGAAAATTCCTATCTGATTCCTCTACTCTTAAAATTGGTTTAAATGATGTTAAATTATGCTGTAATGGGTTCCATGCAAAGATGGATACAAAAAAGACCTATAGCATTATTATGAAGAATTTTCTCCAAAAAAACACAACACAAAAATATAATTGATTTCTTTATTCCCCTCAAATGTAAAATTTAACAGTGACTGTCTTAGAGAGAGACAGAGAGAGAAATGTGAGCTGTTTGTATGTAGGCAAGAAAGAGAGAAAAATTTGTTTTTCTATGAGTGTTTCTATTTTTTCATTTGTTTTTCTATGCATTTATAGCAATTTCCCTTCACCCTCCCCAGATTTTCTCATTTTTAACATCTCAAACTGTCAAATAAAATTTCTCTTAACCTTCAAACCACCCAGCAAAACCAAAACCAGAAAAAAGAAAAAAAAACACCCCAAGAAAACTGCACCTACACACACATTCAGAAAACTAGGGAAATAAAAGGAATAGAGATAGTGGGTGTGTGATATTTTCCCTTCATGTGGTGGTGATTAGAACATTGTTAGTAAATATCTACTTGCTTCTCCATCATCCATGATATTGGTCTTGGCCACGTTTGGCCAATGAGACTTTTAGTAAATGTGACACGAATGAAGACTTGAAATGAGCTTGCACACTTGGGCTTACTCTCCTGCACTTCTGACATCACCATAAGAAGAACACTTCTCAGATAGCTGCTGGTCAAGAAGGATGATATATGCATAGAGCAAACCAAACTCACAGCTTAGAGCCAAGGCCAACTAAGAATCAGTTGAAGCCTGTCATCCTACCAATGCCTGAGTGAGAAATCGATGTTTATTGTTGAAATACCACTGAGATGTTATAGTTGTTATGCAGCATTATGCGGCAATAGCTGACCGGTACATTTCCCTTCCTGGAAATATTTTTTCCTTGCTAACATACTTGAATCTAGAAGTCATTCCTCCAGCTCCTACTGACCCAGGGGCTGTTTTTTAAATATTATTTTTTTTTATTTTTTAAGCATAGTGCTATTCCAACCAAGCAGCTGAGAAGTCTAATAAGGTTCTGTGTCCGCTGGGCCACCCAGGTTATCCCCCAAACTTCCTTCTTTGTCTCCTCTTCCTTAGCCCAGGATTAAACCTATTCTCATTTGTCAGACCTCTAGGTAATTAGGCAAATTCCAGAAGCTGTGCTTAGATGCCACCAAATGTCCACAGAACTGAATTCCCCCACTTACCAAAATAGACTTGATTTCATCAGGAGTGGCTTTTGTCTGGCTCATGAGCATTTCCTGAGCTATATCCTTTCTGTTTTCCAGCTTATTCATTTTATCATAGGTGTCAGTATTTAAAAGAGACCATCCAAGAAACTGTGTGAGAGTCTGAAATGGATAAAATGTGACTTAATTCTCTACAATTGAAAAATTGATTTGGAGGCAACCATCCACATTCTGTTCCATTAATCAGTCTCCTTCCCACCATCAACAACCCAGCTTCTTATTTCCATCTAAGAAAAAACATACTAATAATCAGCCCCAGACAATAAAACTGGCTAAGCCCTTGCTTTTCAAAATGCACCACGCACTGTGAATACTTTATTAGAGGAGAGGAATTACAAATATCCAGTAGAATAAAGCACAGCCTGAGACTCAGAGGATTGGGGTGACAGCAAGAATGACAAAGAATAGAAGGGGTGGGAAAAGGATATAGAAAACTTCTTTCTGATTTCCTCATATTGTAAAGAATTTTGATTAAGCCAAAGTTCAATCTTGGGAAGAAAATGTTGCAGTCTACAGACGTCAGGAAACGGAAATGACACAATGGGCACATATTGACCACAACCATTAGTGACTCATGCCTTAATTGCCCTTCAACAACATCCCTCCAGAGTAACAAATAATTACGCTGCCTCCATTGTTTCATGAATTTCATTTACCTCCATTATTTTATAATTGCACTTACCTCAGTAATGTGTTCATCATACTCATCGAAAGGTTTTCCATCTTTCCTGTTATAAAATGTAGCTACTCCCACAATATCTTCTTTCTTGTTGACAATAGGCAGGGATAAGACATTTTTAATGACCCAACCAGTTTCATCTACAGGTCCTTTCTACAAACAATAAGGACATTCAGATTATGTTTTGACTTTTAATTTTGAAATAACTATAGATTCACAGGATGTTGCAAAAGAAACGTACAGAGGGGTGCATGCCACTTCTGTGAGAAGTGGCATGCACCCCTCACCCAGTTCCCCCAGTGGGAACAGCTTATGTAACTGTAACGCACTATCAAATCCAAGAAATGGAGATTGATACAATCCATGGAGCTTACTCAGACTTCACTAGATGCACGTGTACTTATTTGTGCATGCGTGTGTGTGTGTGTGTGTGTGCAAATCCATCACACGTGTAGCTATGTGCACCCCTCAGAATTGAGATACAGAACTAACACAGCACCCCAAGTCTTCTCTGAGCTACCCTCTCACCACCTTCCCCCCAACCTAGGCTACCTTTAAAGAAAGAATAATCTAATCTCTCTGTCCGATGCATAATTCCACCCTGTGTCAGAACGTGGCTAGGACAAATAGCCATAAAAGTATTCGAGCACATGTGATTACATGTACTAGAACCAAGCGTCTGCATTGTGACAACCCTAAGCTCTTCTCTTTGTCCCCCCCCGGCACTTACCTCTATATCACCTCAGTGTTCCCTAGTCACTTTTTCTGTCCCTCAACACCTGTTTAGTGAATTCATCATATTAAATTCTCTCTGTTGAAATACCCAGTGTGGTTTCTGTTTTCCTGACTGAGCCCTCAAAACAGGCTTCTGTTCTGGGGTGCTGCCCCACTTAGTGAACGTCTGTCGAGTCCCTGTGATGGGCCTGGGCTAGTTGCTGGGGCTACAAAGAGGAAAAAATCACAGGCCCTAACCTCCAGATGGTAACATTCTAGACACAGAAGTTCAGGACAGTTTCTTAAAGTGTGGGCCCAAGGACAATGTGCAATAGACTTTTTTTTTTTAAGCTTGTTTCATAATTTTGGGATGTGCATCTTAAATAAGCTTCCCAGGTAATCCTGATGTCCTCTGACGTCTGAGATCTGTGGTGTGGCACTCGCATGGTCTGAGCAAGGCAAAGGTAGCCAAGCACTGAGCACGCCATACTATCCCTTCTTCTGCCTCCTGCAGCATCATTAGCCAAGCCTCAGAGGCCCAGGCTGTCTTGCCTCTCCCATGATGCCTTCTCTCACCCATATGGAACTTCTCTTTTTCAGAATTCTATCAGCGCTTAGAGCCTGAAGCACAGTTAGAAGCTAGATAATTTCCAAATGCTTCGGAGTTGCTGATTTTTGTCTGTGAGGCTATAGTCTAATCTTGCCGAAGAGCGTCTCACACACTGTCGAGCTCTGCAGAAGTGATGGGACAGTGGGGGGTGTGTGACAGATGCTCAGTAAACAGCTGCTTATTAGTCGAAGCGTTCGTCTTTATACTTGGAATGAAAAGTGGAGAAACCAAACCTCAGCTTATGTGTCCTAATGGTCAAAGCTTTGGGAAAAAATCAGTGCACAGTGGTTCTCAAAGTGTTTATCCTCGGAAAATACAGTGAACTGTTTCTACATGTATATTGCCACGTGGACTAGGGACAAAATCAATTGCAGAAAATATATCACCTGTGTACAAAATAGTTTCACAACCGTAAGCACCCTGTATATTTTTTAAAGCATCCAAAACAAGCTTTAGTGACTATTTCTCAGTTTTCGGTAAATATTCATTTGTTGCCTGTTCATGTTCATGTGTTTCGCTATTACTAAGTTAGTTAGAGCTTGTTGACAGAAAAGTGGTAGAAGGAACTTAAGAATTAAGAAAAATTAATAGGACAAAAACTTAAAACTGAAGAAATTCTATGTGTTTTCTTTTTTCCTGTGAACTGAAGATCACTTTAATTGATATAAAGGAAAAACGCCTTCATCCACTTCAAGGAACTACCCTGAAGTTGTCTGCATCCAAATCATCGAGCCTGTGGATATGTTACTTCACGTGGCAAAGGAGCATTAAAGCCGCAGCTGAAATTAATGTTGCTCACCAGCTGCCCTTAAGATAGGGAAAGTATCCTGGATTTTCCAGGTGGATCCAATGTAATTATAAGGATCCTTAAAAGTATAAAAGAGAGTCAGAGAATCAGTGAAGAAGGTAACGGAAGCAAGGCTAGGGTGATGTCATCGCTGACTTTGGAGATGGCAGGGGACCGTGAGTCAAGAAGTGCAGGTAGCTTCAAGAAGCTAGAAAAGATGAGGAGATGGGTTCTTCCCCTACGGCCTCTAGAAAGGAACACAGTCCGGCCAACGCCTTGATTTTAGTCCAGTGTGACCCATTTTGGACTTCTGACTCCAGAACGGTAAGACAATACGTTCTGCCTGAGTGGTGATTTGTTACAACAACAATAGGAAGCTGACACACCAGGCCACCTGAGGGGTACAGTTTGAGAACCATTGCCTTTGCAGGTTTGCTCTGACCATAGTTCACTTTGGATCAGTGGTTTTTCCACTAAACTTCCCAGGGACAAGAGGGACTAATGCCAATAGAGGGGGGGCATGAGCAGGTGGAGAGACAGCGGGAGGGGGAGAGAGAGGTGGAGGAAGGAGGGTGGCCACCCTCTCCTGAGTCTGCTCTGTGGAATGATCCCCAGGGGCGGTGTCCCCGAAGAAGCTGGGAGGGAGTCTGAGGACTCGAGAACACCATCAGATTCAGTCCCGACCGGGGGTAAGGACAGAGGGGCGGATGGAGGGTGCGGGGAGACCACAGTGCTGTTGTCAGAGCTCCTGGGGCCAATGTTGCGGCGGGAGGAAGGAGCTGGTGTCTCCCAGCAATGCACCTGCCTCAGTATCCCGGCCATGCTCAGCCAGCGGCTGGGGCGGCCCACGGGGAGCAGCCCAGTGCTCTGGCGACCGTGGATTTCCCAGCCCAGCAGCCATTGCATGGTCATCCCTCCCGCCGCCAGAGACCCCGCACTGGGGCTTCTTGGAGAGCTGGGAAATTCCTATGGCCAGAGGTTTCCCCAGGTGGGCAGCCTCCTGGCAGCCAGGGCCCTCGGAGCCACGGGTGGCTGCCCTCAAACCTCAGAGCCCAGCCCCGGGTCTCCTGGCTCAGCTCCCCTCCCTCCATGGCCAGACAACAGCTGCTGAGGCTCAGACGCTTTAGAAAGTGCGTGTCCCCATTCTTTCCTTCCTGCGCACTCTTTCCTGGCACCCAGCTGCTGTAAAGGTCAGGGTCAGGGCCAGCACAGCATGGTCACGACGAGGCTCTGGCTGCAAGGAGGGGGCAGCTGGAGCAAATGCGCCATATGGTGTTTGTGTGATTTCCACGTGGGTGAGCAGGGGGATGAGCAGGGAGATCGGAGGGAAACCTTCCAGGAAACTAGGCAGGTGCGCCTAGGTTTGCCGGGGCCCCGCTTGCAACAGGTGCTGCTCATCCAGGCCTCAGGCCCCAGGGGGCTGGCTTCTCCCTCAGGCAGAGATGGGGTGTGGGGGGTGTGGGGTGTGGGGGGTGTGGGTGGGGGGTGTGGGGGTGGGAGGGGGGTGTGGGGGTGGGAGGGGGAGGGTGTGTGTGTCAGGAAGCCAGGCACCGATGGCCCCCACGGGGAAGGGCTGTCTCTATTCCTGACTGATTGTAACCGGGACTCTAACTGGATAACTGGATGTTTGTTAAAACAGGACACACAACACAGGCCAGAAGGCAGAAAACTGGCTCACATGCCAGTTTCTCCCCAGCAGTCAGGTGGGGGGGGTGCGGAGGAGGATCCCTGGATGTTGCAGGAGGAAAGATAAAACCAAGAGTCTGACAGCAGGAGAGGCCCTCAAAGACCCAAGAATAGTTTTTTCTTTTCCAATAAGCTGCAGGGAAGGGCCTGGGAAAACCACCAAAGGACAGCATCCAGGTGGTAGTACGTACACAGCTAATCACTCAGGCAAAGAACCCTTAGCACCTGTGATTGCCAGGCACTGTTTTAAGCCCTGGATGACCAGGAGTGGGTAGACTAGAGGAGTGGCAGGGACTACACCCCCCAAATGCTAGGGTGACAGACACCCTGTCTCCTTCTCTCGTCCCCCTCCTTCTCTCACCTCTCCTCCCTTCCCTGAAGAATCTACTTGGTGAATGGGACAGAAACTCGAGTGTGTTCCTCCCAGCCACCTGAGCACGAGGCAGACTCTGGGGATGGGGCAGGGGGAGGGTGCGGGGAGCAGTGCTGATGGGCGAGGCCTGGCTGAGGGCAAAGTTACCTGAAATGTGAAGTACTCATCTGCAGGGGCATTCAGCATGTTACATATCTGTAAAGCAAGAGGACACGGAAGTCCTAAAACATGTGGCAGAACCACGAACCCACAAAGCAGACAGAAGAAAGAATGCATCAGAAGCGAGGGTTTCCTCCGCAGCTCTCCGTGGCTCGCAGGCAAATTATTCACACTGAACCTTGGCTGGGCCAAATTTGCTAAAAACACATTGAGGTTCTCTTCTGCTAATTAAGTCATTGCATGACATTTAGCACAATCTTTGCTCTTTCCTACTCCCAGCCTCTAAGGATTCTTCTTCCAGATTCAAAACAACTAACTGTTCAGACCAAGGAGAGGAGGAAGCTGAGCAGAAGACTGGCTCTGCTAGAGGTGGGGCAGCGACACTAGGAAGGCTCTGTTTCCCTCCCTCCCTCCTTTTCTTCCTTCCTTCCTCTCTTTCCCTCCCTCCCTTTCTTCCTTTTTTTCTGATGTGGGATCTGAATTGCAAACAGGTGCCTACGCCGCAGAAGGAAGCAGCCAGGCAGATTTAGGTACAAGGTCAGAAGTCACTCTGAGATATATTTGAAGTACTGAATTCAGAAACTATTGCTTTCACCCATAAGGACAAGAAATCATTCTGTTCTTGGTAATTTTTAATTATCTGTATGTCAAATCATATCCACAAATGAGTCTTAATAAAATGCTATAGCTTTGTTTCTACCAAAATTCTAGTATTTAAAATCATAGCATGTTAAAGTTGGAACTTTAATCATTAAGCTTAAGCTTTTTCTTCTAAAGATGAGGAAATAGAAGCCCAAAGATGTTAAGAGACTTTGTTCAAAACCATGGGCGGAAGCTCGAAGTGGAGTCTGAGTGTGGGGGCTGGTGTTACCAGTTCTCCTGGTGAGGGGTGGGGAAGGCCCTCATTCGTAAGCTCTGCCAGTTTCCATGGCTCCAATTCTCCCACCATGGGGGACAGTTTAACAGCTTGCTCATAAAAATCCCTGAAACTCTAACACTGGTGAGCGGGGAGCAGTAGCCTTCTACACCTGCCGGCCCGGCGTTAGCGCTCGCATCCTACGGTGGTTGAGCCACATCAGCTATGTTTGGGCTACTCTGATGAAGCAACCGTGCAAGTGTTTCGAAGTTTTTGTTCGCATATACCGCCGAAGAATCGAAGGAATTGTGTGTGCCGTCCATTAATCTCATCTAATCTGAATGAACTACATGAATTCGTGGCTGAGCGTCCTTCAGGTGTGTTTTAAAGAGGCAAAATGTAGCTTAGTCCTCTTTTCTGACCTTTCTACCAACAGTGTCAGTCTTCATCCATACTCTTAAGGCCTCTAGAGAACATCTACAGATGGGTCAAGGTCCTTGCTGCTCTCAGTCTTTCTCTCTCTCAGTTCACATGTCTTCTTGATTCCAGCTTGGCTTGATCCTGTATTTAGTGCCTTCAATTCTACAAATATGCCTAAGGCTCATTTTTAATATCTGAGAAATCATTAAACCAGTGCCTGCTGCGTCCCATTCAGAGCTGGGATGTACTTGTCTAAGGAGAACTCTGTGCATGTGTCCCCTAAGTCCAGAGAGGTCCAGCTGCGGGACTTCTGCGACAGCTCGCCCTAAAGTGTGCCTTTACTCTCTTTAACCCGGGGAAATGATTGAGGGAAACATCTTAAAAAGCTAAAAGGAAAAGTTTCAACACTATAGGAGCCCAAATAATTTTGATTAAAATTGCAGATCATTTTTATCTAGAAAATAGCATTTAGAAACTCTCTAAGGCCCCATCTCTTAAATAATTAGGTCAGTAACCTTATTTTACAAATGTGAGTGTTAAAACCCAGAGAGGTCAGGGCATTTAGCCCGAGGTCAAGGATTTGCCAAGGGATTTGGCCAAGGCAGGACTGAGTCAAGGCGCCCAGGGCTCTTCAGCCTTGCCTTTTGCTCTCTTGGCCAGAATGCACCACCATATTACAGAATGCAGGCCCCCCGGCAATGCATTGCTCTGGCTGAGGCTGCTGAAATGTTTGATACCATTCTTTAGACTAGGGGTTCCCAGCCAGGGTGGTGTACGGCATCTGGTGGGTAGAGGGCAAGGATGCGGCTGAACGCCTTACAATGTGCGGCTAGCTCCCCCCCCGCCCCGCCAAATAATCGTCTGGCCCCAGATGTCAATAATGTTAAGTTTGAGAAAATCCTGTGCTAAACACAAAATGTTTTTAGTAATCCCTGCCTCTTGTGAGTACGGTGTATAGTCTGACACCTTTAGGAGGGGAAAGGAGGACTATTAATAACTCGAGCACAACAGGTGTAAATGGAAGCTGGCCAGGCAAACTGGGATGTATGTTCACCCTAATTATGGAGTCCCAGGAAATGGCTCAAGCTCAACTCTCTGAAAATCAGTTCCCACTTTGGGAATGCCAATTTGCCGAATGAGCACTTTGGTGAGAAATACCTTAAACTAGATTTACGAGGGTTTGCCCCCAGTCCTGGGCTACCAGCGGAGCAGCGATGGGGCCTGGGGCAGGAGCTGAGATATGAAAGGCAGGGGTGCGGCATATGTGGGTGATCTGTGATAGAACCGAAACCTGGGGGACAATCCTCCCCTGCTTTGGGAATCCATCCCTTGGCAAGCTGGTTATATGGCAAGTTGATGACTTGGCAGATTAGCCATTCAGTGAATTGGCTTTTGACACCTTTGCTTTGTCGAAATTGATTTTGGGGGGACAACCTGTTTCCCTAGGAGAGAATAGGTACTTAAAAGTCGGGGTATAAATCCCCCCACACTGGCCATGGCAGCTTTGGCCATATCGAATTTGATAAAAGCTCCAAACAGGAGTCTAGTAGGTGGTCTGCCAGGAAACCAAGGATGGGCGCCGATGGCCAAGGAATTTGGTGATGTACTGAAGCTGAAAAGTTGTATCTGTGGACTCAGGAATGAGTTGGAATGTTTTGGTCATTACTACTAAGTCAAGAAGGACATTTAAAAAACACTTCGACTATTTTGGAGCAAACATGAAAACATGGTATTTGTACATAGTGCTGTTTATTCCTAAAAGAAATAAGCTTGTTTTTTCTCTTTCTCTTTTCTTCCCCTTTGGCAAGTCTCTACACTAGAGAAAGGGATCATGCCACCTGTTCGAGGCCCCCTGGTCCTGTAACCAGTGAGTCCAGGGTTTAGGCCGCCTGGGAACCCCCAAGTAAAGCCCCCTGACATAGGAAGATCCTTCAGCCACATCCAGAATTTTTCTCACTCTGCTACCATTCCAAACCCAGCAATTTTCACACTAAGCAGAGACCAATTTGTGCCAGTAAAGGAAAACGGGAGCTAACCTAGGTTTTGTTTCCCCTTCTCTCTGACCCTTGAGTGACTCTATTAGTCACTATAATTTACATGCCCATTTACTAAATAATGAGGATGAATGAACACTGCCAACAACACAAGGACAACACTAAAGAAAAACCAAATATGCAAATAAGTGCTATAAATACATTACAGAAACTTGGATTTGCAAAGCAGAAGATAGGAAAATGCCAACATAAATGTGGGAAGCACTGAACTCTTGCAGGGAGGAATCTTGATGCCAAGAGATGACACAGATGGTGGAGAAGCCCAACAAGGGAGAGAAA
The DNA here is from genome assembly GCF_054177405.1 of Leptonychotes weddellii. NCBI lineage: Eukaryota > Metazoa > Chordata > Mammalia > Carnivora > Phocidae > Leptonychotes > Leptonychotes weddellii. The sequence continues at coordinate 30,535,282 of NC_138374.1, read as the reverse complement.
TCTTCCAAGAGAAGGAAGGAGAGTATGGTAGAGGAGTGGGAAAGTTATGGTGACTCTAGTTCTCTGGCCTGGAGACCTATGGGACCTACCAGAGACCTCTTGTTTCTTGTCTACCCACACCTGACCTCTATTCGCCAGACCTGGCCTGCTATCTTTACACACACACACACACACACACACACACACACACACACACACACACACACACACCAACCACCCCCCCCCGCCGCCCCCCGCCACAGACCAGGGCAAAACTCTTTACTTCCTTTATCAACTCCCTCATTTTGCATGGCCATCAGTGGCAAAGTTCTCCATTTACACATTTTTGTCTTTTGTCAGTAATTTCTCATGCTTTGGAAGTTTTGGCCAAGGTAACTATACTTGAGATCTAATTAAACCCAACACGAATCCTAGCCACAGACTTTCAAAGGACATCTGAAATTTGCATGACTGCTGAATAAGAAGTTGGGGGGACGGATGGATCTTTCTCATGTTGACTAAATATTTTCGTGTAGAGTTTGGAAGTCTCTCGTTAACCTCCTTTCAACTGCCAAGATTCCTCTCTCCCACGTCCTGTATGGGCATGTCACTCTTCCCTCCTGCATTTTACTTTCACAACTGTTCCCATCCCATAACAAATAAGAGTTTCATCCAATACTATTCAGGATTTGAATAGGAACTTACAAATCCATTTTCGGCAACGTATGTTGGCAACCCGCTAACAAGAGTCCAGTGGTCTGTAGGGGGTGTCCTTGAGGAAGATTAGAAGAAAGAGAATCATTGCCACACAGAGAAATGCAATGTGGGCAAAAACAAAAGGGCAACTCCTGCCACCTCAGGACAGTACTCACGGGATCACTTTGATCTCTTCTTTTCCATGTAAAATGTAATCGATGATTTTGTAAAAGATGACTTCCTAAGAGGAAAGAGATTATGAGAACAATCTTATTTCCCAAAGAAAACACTTCTCATCAGCAGAACTGGTACTTTAAAGCTCATTTAATTGTACCTTATTTTCTAACCACATTGCTCTGCATAAGTACCACCTAATTACTCATGTCCTGATTACAAGCTTGCAATACATCTAGAAATACTAGTGGCTGTTTATCTACATGAACAAGCCTGTGGAGCTAAATTTTAAAAGTGGAATTTATCCAGACAGCTTTCAAAGGAATCTTGTTTTACTTTTAACTGATCCCTTTCTATTGTCCAGAAATATCTGGCTGATAACTGTAGTGGAACAAAGCATGTAATTTCTCAACCTCCGTCAATGTGTTCCCTTCCCCACTGTGCACTGAACACTTCCCACCTTCCAGCACTGGCTGATCGGAACAGGTGTCTCAGGAACAGGATTCAGCAGTTACTTCGTCAAAGCTGGGAGGGACTTGAGAACTAGCCTCTCTACTTACTACTTTGGGCAGATGAAGAACCTGAGGCCTGGACACATTCCATCCCAGTACCCTCGCTTTCCTGTGCGCTGGGAATACGGTGGTGAGACCTCATTCCTGCCCTCTGAAGCTTGCTGGCAAGGGGAAAGTAAATCCAATCTAACCCTTGCCTGGAGTTTCCAATCTAGCAGGTTTGAAGGAGGGCCTGGGCACAGGGTGCTCAAAAAGCTAGGCAGGGGGCTCTGATGTGTCCCTTCCTCTTGAGAATTACTGATTCACCAAGCCCAGCTATACAAAAAAGGAAACTGAGAAGTGGAACAATGAGTTTAGGCAAGGGCCACCCAGCTGGCTTGGGCAGAGCTGAGACTTGAACCTCAAGCTCCTTGTCCAGTGCTCTTTCCTATCCACTGGTCTTGGCACCCTGTGCCATGCACACACATCACTGAGGAAGATGTTGGCACCTACTCTGCCATCGGGGGTCTTCGGACCTTTATAAGGCTCGACTTCTCCCAGCTTGATTGGCCATTCATCGTAGAATGCCTGAAAGCAATTATATTTAAATATTATTAAACGAACTGTTCCATGACCTACTATATCTTCTGTGAGTTTCATGGCTTTGCGTATTCTATGTTAATTTAGAATTCTGGAATTTTAGAGCTGAAAAAGACCTATAATTCCCAGCAATACTGCTTACAAACTTGAGACTGTGAACAAGTCACTTAGCCTTTTTCATCTGTAAAACAGGGATAGTAATAGAATTTATACTATAGGGTGGTTGTGAGGATTAGATGAACAATACAGACAGAGCACCTACCTTGACACATAGGTAAAGGGACTCAGTAGCTAGCAGCTTTTTATAGATAATTAAACTAAATCTAAGTAGGTTAAGAGATGTGGCCAAGGTCATGCAGAGTGGCCAACAGTGTGGGCTGCCTTACTCAACGTCTATTCTCCCCCTCTTCCTCTCTAACAGATCCCAATTTATTTAGGCATCAGGTAGTCATTTTCTCAGGGAAGATGGGCCTGCACAGCCCCTGAGTGGCCTATATATGGTGCCTGGGATTAGTTGGAGGGCAGGCACACGGCCAGTCCTGGACAGCAGAGAAGGGGGAGAAGTCTGTGGAGGCGCTTCTGGGGAAGAGCACCCCTCGGATGAAAGGTAATGGAAAAGACATTTGCAGGAGGCGCCTCCTAGTTTTGTCCTGTGTGTCACGCCTTGAGCTGCAACAGCTTTCTTGCCACCCCCAAGAGGAGACCTCTCCAACTTGCGGGTGGCAGAGACCTTGCTAGGGGAAAACAGCAAGCCACTGGGACCTTGATGACTATACTGAGCTCTGAATGAGCCAGTCTTAGAATTGCCCGATCTTGGGACTTCTTGTTAAATGAGATAACTGTCTTGCTATTACTTACTGGGTCTGATGTTCCTTGCAGCCAAAAGCACCCGAACCAATAAACTCAACCACCAAGTCCCAGAGCCAGGATCGAAGCCCAGCTCTCCTGACACCTGGTGTCCCGTGTTTATCCACTTAGAACAGTTACTCTGAAAAAATAACTTCCATTCACATGGAGAATAAGCAATATAAATGATATAGTATTCATTACTTATGTTGAGCTAGGAGAGCTCCAACCGAATTAATGAAACAAGATGAGAAATGAACATTATATATATATTGTGTGAATAGTAGCCATGTTTTAATGGATCACATTTCATGTGATGGGTGTTGTATAGATGATTTGAGGGGAGACAAAATGTATGGAGTGACGAGGACCTTCTCCTTGGTCATTTCCAGCAGTCCGATGGAGTACCGCTCACAATTCAGATATGTTCTAACTGTGTAGAGTGCTTTGTGAAACTGGCGCTCCACATCTGTGAGCTCTTCAAATATTTTGTTGGCCGACCACATGAGGATCTGGAAGGAGGAATTAAAAAGAAAACACTCAGAACAAAACACACAGTGAAGAGGTAGAGCATTAGCCAAAAGAAAGTAGGAGGTGTCTCCAGTAAAAAGAACATGTATCACTGAACAATGCACTTTCATTTTTGAACTTGTGCGTGTCTGACACACTACTCAGATTCTCTGAGTGGGATGATTAGACCTGTGCAAGGGTGAGGGTCTCTGAAAGAGGTACGCCATGATTGGTCCCCATGTCAAAGGGCAAGTGACCTCACCTTGGAAGCAGAGACAGTCCCTGGGCAGAGGGTCTGGTATTGGTGGTGCCCTGGCTCCTGCCATTCCCCCACTGGGGAGAAAGCCATATGCCTCTTTCCACACATCCTGAGCTACTCAGAGGTAACCTTATCTGGACAGTTGGATAGGAGGGGATGTTGGAAGCCCTTCATCCCCACCCCTCTCCCACCATTGTACAGATGAAGAAACTGACGTCTAGAGAGTGGCCCAGACTGAGGTACCCTGATTACCAATGTTGTTCCTTATCCCTCTGGCTCAAGGAGGCAACAGACTTCAGAAGAGTGATTGGTTCCTCAGATTAATAGCTTCGATATGTACCAGGAACTGTTAAGAGCTTTGTGTGGACGAATTCATATCATGATCATGTGATAGTCACAACAACCACATAGGGTAGGTACTAGAATTATCTCACAGAAGAAACCACGGCTAGCCAGGATAAAGACGAGGCAAGCCAGTTGTACATGCAGATGGAGGAGCAGAGAGGTAGAGGGGGAGGCAGGGGCAGACCATGACTATGACCATGAGAAGACAGCCAGGACTAAAGTCTGAGAATCGGCTCCATGTGCCTTAAACCCCCAAGAGTGATAGGAGGGGTCTGGGCTTGTTGCCTCCGGGTCCCTTTGTCAGAACAGGAAAGCATGGAGTGATGAAGGTCACCTTCCTAGTACCTGGCTTCTTCGGGATTCAACAGTGTACAGGTAGTTGGTATGATGAAGCTTTAGGATGACAGAAACAAAGTTGAGGTATCTGCAAAAGACCTACAGGAAGCAGAGGAAAACAAATTAGGTATGATATCTTTCCATTAAACAACAAATAAATTTCCTGAGCCTCCAGCTGGATGCCCAAGGTTAGTATTACCTCCTCATCCTGTTTGGAAAATTCAGATGCGTTTACTTTGTTAACTGCCATAACCACGGCAAGAACCTCTTTGCCCATCACGATCGGAGTTGCCAGCAGGTTTTTGGTGACATACCCAGTTTGTTTGTCCATGAAGTCAGAGAAATGGCTGTTCTGAAAGACACATTCACACGTTTGCCAAAGCAGCACAGAACCATGGAATGTAGGTCTAGGAATGGCAACAGACCATTCTCTCTAGTCCAAACCGTCTGGACAGATAACCAGGGCCCCAGCACAGCGGTCCCACCCACACCCCCATCCTAAGATTGCACAGAGTGAACTCACTGGTTTTAGGATGAGCATCTCCCACCTGAGCTCTGGCCTATCTAGGTGAGGCTGCGGTAGAGCTGGGAAAAAAGAGGTGATGTCACGGCCAAGAGGAAAGTGAGATGCTAAGAGGAAATGGGGTTACAATGGACAGAAGGTGTGCAGGGAAGTAGCACACAGCTGGGATTACGGGTGTAGCGCATGGAGCTCTTCTTTCTAATTATGAGAGTAAAATGTATGTGAAACCAAACAACTGGTACATCATAAGGAAAAAAATGACTCCTCAAACTCCTAATCTCGCTTACTCGAGGGAACCAGTGTTAACAGCTTGGTATGTCTCCTTTTTTCCCCCTTATTTTTTAGAGATTGATCGATTGATTGGAGGGAGGGGGGAGGGGCAGAGAGAGAGAGGCACGCAGACTCCTTGCTGAGCGGGGAGCCCAACACTAGGCTCCATCCCAGGACCCTGAGATCATGACCTGAGCCGAAACCAAGAGTAAGATGCTTCGTGGACTGAGCCATCCGGGTGCCCCGGTATGCCTTTCTCTAACTCTTGGACAAAAATATTTCTTTTTTATAAAACTTTTTAATTCACACAATATTTGCATCATATAATGATACTTTATGGACTTCCGTCCAGACTCGTGCATATGGGTGTGAATTCAGCCTCTAGATTCTTGCACAATATTGCATAGTGTGGGAGCCCCATGGTCTGCTCAACCATTCTCCACTGACTTAGTCTGCTTATAATTTTCCCCACTGAAAACAGTGCTGTACTAAACATTCTTGCTTTCATTTTTATGTGATGGATTCCCCGAAGTGGAAATCTCTTTTGCTGGATTCACAGGTGTATGCAGTTTTTATTTATACAGATTACTTTTATAAAAGGTTGGAAATCTTACTTCCACTGGTCATGTGTGAGAGGACCCTCTCTTGCCAGCACAAAATGCTTCTCAGTTTTTAATGTTCTACCAAGCTAACATCTTTCATACATGTTTCTTTCTCTCTCTCCCTCTCTCTCTCTCTCTCTGTGGGAGAGAGGAAGTGGATCTTCCCAGATACAAGCCCCATGCCGTAGATGTGAGAGATGATTCTAATATCCTAACCATGGAAAGGGCAGAGTGATGAGTGTGGCAAGGTCCCTAAATGGAAGAACTTCAGAGGGTCAAGGACAGCGGTCCTTATTAGCTGTAAGCTAGAGGATTGCCTGCTCTAGATGGGTGTAGACACAGCCTTCCATGGTTCATACTCTCTCATCTTTGAACTTGAGTCTCCTTCAGTTGGAACTAAACTTTCAGCCTGATTCTGAGACTCACTGGCCAAAGTTAATGGGGTTTTCCTTTCATAGGTTGTATTATTTATATTTCCTTGTGTTGATGGTGCTTCTGAGATTAGCACGAACCCCTGGAAGCTGGACTCTGTTCAGTTTCCAAAATTAAAAATGTGGGAGCCTGCAGTGCTACTTCTGGGCCAGAATCTCACCCAGGGAGCAGGGCTCCTTGGCCAATAGAGCTCACAGCTCAGCTCGGAGCAGCAGACCTGGGCTGTGCCTCACAAACACCTGCAGACAAACTCACATTTGCAGACCTCCCAGCAGACCCACTGAATCCTGACCACCTAGAGTAGCATCTGTCTTCCCCAGGAATCTGTACTCTTAGTGGGTGAATCACTCCTGTGGAGGATCCCTTAGGAGTGGTGAGATGCTAAGGGAGTCAGATGGAGCCCCTTATCCCAGATCTCTTTTCTACCTTTCCCAGCATGGACCCACACAAACCAACTATTTATTTAGGAGGCTGCATCACCTAATGTTGAAGAAGGCTCTGGCATCAAGAGTTCCCCGGCTAAAACCAGACCCCAGTTCACCAGCTACGTGATCCATGCTACTTAGCCTTTGTGGAAATAAACGCTGGTATTATGGACTGTTTAGAGTCCCGGCACATAGAATAATACAGTATGGGAAGAGCACTTAGAAAAGTGTCTGACACATGGTAGGTGCTCAAGGATTACTGGGAAGAGACGCCTGGGAGTTTATTGGGCTTCCCTGGATGAGAAGTAGTTCTCTTTTGCAATGACCATTCTGCTTCTAGTTCTAGCTTTTATAACCAATCCCAATCACTGAAGAACCTAGATGCTCTCAGCCCATGTAGGCGTCCTATGCCCGGAAGCACGCGTTTGTCTGAGGGCCAGTCTCTGGCCATCCCCCCATCCCCCACCCCCCACCTTCAAGAGCCACATTTCTTTCCTAACCACCTGATCTGCCATTCTCTCTGCCTCCGGTAACATCTTCCCTGTTAGGCCAAGACGTCTTCAGACTTTGTTAGGTTCTTTCTCCTCATCCACTGCTTGCCCAAGGCAGCTCGCATTCCATTTTCCTCCTAATCTATTACCCATTATGGGTTGCGATCACCTTCATTTACACAGCAATCTTGGCCACTAAGTGAATAATCAAAATACCAGATCAGATGCACACACCATGGGATGGTCAGGCAGGCTAGTTTCTTTGCAAGCACACTTCAGTCGGCAGCTTCAAAGCTTTATGCTCTTTTATTCTAGATTCTAAACACAAGGAAATATTCCTAAGTTCATTTGGCTGTTTTGAGAAAATGACATACATTTCAAAATGTAATGCTTGCTTATTATTATATTTGAAAGCCCTACATAAAACCATCCGTCAGATGACAGGGCAGGTGAGGTGAGGCTTTCTGCTTCACTAGCTCGAACAATCCCTAGTGAAGTTTGCTTGAGTAATTCCTATAGTTCTCGGATTCAAACTCCCCTGGGTAGACCTTCGAAGAAGCCACGGAAGGCATCTGGGGAACACTGTGTACAGCAGCAGATGGACCGGGTCCCTCATCTGATCTCAGCGTTGTTAAACTCTGATTAAGTGCCATTATCCCTTGAGACCAGGAGTCAGAAAGAGAGAAGGGAAGGAAGAGAGAGGAGAGAGGAACAGGAGTTAGAGGCACTCTGTTAATTATTGAAAACTTAGGATTTCTCCCATGGCTTTCTTTTAAACCACAGTCAGAACGAGAACCACCCATAGAGTTAATCAGTTTTCCCAATAGAAAAAGAAATAACCTGAGGAGGATATCTGTTTCCTGTTATTGAAAGTCCCTGTCTTTAACCTGTTTTAAAAAGAGGCGATAATCAGCAACCCTTTTTTTGGCTTCCTACACCCAGCCCCCAAACGCCCCTTGGCATAAATATAATAATAGTTGTCATTTACTGAGCACCTACTAGGAGTCAGTCACTTTATGTTCATTTAATCTGTATATTGGTTTGCCTCCATGTCTCAGGTGCAGAAATGCAATCTGTCACACAGTTACCTAGCTAGTCTCAAACCCGCATCTGTGCCGAGGTCTCTCTGACGCCAGAGGTCTCACCCTACACCTTAGCTTCCTGGCTATCACCTTCATGGACCCCCAAGGTCGGGGCCATCCGGCTCTACCTCTTTGTCTAGGTCTGAGAACTCCTTCCCTCACCTGTGCCCACATTGCCAACCAGGGAGAAGCCACGTGTGGTCAGTAGCGTGGTAAAAGAGGGAGGCCTCAGAAGACCCAAGTTATGGTCCCAGACCTGCCACAACCTGCCTGATTGACCTTGACAAGATTCTTCCACATACAGGATGGACATAAAAATATGCTCCCTCCTTCCTCACAGGGTCTTTGCCAGAATCAAATGAGATTAAGAATGTGAAAATGCCTTAGAAATTGTCAAATACAATGAGAAGTTGAGAATTAGAAATGTCATTCAAACATTGGTTTCCATCTTCTTTTTGCAGATTTTACCATAGCGATTCAAGTCTGGCAAATTGCAGGGAAGTGGGGGTAGGTGGAGGGTGGAAAGAGTGCTGGACACAGAGTGAGGACACCCCCTCTAGTCCAGCCCTTCTCACTCACTGACCATACCATGGACTCTAGGATAGATGCAGCCCCTGTGACCTCAACTTCCTGTCTGCCCAAGGGAAGAGTCAGCTCAAGACTTCCAGAGCCCCTGCCACTGAGGATCCCCTGGTTGCTCTGAAATCCAGTTTTTCCTCCTGCATCTGCTCACCCAACACACCAGTGTTTTTCAATATTGACTGCATTTTAGAATCACCTGGGGAGCTTTTTAAAAATACTATTGCCTGCATCCCAACCCCTGAAAGTCTGGTGTATTGGTCTATTGAGTCTTGGACGGTATTTTTTTTTGAAGCTCCAGATTCGATTTTAATGTACCTTTGGAGTTGAAAAGCACCACTCTTCTCTTCCTAAGAGAAAAATGCTTAGAAGCAGTAGAAATGGAAAGCAAATGAGGCCCTGTCTCTCCTCTGAGCTGAGGAGGGTGTCTGTCTTCAACTTCTACTTCTCTGTCCTGCCCAGAAGAGCCAGGAGTCCTTAGGAAAAAAGACAAGGGGAAAACATGCCCTCCCCCGCCCACCTCCATTTACTGCCCTGTCCACGCAGTGACGCTCACCATGGACAGCAACACACCAAGGCCACCCTTGTAGCCGCCTCTGCTATCATTCTCTTCTCAAAATGCCAACTGGGCTTATTGATAATGCATTACAACAGAAACCATTTTACCCATCTCTTTAAACAATTTTTTTTTTCCAGAAAAAAACTTGCATGTCCCTTTCTTAAGTTTGAAGTCCTAGTAATTTTGCAGATGTCCTCGGTTGGGGACTGGCAAGAAGCATACTCCCGTGAGAAAATCTCAGGGTGTGCGGGCCTAACGTCCTAATTGGAGTCTGGAGAATTTTGCCTAAAGGGGACAAATCCGTCTAGTCACGGGAGCTGTGACAGTCAGCGTCAGAAGCTCCCTGAAACTAGCTTGAGCTCCCTGAAGGCAGGGATCAGAAAGGGACTGAGGACTCTGTGGTGGCAGATAGCAACCCTTGCACCGGAGGGTTGTGCTGGGCTTGTTTGCAGAGGGTTGCTAATGTTTGACAACTTCTGTGCCTTCTGGATCCGTGCGGCCCTCATCCTGTAATCAGCTTCAGGAGGCACGTAGGGGATTAGCCTCCTGCCACCAGCTGCCCCTGTCCACAAGCGGCCAGTAAACCTCAGCACAGAAGCGGGAAGCATTTCAGGGACACTCCCCATCAACCCCGTTCCATCATAAGCCACTGCTCCCCTTCAGTTAACAGCAAAATCATAGTCGCAGGACAGGCGTGTAGAAAAAAAGCGGGAGAAACCCCAGGCTGGTACCTGTGGTTACTGATGAGTGGAGCAATTATGAGTGATTTACATTTCCTCCTTGTTTATTTGTATTTTTAAATTTTTTTTTTAACGAACAAGCATTGTGGTGGTAAGAAGAGTGATTTTTTTGTTGTTTTTAAAAGCGCATAACAACACCTTGTGTTTGCTCGGTATGCTGTTCATCTCAGGAGCATACTGCGTGATTGGAGTTGACTCTCGCTAGAGCTGACTTATGGGGGGTTAGGATGGTCGATTGCACTTATCAGCCAAATTTGCATTTTTCACAATCCAAATGTGAACATCTGAACTTTCAAATGGTATTATTTGTTCTTTCTGCACATTTGGTCTATAAGTGAAAGAATCCATTTATGAGCCAGGCCGTCCCAGAGAACTGAGTGACCTCAAAGGGTTGTGAGTGAAAAAACAAAACAAAACAAAAAAACCCCAAAACAAACAAAAATAAGGGTTGTGAGTGAGAGGTGTGGGGAGCAGCTCACAAGTCTCAGCATCAGGCATCTTGCTGATCTCACCAGTGTGGGCCGCTTTGCCATGCTGTTCAGAAGGAAAGTTCCCAGAGCAGGGAGGATATGTAAGGAGCAGGTGTGGGATGCACCCGGCCCAGCTAAGTTTGCCCGATAAGATGCCAAACATTATAAGGGACACCCACTAAAAACGTACTCATTGCTTATCTCAAATCCAACTTGAACTGAGCATCTTATATTTTTATTTGCTAAATCGGGCAACCCTCGGCCTAGGGGATCCTCTTCCCGCTGTTCCTACTCCTCAGGTTATAGCCACACCAATGCCGCAGCCTGGCCCCTGGCTCCCAGCTCTCCCCACCGGCACTTCCACGACCCTGCCAAGACATCGGTCGGCCTCACTGTCATCAAGCCACCTACCTTCTGTACATCTGGGACATTAACGGCTTTCTTCGTGTGAGCAACCCAACCCACTATCCCGATGTCCAATGGAAACACAACTTCTTTGTCGGGTGCCACCAGACTGTCCTCAAACCTGGAGGTGGGGGTGATGTCGAGCAGCCAGGAGGCCACCTCGGGCGTGCCGTTGCGGGCCCGGCAGGCAAAGAGGCTGCAGCGGTCAGCCTGCAGCAGCCAGGCCACCTTCTGCAGGGCCCGGTGCACCGTGGGCTCGGCGCTGGCCGCCTCCTCGTGCATGGCCAGCAGCAGCTCGGCGCCCATGGCCCACTCCTCGGCCGGCGACAGCGGCCCACTGGGCCCCGGGGCTTCCCCCAGCCTCTTGGCGAAGTACTCCTTGGCAAACTGAGGGTGGTCCTCCAGGTACTTCACCACCGCCTCTTGGTTGATCTCACCCATGGTGCGGCTTGCTCTGCTGTTCTGGTTCAGAAAGTGAGACCCTCAGAGCACCACCTCGGATGGAGGGCCCAGAAGGAACTACATCCTGGTCAAAGTCACTGAGAAAACCCTACATGGCACCTCACAGGATCCCCCAAAGATGGAGCAGAATAGTTGCTTAGCAGAGCTTTCAAAAAAAAAAAAAAATAATAACCCAAACTGCCAGTCACTCTTGGGCTGTGACAGAAGGTTTGGCTTAGAGTAGGATTCAGGGAGCACAGGATTAAAGAGTTCTTCAGGACATGTAGTCCCTAAGCATTCTTAGCTCATAAGTCCTCAGAGAATCCTCAGAACATCCTAGATCAGCCAGGCAAGTGGCAAGTCGAGGTGACTATTTCAGAAAAATCATTGGACATGGGCTGCTGTCCACAGCAAGGAGAATCATCGATGTATCCATTAATGATAGGACATTAAAATCACACTCATTTTTTTCATGATAGCTATATGAAGTGAAACTATTAGACCTTGGAAGTGTCTGCTTATTTATATAGCAACTTTAATTAGCATTTGGGGGAGATGGAAGGGTTTAGCATCAATGCAACATAAAATGGAATATTAATCTTTCCTTCTCTTAAAAGTCCTATGATCATCCAAGTTGCCTGGCCTACTTTTTCTAAAACCTTCGCCTCTCAATTCCCCTCATTTAAAAGCTTGACCCCGGGAGTGTTTTAAAGGAACAAACCTTAATCTTGTTCTAGAAAGGTGAACATGGCAAAACATTTGCCCATGATCCAAGCCTAATGAAGCCACAATGTAAACAATAATCCTTGTCAAAAGACATGATTATAAAAGGTAGCCCATGCACTTGCTAACTGGGTCTTCCTGTCACTCGTATTAGTTTGGATTTTGTTTTGAATAGTAATGGCCAGCCCCATGCATTTTTGCTCCAAGATACAGTCTGTTAAATCTAGTGGCTAAAATCTGTCTTGTCTGTTGCTAGGATCTCTAACGTCTCGGGGGGTTAGGCGTGGAAAAACACTTACCGCTACTTAGTTGTGTTTAATGTTTAGTTTATTAAGCTTTTACATCGATTAAGCACACTTTCCCAAATATTTAAACACTATTGTACAACTAATAGGTCACACAGCACATTTCATGAACCAATTTCCTTGAATATTTAAATGCTGATTTCAAACTTTGTCAAGGTCTTCTAGCATTTCAATAAAACTGCAAACTTTGTGACAGATTCTCCTGAATGAACACACACATTACAGGGACTCTAAAAGTTAGTCTTAGACCCACATTTAAGTCCACTTCAAAGACAGCAATGCTGTGGGTTTCATTTACTTTGCTAAACTTATCTTGATAGAGTGATAATAGTCTTATTGGAAAAGAAAAAGACATCTGCTGAGGTTGTAGGTTCTAGGTCAGCAAACGAGAGGTTCTTGGTCAGAACATGGTTTTCCCGGGCACCTGGGTGGCTCAGATGGTTAAGCGTCTGCCTTCGGCTCAGGTCATGATCCCAGGGTCCTGGGATCGAGTCCCACATCGGGCTCCCTGCTCCTTGGGAGTCTGCTTCTCCCTCTGCTTCTCTCTCTCTGTCTCTCATGAATAAATAAATAAAATCTTTAAAAAAAAAGAACATGGTTTTCCCAGGGGAACTGAACTCAAACTGGCATTTGTTAAGTTATGTGGCTTCTTACAGCTGAGTTCACTTACCACCTCAAGAGCCCTGCCAAACACATATCTTTTCTTGTGCCTTCCTCTGTCACACTCAGTGTAGTCTCAAGAGGGTCCTCTTCAGAGTACTATTAACTGCATAATGTCCTATTAGCATCTTGTTATAACTAGAATAATGCAGAGATTTATCTCCTAAGAGGAAGGAGTTGAGTCAGCCCAGTCACCCCTCCCAGGGGACCATCACATTCTAACACAGTTTGGGACACTTTCTACTCAGTTATTTTGTGTGACCATGGCACAGCTCCAAGTTCTACCACAAGTATGTTGTGTGCTCACAATTCCCCAATTCCATGCTTTCCTCGTACACAAAGAGAGAAAAAACACGTATCTGTGTTCCATATGCAGATATCTACTTAATAGGAAAAACAAAATAACCATAGATGTTAACATTCCTCTACTTATAGAAATGAAAATTAATATAAAAATGAAATATAGCCTACTATTGTCACCATTCTTTTGTTTTTATAACTATTTCTAGATTCGTGATTTGCTCATTCTTTGAACACATGCCTATTGATTGTCCATTATAAACAAGCTGCCATATTAGCTTCTGTGGTAGAGACCTCATGTTCCCCCTCATCTGATTCTCTTCTTCTCCTAGTTACATGGGAAGATCCTTCTTTTCTGCCCTCCTCCCCCAGTAAGATCATGTGACGAACTTTGCCTCTGGGTTGTGGTGATAAATGTCTCTTCCAGGTAAGAACGATTCATTGCCAGCATAAGAACCTGGGCTCTTCATTCTCCCCACTGCCACACCAGTTCCAGATGGAGGGGTCTTCAGATTCGGAGTGAGGATGTCCTGGAACAGAGCCCCCTGCTGACTTGGGATGGACATGTAGCATGAGGGAGAAAGAAACTTCTTGTTTTTAGCCTCTCAGAGATGAGGGTTGTCTATTACCGCAGTACAATGGAGTCAATCCTGACTGTGACACTTGTCCTCCGGGGTTGCAGGGGATGAGTAAGTCTTGGTTCCGGTTTCACAAGCACTTGTGGTGGAGAAGGGAGATGAGAGCAATACATAAAGAGCCATGGAGCGAGGTACAGAATATGATAAATGCCAGAAGTGAGGTATATATACCCAGGGGTATGAGAGTTCAGAAAAGGGATCATATCTAGAATGGGTAGAGATGGGGGGTTGGGAATCGAGTGTGTTCCAGGTGGTAGGAACAGCAGAAATAATAACATGGGGTGTAGAGTAACAGGGGGAAGAGTGAGAGATGCATCTGAAAAGGCGAGTTGGGGTCAGATTACAGGAGCCTCAGAAGCTAGGCTGAGGCTGGACCCTGGAAAGTTTTGGGGGCAGGAAGAAAACATTATAAGGGTCCTTTCCTACGAACTTAATCTGGTAGTGCTTAGAAGGATGAATTGGAGACAAGAAATACTGGAGGCTATATTGCATTTGGTTCATTATCAAATACCCTAAAAATGTGTATAGGCTTTGACCCTGAAATTCTGCTTTTATGAATTTATCTTGCAGAAATATAAGACTGTATGTGATTAATGTGGTTACCAGGGTGTTCATCAAAAGTACAACTATAAAAGTGAAAGATTAGACATAACCTAGATTTTCAACAATAGGAGGCTGAGTAAATAAATAGCATTATATCCACAGAATAGAAAACTACATTTATTAATAATCCTACTGTTAAGGTCTATTTACTTATATGAAGAAATATTTATGATACGCAATAAATTGTAAGATAGTTTTGCAATATGATTCCACATATATACACATACATGAAGGTGTATGTACATACATGGTAACAGTGATTATTCCAAAGTGATGGGATTCAACACACTAATCTTCTTCTTCTTTTTTGCTTATCTGGTTTTTTCAAGTATCTACAATGAACATATATAATTTATGTAATAAATTCATGCATTCATAAACAAAGGTTTTAAAGGTTATTTTCATAGGCTACGGGTGAGGTTGCTTGGGAACAAAAAAGGAAGGGACAAATGTGAGATCCAGTTCTAGGCAACAATTGACAGAAGTAGGCAATTGATCAGTTAGAAAAAGCAAGCAAGACAGAGGGATCGCTGGTGACTACTTTGCCTACGGCATGACATTTTATAAAGACAGATATCGTTTTTAAAGGGAAATATTGGAAGTCTGCCTTGTTGCACGCACACAAATCTCTCTCTCCTTCTCTTGTCTTTGACTGAGTCCCCTTGTCTCCACTGCCCTTCCTCCTGGGGGCTGGTCCTTGCAGAGTCTCTGGCTCACAAGAGTGAGCTCACAAGATCTTTGTGTCTCTTACTGGCTTGTCAGTCCGGGGCACTGAAAAAAACAAGTGTAAGAAAAGAACAATATATATATTTTTAAATTTTCAAACAGACCACTTAGAATGAATATCTGATACTACACAATATGTGTTGACTTTGTTGAACTTCACTGTTTAATTTTTATGTCAGCATTTCTAAGATTTTACAGACATTGATTATCATTTATTTAGATAAAACATCTCTGAAACAATAACCAGGTCAATGTGAAAACTCAGAATATTTTTAGAAATATAAGCCATAGGTATTGATAATAAAAAAATGACCATAAGAATAGCTAACATTATAATATATAATCTGTGCCAGGTACTCTTCTAAGACCCTTACATATATTATCTCATTTAATTCTTACAGTAACCCAATGAGGTAGGTACTCTTATTGTTTGTATTTTACAGGTGAGAAATTGAAGCACGGAGAATTTAAGTAGCTCAAGATCACACAGCTAGTAAGTGATAGTGACCTACCCCCAAAACTGCCAGTTTAAATAGGATTAGATTAAAAAGGGTACCCATGAGGTGCACAAGACATCGTACTAGCTGCTCTAGGAGAATATACAAAGACATTTCCTTTAAGAATTTAATATATATATCAGAAAAAATATATATATCAGAAAATATTATTAAACACCAATTTAAAAAAATCTAAAAATTCCAGGAACTCTTTTTAAAAGCCTACAGAGGGGCGCCTGGGGGGCATAGTCAGTTGGGTGTCCCACTCTTGGCTTCAGCTCAGGTCATGATCTCAGGGTCATGAGATTGAGCCCTGCGTCGGGCTCTAGGCTCTGGGCTCTATGCTCAGCACGGAGTCTGCTTGGGTTTCTCTCTCCCTCTCCCTCTCCCCCTTCCCCCTGCACGCTCTCTCTCTCTCTCTCAAAGAAATCTTTTTTTAAAAGCCTACAGATGTACCAAAGAATGGTTTAATTTCCTTAAACTTTCTGCTTAACAAATTTACATTTTTCAATAGTCTACTAATAAACACATGTAACGCCTAATTCTATCATTGCTAACCTTTTCCACAGCAGTTAACCATTTCTACAGGAAGCAATGCTTATAACCCAACCACATGAACCTGAGGTTGAAGCACCAACCAAATCTAACAATGTCCTGGGTTAACCGAGTGCACTCCAGATCATTATACTGAATTCACTCTTCGGCTCCACTTTAGCCAGATTCTCTGTTCCTACCATTACTCATCACCAAAAGGCACCCCCTAAAGTTAGGGATTTCAGGCACATCCCAGCAGTCAAGTGCAAATGGGCTCTTTCACCTTGCACATCTGCTCACAGGAATCTCTGCGCACACCTAATTGTTGGGTGTGACCCGGTGTCTCAGAAATAACTCGGTGGGATCCATGTGATTTTCCCCTAAATTAAGGACACTGACTGGTGGCTTTGTGATCACTGAAAGAAACCTTATTGAAAAAATTAGTTTGACTCTTTGTACCTGAAAAAGCTGGCCGAAAAATCTTTTCATTTTCCCACCATTTATTTTGGCATTTTTAAATGTAGTCAGAAGATAAATGCTACCCCATTTCCTTGTTTTTCATTTTCCTTGGCCTCTCTGTCAGGATGTGGATGTAAATGTCTAGTTTGCACAAAATGGAGCTGGTTTGAAATGCTTCATTTTTATGAGGGCAAGGACATAAAGTTCTTGCCTTAGCCCTTCTTTCAATGAGGGTAACACATCTTTCCCTATTTCCCAGGAGCCAGTGACTCGCTTGTTGCTGAGTTCGTTCAGGCTGCACCAGCTTCTGTTACAGGTGGCCCCCTCAAAAACGCAGCAGCTTAATCCAATGGAAGTTTATTTTTCATTCACAGAAAGTTTGTCACTGGTGGGGTCCCAGGTTGATGGAGGCTCCACCAGCTGGCAGATGAGAGAAGAGGGATAGGCAGCTTTTGCAAGTCCTGCCTGGGAGTGACACACAGCACTTCTGTCCACATTCCATCCACCAGACTTAGGCATGGGGCTTTACAGAGCTACGGGAAGTGAGGAGGTGCCCTCTGGCAGAAAAATCTCTTCCCAACAACTCTACACCATGGAAGAGGAATGCAGACTTTTTGGTGGAAGACTAGCTAGCCACCTCTGCCCCAAGTGCTAAATCCTGAGAAATTACCTATTTTTAAAGATATTTTATTTATTCATTTGATAGACAGTGAGCAAGAGAGACAGCATGAGCAGAGGGAGAGCCAGAGAGAGAGAGAGAAACAGGGAGCCAAACGTGGGGCTCGATCCCAGGACCCCGGGATCATGACCTGAGCTGAAGGCAGATGCATAACCAACTGAACCACCCAGGCGCCCCCCGAGAAATTATATTTTAGAAACAATGACCTCTGACCAAATCTTTTTAAATAAATATTTTTGGAAGTTTACCTAATGTGATGAATTTCAGTAAGACAAAATAAGTCAGTATCTATTAGTTGAGCACCTAGTAAGTCTCAATAAATCTCATGGAAAAGTTTGGAGGAGGGACAGATAACAAGATGAATGAATCACGGTCTGTTCATGAAATATGTCAGAAAATGAACTTTTGTGTATATTATATACAATTACAATTACATCCATTAAGATGCCATTTAAAACATAATCTCATTGCTAGAAAGAGAAAAATGTTTGCAACGAGAATATTTGTTTTGTTTTCTGATTAAACAGTTACACTGTAGGAAAATTTGGAAATTACAAGAAGTACAAATCAAATGTCCTTAATTCTATCACATGGAGGTAGTCACTGAACATTTTTTTCCTGTTTATATTACATATATACATGCATATTCGAAAAATTATTTTATGAGGAAAAATTTCAAAGCACTGAAGTTAAAAACATCAGTTGACCTGCATTCACCTATTTGTAATCATGAAGAAATTCAAGAGAGAATGCCAAAATAAACTTTTTCTTTGCTGGTATCTGGGACACCAAGGTTCACGATTTATCATTAAAGAGAGAAGGAGAGGGGCACCTGGGTGGCTCAGTCGTTAAGTGTCTGCCTTCAGCCCAGGTCATGATCCCAGCATCCTGGGATCAAGTCCCACATTGGGCTCCCTGTTCATCGGGGAGTCTGCTTCTCTCTCTCCCTCTGCCTGCCTGTCTGCCTACTTG
Source organism: Leptonychotes weddellii (assembly GCF_054177405.1). NCBI lineage: Eukaryota > Metazoa > Chordata > Mammalia > Carnivora > Phocidae > Leptonychotes > Leptonychotes weddellii. Next base: position 30,516,931 of record NC_138374.1, on the reverse strand, counting down.
TGATCTCTCTCTGTGTCAAATAAATAAATAAAATCTTTTTAAAAAAAGAGAGAGGAGAAACAGTTGCAGCCCGTCTTAGGCATCTAACACATAAAGGAAAAAACATGTTGTTGCAAAAACAATCAACATAATGATGCACTGAAAGTCCCTCCATTCAGTCAACATTTATGTAGCATGTGCAAGGACCACCAGAATACGTTCTAGAAGAAACAGATGAAAGGGAGGGGGCTATTGGGAGAACTTTTCTGGCAGCAATAACTGTCCAAAGGCAATTAGGCTCAGCCAGGAGCTCTCCGTCCATCACTGGATGTGTTGGAGAAGAAGCTGGAAGACCTTCTGGACTCTGGAATGTCGAGGAGGGGATGCAAGCACTGGACAGGAGAAAGATGCCCTATGGTCATTTCCCACCTAGGGTGCATGGACGCTACCACTGTGCATCCCCACACATGGTCCCTGCAGGAGCAGCTCTTATAGGAGCTATTTGGGATTACACATCCTGGGATAAAACTGGCCTCACCAGTTAGCTGGTTGGCCAGAAACAGGGCTATCCTAGCTCTGGGGCAGGAAGGAGTTAAATGCGTCATCCTTGGCACTCCGGAGACCCCCTAAAGACTCAACTGGGAAGCAAGAACGGAGGGAAAGGGGGCAAGTGGAAGCAGAGAACCAGGCAGGTAGATGTCCAAAGAGTTATAGGAAGGTGCCTATTTCTTTGCCAAATTACTGATTGTCATTCAGTCAAAAGCTGCATCTTGTGACTTCTTTGATCAATTAGAGGAACTGTAACTCTGAATGACATGGTCAGTAAATTGTGCCATCACGTAGGCAAAATAACATAACTCGTCACAGCGTTTTGACTCAACTGACCATTGACTATAGAATTTTGTTCACCTCCCCACTCTTGTCCGCTCCTCAGGTGAACGCACCTTAGCTGTTTGGAAAACAAAACTCCACTGTGGCTTTGCAAACACATTGCGTTATAAACAATTGATAGAGGCGCTTCCAAGTGGTTTGAGCGAAGTGCCACAGAGTAAACAGGCGACCACCAAGGTTGCTAAAGTTATTTCCTGCCCTGACCAGGGTTCATTTCTGGAGAATATTTAACAGGGAGGGTTTTAATGCTTCTAAAGATGTTGAAACTAAAGAACAAATATTGACCCAGAAGGTACCACAACTCTCCTGAAAGAGAGTAAAATAAATCCTTTATAAAATGAAAAACTACTTGGCGGAAATATTCCCCCCCCCCCCCCGCCCCGCGCTGCGCAACTGGCCCTCGAGGGCAGAGAGGCCAACCTGGCAGGGCCGGGGCGCGGGAGCTAAGGCACCGGCCAGCATCGCGCGTCCTCTCTCTGCGAGGGCGCGGTCCTCCCGCCAGGCCGACTCGCGCCTCCGGCCAGAGCAGCCGCCCCCCCGCCCCGAGGCCACCCCAGGCTGCAGCTGGCGGCCGCTGGCACGAGTGCCGGGGGACCAGGCCAGGGCTTGTTCCCGCGGCTCGGCGCCGTGGGGAGCTGGGCTCGGCCGAGGCGGCCTTGGACGTGCGGCTCCCGCCCAAGGGGACCCTCCCTGCGCCCGGGCGGCGGTGAGTCAGGGCGCGTTATGCAAGTGCTGGCCGGCCGGCCCGGCGCCTCCCCTCGGTCTTTCACCCCCGCCGTTACGAAAGCGCGACCCCCTCCCGCCCCGGCTATAAAGCGGCCGGGCGGCCCCAGCGGCTTGCTCGCTTCCCTGGCTCCACGCGCGCCCGACGCCGCGGCCAGGCTTGCGCGCAGCTCCGGGCGGTGAGCGGCGGCAGGGCGGCGGGGGGCGGGGGCCGGGGGCCGCGGGCGGGCAGGGCCGGCGGCGGGGGCCGCGGCCAGGCACTCACGGCGCGCGGTCCCCGCAGGGAGGACTCCCGGCACGATGGCGTGGGTGTGGGCGCTCGTGCTGCTGGCCGTGCTGGGCAGCGCCCGGGCGGAGCACGACTGCCGGGTGAGCAGCTTCCGAGTCAAGAAGAACTTCGACAAGGCTCGCGTAGGTATCTGCCGGGCGGCCCCGGTGGCCGCGGTGCCCGGTCCCCCGCGTTCTCCCTTCCTGGCGGCCGGCCGTGCACGCCGGGCCACCAAACCCTGCGCTCACCTCTCTCGCAGTTCTCCGGGACCTGGTACGCCATGGCCAAGAAGGACCCCGAGGGCCTCTTCCTGCAGGACAACATCGTCGCTGAGTTCTCTGTGGATGAGAATGGCCAGATGAGCGCCACGGCCAAGGGCCGAGTCCGTCTTTTGAAGTCAGACCCCCCCCCCCCTCCCCAACCCCTGGCTGAGCACCAAACCAGACTGGGGAGGGAGGGGAGCATCAGGGTGAGATGGAGGAAGGAAGCCCTTTGCCGGCCTGGCTCAGGATCTCCTTGGCTTTTGCAGTAACTGGGAAGTGTGCGCAGACATGGTGGGCACCTTCACAGACACGGAGGACCCCGCTAAGTTCAAGATGAAGTATTGGGGCCTAGCGTCCTTCCTCCAGAAAGGAAGTGAGTAGTCAGTTCAGTGGAACGTCTCAGGGGATGGGGGTCATACCTGACCAATTTGCTGGGTTTCTTCTCCAGTGGCAGCCTGGAAAAGAATGGTGCGTGCGTGGCAGGAACTGTCAGCAGAGCCTGAGGTTAGGGAGGTGAGACGGGACTAGTGAGGCCCCTTCCCGCCCACCTTTCACCTTCAGCTCCAAAAACCGGGCCCAAGCTCAAAAGGACCTTTGGGCTTGTCAGGTGACCTCCTTCTGCCATTTTCATGTCCAGCCATTGTGCCAAGGTGTGTCTTCTCCATGCTCAGACATCCCACCTCCCCAAGACCCAGCCCGCATCACCAGTCAACCTGGTTTTGTATTTCCTCCATTTCATTGGGCTGGATCCCTGGGACAGCTTGATTACTGGGACACCCCCAGCGGAGGCGGAGAGACCCTCATCCAAGGATGTAGGGAGCATTGTGCATGGGGTTGGCTCCCGAGTGTCCTGCCGGCAGATGCTGAGATACTGAGCCAGGCATGGCGTTCTGGGTGGCACCGACCTCTTCCCTTCTTCTAAGCACCAAAACTCAGATGGGGGACAGGGTGTTGAAGACTCTCAGAAAAGCACCCTACAGTTTGGGCTGATCATAAGAACACGACATTTACATGCCCTTTCTACTTTCTTTCCATTTCTCTTAAGTTTCAAATCTGGAATCTCTTTGGTGCCCAGACAATAAGGTAGGCCAGGGGGGACATATCATGGGATCTTAGAGATGGAGAGTCAACCCTACGAAGGGGGTTCAATATACAGATGAATAAACTGAGACCAAGAGAAGGTAGTGATTTGCCCATGGTCATACAAGTTTGTGGGAGCCAGTGTCAAAAGCCAGGGGTTCCAACTCCCAGGTGAGTAGTAACAATTATTTCAAGTAATGTAGCAAAACTTGCTAGAATGATTCATTTAGTGTGAAAGGTACGCTTTTCTGATAATGAATTACAAATTACTCTGGGGTGGGGCCCCAGAGTCTGTAGGTTTGCTGTGGTCCTTAGGAATGCTCCTTCTGCACAATGAAGCTTAAGAAACTGCTCTAGATAATTCAATCCAAAGAATTTGGAGTTTGGAGGACCAAGTTCACTCTTTCGAGTGGCGCTCAGGCTGTTCATCTCATCTCAGGAGGGAGAGGCTAGTAAAGATTGTTAGGATTTATATTCTTTGTTGTCTTTGAACTTTTTAGCCAAAAAGAGCCTGGAGATAAACCAAACCAACTTAGGCCTTTCTTTTAAAGTCAAGAATGGTAGTCAATTTTCTTTAAAACCAAGCATCGAAAGTTACTTAGTTCTTACATCAGAATTCACTTCTGGCAACAATCTCGGAAACAGGAAATTAAGCTGCAGATTGGCTGAGCTAATAGCTGCCTCGATCATGAATTGGGGTAACATTTCAAAGAAGAGTGCAGGTGTGTCTGAGGGGTTAGGCTGCTGGGGCACCTCCGACGGACACACTGAGCCCCACCACCAGGGAAGAAGTGACTTCATTTGCAGAGGAGGAAGACTGCCCAGAGGCTCAGGAGCCTGTGAGGGGAGCCGGTGGTTAGGGTGAGGCCCAGCAGGCGGTCCCATGGCTTCTGTTCCTGGCCCGTCTGATGAATAACTGAGCAGTCATGTGTCTGGGCGCCCCCAGCTCTGGCCTCTGACACTCTCCTGTGGGAGAGCCCGGGAGGTGCCGTGGTGGCTCATTCTTCCTCTTGGAGAGCCTGGAGGGAGCCGAACACGGGGCTCCAGGACCCACTCCCGTGCAGCTGTCCTGCAGGCCTGAGTTCAGGCTGAGCCCCTCCTCGGCTGGCACTCTGGGGGTTCTCAGAACCAAGAGGTGACTTAGGGTGGGCAAGAGAGTCCTCCCTTATGCTGTCTGAAGCTGGGGGACCCGCGTTCCTCTGCATTCCTCCCTCATGGAACCAACACAGAGCGGAGACCATCACCCGCTTCATGGCCTGGGCATGAGATGGAAGCATAGAGGCTTTTTGTTTCTTGTTTCTCGTCCCCTCTCCCCGCAACTTACCTACTGCCTCGAGACAGTGTGGTGGAGACATCAGGCATGTGGGCTCCGGTTCTGTCCTAATCTTTGTGACCTTGGGTAAATTATTTAGTTTCTCTGTGCCTCGGTTTCCTCATCGGTAAGATAGAAATAACAGCGTGCACTTTTGGGTAGATGTGAGGAATAATTGAGAAAACATGGAACCTGTCTACATGGTGACTGATACATAATTAAGTGCTCAGAAGGTCCTAGCCATGGTTCCGTGTCGATGAGAACATTAAATCAAGTAGAGATGTGCCACTTTTTATCAAGTGTAAGGTGTTTGGATACCCTTGAGCATTGTTGTTTCTCCAGGGTCAATCTCTCCAGCGTATGTTCTTATTAATGTTTTTTCTCATCCTGCCTTTGTTGACATTTATGCCATCTTTGCGTACACGTCTTCCTGGCCTACCTCCCAGCCTCAGGAATAAATGAAATCTGAATTCTTCAGGGGCTCAGCTCTGCCTCTGTCTGGGGAGATCTGAAAAGTACAAGCTCTAAGAAAGAAGACTATGTGAAGCAGAGGGTGGGCCTCTTGTACCCTCGACACAAAAACTACTCTCTCTCGCCAGCGCAGAGAAGGGAGTCAGGTGACTAAGCCAGAATTAGGATGGAGCAGAGTAGCCGTGAAGCAGATCATCAGAGTGGCATCCTCCAGGGGATCGAGGGACAGCAGGGCAGTGAGACAGAAGCTGGCGGCCACCAGACGTCAGCCACAAAGGCACACACATTGTTGGAGAACAGATGCAGAAAGGTCTATTTCATGGTTTCAACGGGCTCACGTTCTCTGTTGTTCTTTGGACAGATACCAGCACATTTATTGTCAGGGTAAGAGATAAACATTGAAGTGAACGAGGTCTCCCCCTGCCCCCCCCACCTCCCGACCCCAGGATTCTTTTCTGTGAAGGAGGACAAGGTCCTTTCTTGGCCTCCCAATTTTATGAAAGCCATCAGAATTCTCTGCAGCCTCCTGCTTCCTAAAGAAATGAAACCAGTTTCAGGAAGGCGCTGGTTTCGTGAGCTGGTGCTTCCCTGACGCCTGAGCCTGCCGAGGGAGAGGCACTGGCTCTGTGGCTTTCTGGCTTGCAGACGATGACCACTGGATCATCGACACGGACTATGACACCTACGCCGTGCAGTACTCCTGCCGCCTCCTGAACCTCGACGGCACCTGTGCCGACAGCTACTCCTTCGTGTTTGCCCGCGACCCCCACGGCCTGCCCCTGGAAGTGCAGAAGATCGTGCGGCAGAGGCAGGACGAGCTGTGCCTGGCCAGGCAGTACAGACTGATCGTTCACAACGGTGAGTGGGCGGCCGGGGGCAGGGCCCCGCCGACTCTCCCCGAGGGGCCAAGGAGGGGCACTGTATCCGCATGTGGGAGAAAACGGGAGTCTGAGAAGCCCCATGGGAGCCATCTTGGTCCTTCTTTTTAAATTTTTTTTAAAAGATTTTATGTAGTTGTTTGTGTGTGAGAGAGAGAGGGAGAGTTATCATGAGCAGGGGGCAGGGTGGAGGGAGAAGCAGACCCCCCACCGAGCAGGGAGCCCGATGCGGGGCTCGATCCCAAGACTCCAGGATCATGACCCGAGCCGAAGGCAGACGCTTAACCGACTGAGCCACCCAGGCGCCCCATCTTGGGCCTTCTTGACCAGATCTTTCATGGTACTGTTTCATAAGGAGTGGGGGGAAGAGCCCTTTTCCAAAACCCTGGCCCTTTTAATTAAGTCAAGCTGCAGAGGACAGGCTCTTCCTTTTTATCTGCTCCCCTAGGCCCGGCCTGTGGTCACATGATTTTGTCCCCAGCTGTACTGCCCAAAAAGCCATTTTGACTGAATTCATATTGTTCAGAGATTCAGTGGCGACAGTGAAGGGCCGGGCAGCAAACGTGGCCGTTGGTGTAAAAAGTGAAAGAGAGACATCACCAGAGCAAAGTTCAAAACAGAACCCTTTCAACAGATGCTCTTTTCCTCATATGGAACTAAATAACGGTGGAATTGCCTAGCTGGTCTTCCTCACTTATGTTTTTTGAGATTCCCTGGAACAACCCCTGAATCTTTTTTATAGATGTTACCTTTGTCAGATCTTGATTTTAAAACCAATAACATTCTGGTGGAAAGTGTGCAGTCTGTTTTGAAAGGACACTCCCTCACTCCCACAGGAAACAGAGTTTCAAAGTCCAAATAGGGTAATGCTGAAATGTAGAAAAAGAACAAAACTGAACTTTTCTGTTGGTCATCTAACTAGCTGGTCCACACGACACCCAACAGATATGAACCCAAACCAAAAACATTAAAAAATAAGGTCTTGATGCTTCATCCTGGGGGCAGCCTAAATGTAGGGCGGGGGAGGATCTCACCATAACCAGGCCCCACGCCATGCCGTTTACCTGCATTACCCCCCTCAGGCCTCAGAGGACCTTATGAAATACATACTCTCATTATCCCCGTTCTACCGATGAGAAAACGCAGGCTAAGAAAGATCACATAGGTTGCCCAAGCTCTCCCACGGTTAGCTGAGCTGGATGCAAACCAAGGTTGTTCTGTGTTCCCGAAGCCCCCTGTGGCACTGCCTGGTGACACCTGGCACAGGACACAGTGAACATTCCATAAAGCCACCCACACAGCGGCCGAGGCCAGGCTGATTTGGCCCCCACTTCCCGAAATAGGAGCATGTGCCCCCGATCCTTCGAAATGCAGTGAGGCAAATTTAAGACAAGCCAAAGGAGAACTTTCAGAAAGCAGATCCTACGCTCTTGGACCCTCTCTTGCCCCCAGAGAGATTCAAAGGGTCTCCGGAAGAGCCTGGAGGATGTCTCTGAATCACAGCCACATCTAGCTGTGACCTTACAAGACACGTTTGGACACAGCCAAGCCCTAAGGCCATCATGATATTCGCTGTGTACATTGAACAATGGGTCCAGCTTTCTGTCTTCGATGACTGTTTCCTCTATTTCAGGTTACTGTGATGGCAGATCAGAACAAACCATTTTGTAGCAACATGGAGTTTCATTGGAGAAGTTCCCATCAATTCATGCAGCCTTCAACTCGATCTGATCTTAGGAGTTTAGTTTGCCCTGCTCTGCTCCCCTCCCCTCCGCAAACACGGAACCTCCGTACACATAAAAATATATGTGGGGATAAGTGAATCTGCACCCAAATGACTGTCTTTTCTGGAATTTTCTAAGCAATTGTTTAAGGCTTAGGATTCCAGACTTTGATTTATTAAAATGTAGTCACCCGTTTCCTATGATCTGGGTTTTTCTTTGCGCTGCATCTATGTCAACGTGACAAATCCTGTAGATGGCGGGGTAGGGTGCGCTCTTATATACCAGGAGGGGCTCCTCTCTCCCTGCTCTTCGTGACTTCTGGTCTTTTCTGGTGCCTAATCTCCATTATTAATGACTGTGGCTTCTCCTGACTTCCCGGAAAGGGGGCTTCCCCATTAACCGAGAAAGGGCCTTAACTACAAGCCTGGGCAAGTCACTGGAGACCAAAAGAGGAGGTGAGTGTTGGCTAGGCCAGGCCAGCAAGCTCAAGGCCTCAGTTGACCCAAGGTCCATGAGGAAGGTGGGATGGTGGGCTCACCCCCAGCCCTTCAGGGTCTCTAGCACTTAATTCACTTCTTAGTTCAGGTATGGCCAAAATGTTGAGGGAGAGGTGGCTGGGGGCTTCCCTGGGGGAGTTAGGAGATGGGCCCCTGGAAACCAGATCCATGGGGAGATCATGGCACTTCCCACTGGAGTGCGGGAATGGGCTAGCTGGGATTAGAAGTAGCAGGGCTGGGGAGGATCACCAGTGTCCACACCATCAGTGGCCCCCGCGAACTCAGTATGTCACCGCATGCAGAGTCATTTGCCTTCGTTCCCCAGGAGCTCCCAGGAGCATCACATTTTTATCTGGAAAAGGCATCAAGACTTTGGTACCAGAGTCTTGGTTTTAAGTCAAAATCCGGGTCAGATACATATTAGCTGTGTGATTTGGAGCTGCTTATCTGTCTTCTCTGAGCCTCACTCGTGTGACATATGGGGAAACAGTACCTGCCTGATGGGGTGCGGTGAGGATTCGGTGAGAGCCCTTAGGAGCTGTGCAATCCTGGCGACGGTGCCAGGCTGACATCTGTGACATGGGTCGGGAAGTGGGGAAGGGCTCATGCGTGGAGAGATCGCTGCCTGTGAGCTGGCATAGCAGGGAGCCATGGGTGCCCTGCGTCCCCCCTTCGATGTGCTGTGTTTTCCCAGCAGCAAGAGAGGAGACAGCAAGGGAGGAGACAGGCAGCTGCATATGGGAAAACTCTGCCTGTCGCTCATGTCAGAGCCAGGCGCTTCAGCCTCAGTTTGATGATCCCAGACGCCCATAACATAGCGACACATCACTTCCCAAAACAGCTTTAATGAACAAATCTAGTAACTAAAGATGAACCAAAGATCCCTGCTGTCCTCTTGTTCTCAAGCTTGTGATCCCCATAAATCTTACTTCAGAAGCAAGCTATTCAAGAAACCTCGTGAACAATGACAACCAGTGGCGCTGATTTACTTTGCAACAAAGATTCGTTGAGCACCTACTACGTGCTAGGCCCCAAGCTGCTGCGAGTTGCAGTCATTGCCCAGCCTCCAAGTGACAGGTTCTCTTTGGCTCTGGTTTCTTCTCCCCGTCCCTTTGTCCCAGGGATATTTCATAAAACCATAGACCTGTAAACACTACCTGATGACTCCTAGCATTGTATGTTTGGGCCCAAGTCCCACATCCCTGCATCCAACTGCCTACTTTCCATTAGGATCTCAAATTTGTATGCCCCAAACAAAACTCTTGGTTCTCCTACCTGCCATTCTTCTAGTCGTTCCCATTTTTGTGGCCTGCCCAGCCATCCAACCACTGTCAGGAGTCACCCTCGAATCTTCTCTTTCCCCCACGTTCTACATCCTGTCCATCAGTAAATCGTGCTTACTCTGCCTTCTCAGAGTGATTCTGAGATCCTTTCTCACAACACCCCCACTGAGGCCACCCAGCTCTCACTTCCCTCTTGTTCTACTTCAGCAGCCGCCTAACTGGTCTTGTTTTTATTCCTGCTCCTCAAAGTCCATTCCCTGCACATCAGCCAGGATCATATTTAAAGACAGATATTAGGTCATATCAGACTCTAATTGCAAACCTCCAATGGTTGCCGACTGAACAGAATAAACTCCTTATGTGGCCTCCCAGACCCTACACAGTCCAGCCTTCTACCTTCTCTGGTTTTAATCAGTGGGCTCCAGCAGGTCACCCATCTGTCCTGGCATCAGGGACAGTTTGTAGCATAGAGGAAGCTCAGTCAATAGTTTGCTTCACCTACACCAAATTTTTTTCTGTCCCACAAGTATACCAACCCCTTTGTACCAGGACCAGTGTCTGCAAGGTCTGCAAAGCCCTGCTCCCCTGGATTCAGATGGTTGGCTCTTTCTTGTGGTTCACCTTTTGGCCCAAATATCACCCCCCAGAAAGGTCTTCCTAGACCCCTCTCTACCCCATCCAAATTGCCATCACTGTCCTATTTTCTTCGTGATGTTACTCCACTCTCTACTGACTTCTATTTATATTATCTACTGACTTCTGTTTAGTGCTTCTCTCCCCTGAATAGAAGGTAAGTAAGCTCCATAAGGATAGGTCCCTCCCTTAAGAAAGACCTGACAGGTGGATTTGTGGAGGGAATCTCTTGTGCTCTCATTTTCGATGTTTTGAATCATCCTATCTCCTCTCTGATTGCATGACATGGCTTCTCCTAAAGGGGTCCATGGCATTTCTTATAAGTGAAAAACTAAAGTCGGCTTTAATTATTCCTTGGAAGTTCCTCAAGTGCTCTTGACATTAGTGAACGGTCTTAAGGCCTTGCAAGTCTGGTGGGAGGAGGGGAGGGATACCTAGAGCGGCTGTGACCCTTCAAGGAGAAATCTGGGTCCTGGATCATTTCCAAGAATCATTCCAGAAACCAGCACGGTGTGCTTTACATATAAGAAATGTGATTGCTGAACAGTTATAAATAAAAATTTATTCAACTCAATCATATTACAAACAAACTGAAAAAAAGTTCATATTTAAAAGGAGCCCATAGCAAAACATTTTATAAAGGGTAAAACTGTTATACTGAATGATCACCCCTTAATTGACTGGTGCTATAAATGTATATTTGCATAGGTTATATTTTGTTAAAGCAGGCTACACTGATGTGATGGTCCTGGAAATTCACTACCTTTGAAAACATATCATGGCCTTCCAGAGGGTGATAAACTCTGCCTATAGAGAAAATTTAATTAGTTGGAAATAATAGACAGATCATTTCTTCTGACAGACGTATCTGTAAACATGGCTCCCTTTTCCGGGTAGAAGAAGCAGCGAAAAATTCTCCTCCATTCATTCCTAAACAGTGACATATTATAGAGAATGGGGTTCAGGGCTGAGTTGGCAAACGTGAAGGCCACCACCCAGAAGAAGAGGGATGGCCAGATGACCAGATCTTGCTTGAAGTTCTGGATCAAGATGAGGAGGATGGTGATGATGATGGGGCTCCACATAATGAAGAAGGAGATCATGAGCAGGAAGAGGGTCCGGAAGAGCCGGAAGTCCTGCTGGGACACGCGGATATGGTGGTTCTCTGAGTAAGCCAGGTTCACCGTGAGCCTTTTCCTTGACGCCTTCGTGATCTGCAGGAACACCAAACAGAGCCAGACCATGATTTACTGCAAGATGTTGGGGGGTTTTGACTTAGGAGGAGCAAAGCATCCAGCATTGGAATCTGCCATCCCTGCTGCCCTGGGACAATTTGGCTTTGGAACTTTGTGTGGAGAGCACCCGTCTCAGCGGCCTGCACTCAGGACGCTCTGGGGAAATGGGGCACCTGGCTGACCCCCACCCCCAGGAAGAAGGCAGAAAATCATCCATATTGTAAATAGAGTTGATGCAGAGAAGTGAAAAGGCTGAATTGGATGGTCTAGAAGAGAAATACGTGAACAGAAGTGCACTGCTACAGTCTGAAGGCGTCCCCCCACATTCCTATGGTGGAACGTTACGGCCTTCCCAGGGCTGTGACACTGGGAGGCGGGGCCCTCGGAACGTGATCAGGTTCTGGGCACCAAGCCCTCATGATCAGTGCCATTAGGCGAGAGTCCCGGGACAGCTCCCTCAGCCCTTGCACCGTGTGAAGGCAGTGAGGAGTCGGCAGTGTGCAGCCTGGAGGGCGGCTCCCTCGTCTTCAACTTCCAGCCTCCAGAACTATGGCAGATATACTTCTGTTGTTTACAAGCCACCCAATCTGTGTGGGTTTTTTTTTTTAATTCAGCCTTTTATTTATTTTTAAAAGATTTTATTTATTTATTTGTCAGAGAGAGAGTGCACACAAGCAGAGGGAGAAGCAGACTGCCCACTGAGCAGGGAGCCGGACATGGGGCTCGATCCCAGGACCCTGGGACCATGACCTGAGCCGAAGGCAGCCGCTTAACCAGCTGGGCCACCCAGGCGCCCCCAGTCTGTGGTATTTTGTGATGGCAGCCCAAACAGACTAAGACACACATCTTCCTTAGTATTTCTTTCTTTCTTTTTTTTTTTTTTTGAAAGAGGTAAGTAACTAATTGTATAAAAGCAGTATGTGTTCAAGGTACAAACTCAAACAATATGATACCGAAGCAGATCAAATTAAAAATATAAGGCCTGTGGCCTCCTGTACCCTCCATTTCCACTCCCGGGAAGAGACCGGTGGCCAGGGTCCTGTAGGTCTTTCTGGGAATGCTCTGCTATCACACACAGGCCTGGCCATGGGAACACAGATGTCTGCACTCTGCTTTGCACACACTTGGGACCATGCCACACACCTCATTCTTAACCCTTCTTCTCTTTCGCTTAGCAGTTTATGTTGGTGCTCATTGCATATCAGCCCAAAGAGAAGGCACCTCATTCTTGTTACTGTGTCAGTGGTTGCAGAGGTTCTAGAGTGTGGCTGTTCCAGAATTTATCTGGGCCCCTATTGATGGGTATTTTATTTATTTCACCTTTTTTAAGGGGGAGGGGTACTGGTTCAAGTGGCAGCACACACACTAGTCTGTTGCCCCTCCCCTCCAGGTTGTTGGGTGGCAGAGAGGGCAGTGGGAGATGGCACGAGGGTGTGGCCAGTCTGGGCGGAAAGGGAGCACTGAACTCCCACATTTGGTTCCTTTCCTTCATAGGAGCAACTGACCTGGATCCTAGTCTTGCCACGGGCCCCTGAGGTGAGGTCAGTAGAAGGTGGCGGAGACTGGAAGCTGCTCATTTGCTAGGACAGCTGTAGCCAGGAGTCAGCCTGAAAACGAAGCTGCTCTGGGAAGGGCCCACGATGCCTGGAGTGTGGGCCATTTGGGAATGATCCCCTGATCAGTGGGCTCTGTTGGCCCCACCGCTGGCTACATGGAGATCAGACACCATTCATACAGAGGGGGACAGTCCCCTCACAAGGGTGGGCACATAGGGAGATTTCAACAGCAGCCTCATCATTTCTGCTGTCCACGTTACCCTGCCAAGAAGCCTAGAGTCCCTCATACAGTGTCTTAGACATATTTTTTGAGTGATGTGGATGTACATTCCTATTTATTGAGCACTTACTACGTGCCAGGCCCTGTACATATCACTTGCTTATCTCTTTACATTCTCCCAACACTTCTGTGACAGATGTACTTTGATCATCCCCATTTTACAGATGAGAAAACTGAGGCTCAAAGAGGTTGAAGAACTTGCCCAACAGTGCCCAGCGAAGCAGTCACAAAACTGGGTTTCAAACCTGGGCAGTCTGACTCCAGCCCATGCTCTCAATCTTAAACTAGTTCCTTCCTACCCTCTACAATTTCTGCCAATGGAAATCCTTCTGCCTGACCTATGACCCCAAGTTCTAGTGCCAGCCACACCAAGAAGGCTTTCTGGTTCCTCTCCCAAGTGGCATCCCGCCATGCTTTGTTTCTGGCACTCACGTGGCCCTTGCCACGTGCCCTGTGCCATGTGGTCGCTGCTGACGCGTCGTGGCTACCTCTGACCACCCGCAGACTGCAGGCTCCCTAGGGACTGGGCAGCCTTGTGGCTTCTGTGGCCTGGGGCTCTAGCAAGTGCCTGACGGTGACTGGGAGCAGATAGAGAAACGGGCTGACTCACAGTCCGAGTGGGTAAGTGGTTGGGTCTGTTTTTAGCACTGACTGATGCTACGATTTCCTCTGCCCATGATTCCCACTACTTTCAGGGAGTGCGAAAAAATGGGCTCCTTATAATCCAGTGTGGCTCCTTGTTGCTCCCCTCCCCTTGTTAGATGATGAGACGAGTTAACTTCTACCCGGGCTTCAAAATGTCTCTGTCATTGCGCAGAATGCTTCGTGTGTTTTAGGAGAAATTCAATGCTCGACCAACTTGAGGGTTAACCTTAATCCTTAAAACAGGCCTATGGGGTAGGTCCTGTCATTGCCCCATTTTGGGGACAAGAGATGGAGGCTCTGAGAGGTGAGGTAACTTGCTCAGGGCTCATGGTCAAGGGCGGGGGGGAAGCACACCTCAGGGGGAGGCGTCTGAGCTCTTCACTGTGGGGCTACGAGGAGAGAGGACGGTGCACCCAGGCGTGTGGTCCGTGGCCACCCTGTCAGAATGACCAGGCAAGTGCCTGGGCCCACCCTCAGATACTCACTTTTGTGGGTCCGAGCGGGCCCAGAAAACTGAACTTCTCACAAACTCCCCGGTGATCCTTGCTGACTAAAATATGGGGACCACTAATTTAGGCCAACGGATCTGGGATTTTCTCCCAGTTCTTTGAAAAGAGTCACTTTGTAAACTGTCCTTTTGAGATGCACTGCCTTCACACCCAGGTGAGTGCCCGAAGGCCCTGAGAGAAACCTCTCTCCACCTCACCCCTCTGCGGCTCTGTGCCTCCACACCATGGTTGCCAAGGGTGGGTGCAGGGAGAGGCGGGTCCCCACTGACATAGCTCGTGCGCTAGGGGTTGGCTCTCCTCTGGGGGCTGCTTGGTCAATCAGCAACCTCCAGATTAGAATCTTCAGACAATAGACTCCATCCTTCCAGAGGGCCCACCTCCCTCTCCATCACCAGCAAGCAGGCCCCAAAGCTGGGGAAGGGCCAGACGCGGAGAAGGGGTTGCATGTTCACTACCTAACACCTTCATGGTTAGCTAAAATGGAGCTCATTTCTCAGGTGAGCGCTGAGATAGGGGAGGGTTTTCCAACCTGAAGCTAGACACTCACTCTCTCATTCGGCAAACATTTACTGAGCCCCTACCAGGTGCCACATACTCTTACAAGTGCTGGCTAGTCAGCAAGAAAGAAGGGAGCCCTGCCCACCCTGCTTTCCATGGAGACCGAGGATGGGGAACGAGAAATGTAAACCAAGCCCCAACAGCCAGCAGGGACAGCCGCACTGAAGGCACTTGGGAGTGAGTGGGAGACTCTTACCCTGGGAAGGTACTGATTGGAAAAAGCCACTGAAGATGTATAGCATGCTTGAGTCAGGAGGGAAGGGGAAGGAGGGAAGGCAGAACGGTGGGTAAGGCCACCGGCCTGAGCTCGCGGAGCAGCTCTGGAAGCAAAGAGCCCAGCTGAGGCCTGCTCTCGGTCCTTGAGTACGCAGGGCAGAAGCAGCGCCCGGGCCAGGGACGTTAGAGCAGCGTTCCCCAAAGGAGACCCATGGAGCACCAGTGCAGAGAGATGCTCTGTGGGGGGAAAAGGGGGGTCTGAGGTCAGATTTAGCAACGCTGCCTCTCTTCCTGTGCTGGAGACTCGCAAAGTACATTCGTGTAATGAAGCCTCTCGCAAGTCCTGCAGTAAGAGACCCACCTGACACTGATTCATCAGCATTTCCTGAACTCATGGGATCAGGGACACCCTTTTCTAACATCTAACAGCCCATGGAGTTCTAGAGAGTGCTTTAGGGGAAATGCCGCTTTAGAGCAATCAAAGATCAGGGTGACTTTAAGAAGGCACTTCTCAGGCCCATACATGGAAATTGAGTCAGAGGGAAAGGGGTGGCAAGTGGAGTTTTGTGTCTTCAGGCTTCAGATGGTTTGCTAGTTGTGTCTCTATGAAAATAGCTGATAACACTGATGTTCATTTTATAGAGTTATGCTCTTGACAGAAGAATCTCAGCTGAAAAGCTGATCCAGTGTGTCTGAGTTATGAGTATCTTCGGAGGGAGAGAGACACAAGTTATGAGGGCCTGTGCAGACGCTCCATCCACCTGGCAGCTTACCTGCTTCCAAGTTACCCACCGGGCAAACCCACAGGTCCAAAGTGAGGACAAACATCACAGTCCTCCCGGGAAATGGGCAATAGTAAGTTTGGCTAGTGGGGTGGAAAGTAAATTTTTTTAAGTCTTATATTTGCATTAGCATGATTTTCAATATCACAATGCTAGATCTCTTTCCAATTAAAGTCTAGCAGCCACGGCGCCTGGGTGGCTCAGTCGTTGAGCGTCTGCCTTCAGCTCAGGTCATGATCCCAGGTTCCTGGGATCGAGCCCCGCATCGGGTTCCCTGCTCTGCAGGGAGCCTGCTTCTCCCTCTCCCCCTCCCCCTGCTTGTGTTCCCTCTCTCACTGTGTCTCTCTCTGTCAAATAAATAAATAAAATCTTTTAAAAAAAAAAAGTCTAGCAGCCTGTTCGAAATTTTATCATATCTGCATTCTCATTTTATTGTGTTAAGCAATCCACTGAGGCCTATCTAGCTCCAGACAAAACTGAGGCCCACAGTAGTTAAATGACTTGCCTAAGGTCACAAAGTAATAAAGCTTGGACTAGAATCTGGGTCTTAGGACTTTTTGTTCAGTGATCTTGTTCAGTGATTTTCCCGCCCAAAAGGAGAAGGTACTGTAGGCCCTTTCAATGTGAGCCAAGGTTTGCGTCTTACTCATTCAGGGTTTACTGAGTATCTACAATGAATAAGCCAGGCTCTGTGCTAGGCATGGAGCTAAAGCAGGAAACAAAACAAAGTCTCGGCCCTCATGGAGCTTGCATTCTAGTGAGCAAACAGATGCTTTACAAATAAATCCACATAAATGGAACATGACAGGGGTTGTAAGTGCACTGAAGAGAAATAAATCAGGGTAATAGGGACTAGAGAATGATGAGGAGGGTCTCCGGGGAAGAGCCTTTTGAGCAGAGACCTTATGGAATGGGAGAGTGGCCCGCACAGAAATTGGGGGAATAGAGATCCACAAGAGGAAATCACAGGTGCAAAGGCCCTGAGGCAGCTGTGTGTTGGCATGTGTGAGGAACAGCCCCACAGCCAATGTGGCCATAAGAGAAGGTGAGAAGATGAGGTTAGAGGGCAGCCAGATCACACGGGGTCTTAAGGTGAGGGCTTTGAGTTTTGCTCAACGTGTGAGGGAATCGATGGGTTCTAACTGATATCTTTGAGTCACTACTCAGAGCATTGTTTCATAACTGTGAGTCATGATCCATATTCTGTCTCATCCAGGAGCCGTCCTGGGGTCTGTGATGGGAAGAACTGAAGGCTGGCCATGGATCTGGAAAGTGATGACCTGCAGTTTAGAGGCAGATGAATACCAGGACACCTCCCCCAAATCATCAGGGCCCTTGGGGGCTCCTGGAATGTTTCTGCGTGGGCCCTGGCCTGACAGAAAGATGGAAGATGGTGGGATAAGTCAATCCTCCCTCAGAAGGTGGCTGAGAAGTCTGAGGTGAAGTACATAGGGGCAGACCCGAGCCCTGGCGGCCTCTAGGGAACTCGGGAGTGCGACTGCCCCTGGAGGAGCCCCGCTCCAGCCAGCGAGGCCTGCTCTAGCATCAGTTCCTGGTTCCTCATTCTTGCCATGCTCCAAATCTGCGCCCTGCGGTTTATTCAAAATCTCAACGGTAGCTTTCCCCAGCATGCTCTGAGAGAAGGGTCAGAGGGGCTGCCTTGCCTAACACGTAACAACAGAAGTGGTTTACTCATCCCCTGCTATGGGCAGGGAGTATCTCTGACCTGTCTCCCAACAATCCTACGCCATCCGAGCATCACCATTCCGCAGATGAGGGAGCTGAGGTTCAGAGAAAGTCAGTATCTTGCCAAAGGCCACACAGCAAGGACTCAAAAACTGGGTTATTAAAAGAGCCCTTTCTTGTCTCCGTGTCTGCCTTTCACGGCCCTTTGCTCTTCTCTCTCCTTCCCCTCATTCACTTCCTACATCTGCGCAACACTCAACAGTCTGCCGCGGGTTAAAGCTCCTTCTGGATCAAGAATGTGGCCTGCTCACTCTTGACCAATCTCCACTCCCCGCCAACACATCGCATAGAGCAGCTTCTTAACAAATGTCTGAGGAATTAAGGTGTTGGGACCCTGGGGCCAGACTGCCCGAGTGTAAATCCTGATCCTGCTGCTTATGCGCTCTGTGATCTTGGGCAAGTTACTTAGCCTCTCTGTGCATTGGTTTTCTCATCTGTAATTCTTAATAGGATTAAATGAATTCGTTCCTGACACATTGTAAATACTACATAAATATTTGTTAAATAATTTTTAAAGAATTCATTCTAAATTCATCTTCCTTTTTCCCTTACTCCCTTTCTTTTAAGGTAATAACAGCTAATACTGATATAGCATTTACACATGCCAGCCCCTCACTGCAAGCATGTTACAGACCTTAACTCCAGGCCTGACACTGCCTCATGAAAAAGCCCCAGGCTGGGTGTCACTTATGGGTCACAAGGCAACTGGTGGGGAAGAGTCTAGAGAAGAGCATGGCAGGCCATCTCCCACAGGACCCAGGATTAGCAGAACCAGATGGAGGTTGGCCTGGTTTTGGGTTCCGAGCCTCTAAGAAGTTTACAGATCCTCAGCTACGAAGAAAGGGCCATAAAAGTGGCTGGATAGCAAGCAGGACCTACAGAGCCCCACTTCAATAAGTTCGTTTGCCAGATGACCTGTAATATGCAATAAAAACCAAGATTCAACAACTATAAACCTCCAAGAGGACTTCTTGCATTAAACCTTCTGAGATAAGCATGAACACACGCCATCTGCCTGTGCCCATGTGAATGGGCTGCGTCAAGAGGCAGGAGCCTCGGCTGGGCGTCTGCCTTCGGCTCAGGTCATGATCCCGGGGTCCTGGGATCGAGCCCCACATCGGGCTCCCTGCTCGGCGGGGAGCCTGCTTCTCCCTCTCCCACTTCCCCTACCTTGTGTTCCTGCTCTCGCTGTGTCTCTCTCTGTCAAATAAATAAATAAAATCTTTAAAAAAAAAAAAGAGGCAGGAGCCAGGTTGGCAAGGTCCTTCCCATTGTCCCTGTACATATTCACTTCGAAGGTAGCGATCACTTCCTTGTTCAGCGCACTTTTGAAAAGCACCTTCTCTGGGAGTGTGGGGTAGCAATGGGACAGTCACAGGAAGGGGCCCTGGTAATGTTCTGTTTCTCGTTTTGTTTCTGGGAGCTGCTTCTAGGAGTGTGGTCACTTTGTGAGCCGGGTATGCTTTTCTGGATGTATATTATACTTCAGTGAAAAGTTTTTAGACGTGTCCATTCTCCCTCACTATATTTGTATAGTGTTGTATAGAGTCTCCCTCACTGTTTGTAATGGGTAACAATGGACTCAACCCAAAAGTCCATAAAATAAATTATGTCACATCCGTAGTATGGAAGACCATGAAGCCATTAAAAAAATGAGGCAGAGATATAAAAACAAATATGGAAAGATACTGCAATCTAGTGTTAAGCCAAAAAAGGAAATTACAAATAGTGTTATCTCAAATCTGAAACAAACAAACCAACATTGGGTTGAACCATGATATACGGTTGATATTTGACCATTTTATATGGTTTATCATATATATATGTATATATACACACATATGGCATAAAAGTATGTATATAGGTAAATTTGTAAGAAAATTAACCTCAAAAATGTACTTTGAACTGTTAACAGTGGGAGTAGATGTTTGATTTCTGTGTTATACATTTCTACATGTCTTTAATTTTTTATAATGAGCTTTGTATTGCTTTAGTGATCAGCAAAATAATAAAAATAATGATAACAGTCATAAAGATATAACTTTTTTTTTTTTAAATACCAAACTCTTGCCCCTCAATGTTGCAGAAGGGTGGACCTGGGCAGGGAGCCAGGACTGGACTGGCGTGAACCCTAAGGTAACTTCCAACCTGGAGGCTGATTCCATCTGAAACATCCCTAGCCCAAGTGGAGTTCAGCTGTGGCACTTGAAGCACACATACCTGTAAAATTTTGGAGTAGCTGATCACAATGAGCAATCCTGGCACCAAGAAGTTCAAAGTAGCAAATGACACATCCCAGGAGATTTCTCCGGTAATGCTGGGCCAAACCAGTGTGCAAATCAGAATTTCCTAGTTACAAGAAGGAAGAGAACGTCATTTCCATGGTGGCTTCTTATTTGACTTTAGCTCAGTCCCAGTAGGAGGGTGCCCCAAACTGTTACACTGGGGTGTTACCACGACGCAACTAGGATGACAAGGAAGCTCAGCATCTCTTCCCCTGCCCAGGCAAACACACCTATGAATCATTTCTCTCTGACCCTCAGAATAACCACAACTATTATGCCCATTCTCCAGGAGATGCAACTGGGTCTCAGGGTCACATGCTGGTAACAGCTCGAGTTAGTTCCCGGGCATGACTTCAGGCCCAGTGTTCTTCCCACTTCCTTAGATTGAGCTGCCAAGAGCCCTGGAGCCTTCTCTGCCAAGTCCCTCATTTTACAGATGACAACCCTAGATTGGAAGTGACATGCTGCACACAAGCCTATACAAACAGGCGCGAGGTTGCAATGCAGTCACCCTGGGACCACTGAAGACACCAGAAACGATGTTAAGGCACTAAGGGTTCATTTGGGGGACGTGCAAATGTCTAAAATGCGTCAAGCTGCATCAAAGAAAGCCGCAGCTTGCCCCAAGACAATCCTGGGGCCCAGACTTGGAAGCTCTCTCCTCACGTGTCTCTCCTTGCAGAGGGTCACACGACAGCCCCACATAAGATGGAAAACCACTG
Organism: Leptonychotes weddellii; assembly: GCF_054177405.1. Taxonomy (NCBI): domain Eukaryota; kingdom Metazoa; phylum Chordata; class Mammalia; order Carnivora; family Phocidae; genus Leptonychotes; species Leptonychotes weddellii. The sequence goes on along the minus strand of NC_138374.1, from coordinate 30,496,395 downwards.
GCATGGGGCGGAAAGGCCTGGTTTGTGACCTTGCTGTTGTCAGTATGTTGTGCTGAATTCGAGCATTTGACGCTAATTACCAACCTCGAAGCGTGTGGGGACATTATTACATAGTTACTAGGAGCTGCCGCAACAATTTCCTCCAAAGAATAAATAGGTCAATGAAAAGAGATCTGTCTGTCTGTCTCTCCTCCCAAACACAAATTTCCCGTGCCTGCTTGACTATAGGAGCAAACTATTTGGAAACCAAGTTGCCCTAAACACTTCTGAACACATAGAGCAGACTTTCAAGAGCACATTCTGTGTAAAAAGAGCACATTGTTGACGTTTGATGGACAAGGCATCTTAACGAATTGTAGTAGTAGGATTTATAGCATCATTCATTCATTTGGCCAATATGTGTTGAATGCTACACTAAGCAAGGGCAAAGAACTTTTATCACATATATCATAATTGGGTGCTCAAACTCAAAATGCAAACAAATAGGCACTTCTTTTCCTATTCAGTATTAACAGAAAATACTCACTGAGCATTTATTCTAAGCCAGGAAGCACTTTACATACATTATCTCCTTGAATGTTCACAACAACCATATTGAAATGCATATTATTATTTTTCCGATTACACAGAGGAGAAAAGTAAGGTTTGGAAACATCTTCTTAAAACAAGAGTCTAAGACACTAAAAGTATAGTTCTTTTTAATCATATAATATCTTCTCCAGAGAGCTAAGTGGTTATAAAAGAAATCCAGGGACCTACCAAGAAAACTCTTAAGGCAAGTCGAGCAGGGAAGAATGCTTTAATGGTATTTATACCTTGAAAGGGGGGTGAGAATGTTGCTTCCTTTTCCTGTCTCGTTTAGATGGCTCACAAATGTACTAGTCATTCCAAAAACTTGTCCCTCGATCCCCATCCCCACCATCCACACCCAAGGGGACAAAGTGCATTCGATCTTTCTACATTGTGGTGACTGGAAAGAAATGTGTGTCCTTCAAGGATCTTCTGAGTATTGGCAGTGTGATGATTATTTTGAGATGATCTCTGCCCACCATGCCCTCAGCCTACTACACCGGTGGGCAACACGGACCAGCAAATATGATGGAGCAGCGATCAGAAAAGATGATTCCAGCCCTGAATGTGCCTTGGTCTCTGATTCCTATACTTGAGATAGGAAAAGGTACCGGGAGGGCAGAAAAACAGGCCCCAGAACTGTTTCTTAAAACCCCCAAAGGCCCCCACCTCTTTCTAAAAGCTTCTCCAGAATGTCTGCCAAAATCTCTCCAGGCTTAACATGATTTTGTAGAATGTATAACAATAGAGCCAGGTGTTCTCCCTTCGATAGGAACAAAGAAGTAGATCCCCAAACACTCTGCCTGTATCAGTCCCGTGATGCTGAAGAAAATGCGTAGGTGTGAACGAACAGATATACACCTGTGTACACATGCCCACCCACCCTGACACACATATGCGTAGACAAAAGGTTGCAGGGTACATTCCAGAAAATTAAGTGTCTGTTTCTAGATGGGACTCAAGTTATTTTTGTTCTTTTGGCTTATCTGAATTTTCTAGAATTCCTATATTATTTTATAAGAGCAAAAAAAATGGCGATAAAAGTCCATTTTTAAAAGAAATGAACATCAAACATGAAACACAGATTACCATGCTAGTTTAGCAAACCTAACCAGCTATTTTTTTTTTCAACAAAAACAAGGAACTCATCCAGGAAGTTCCCCCAGTTTCATGACTCTGATGAAGACGCTCCTTTACCTTCTGATTTCTGGCGCTCGCTCTAAGCACGGAGTGTGATAAGGAAGTAAGATAAGAACTTTGCACAGCACCCCCAGGCATGACCGAAGTGACGGTGCAACTGGCCTGTGTGGACCGAATGACGGATTTATATGCTCTTTAGAAAGCTTTATATGGTATCCTTGGTGAAGTGCAGTGTTTATTCTCATTTAAAAATCTAACAACAGGCACCAGGCGCACAGTCAGAGAGCTGGCCTGGTATTACAATTGTGTTTTTGTGGGAAAATCTGTCTGACTTATATTATTTTGATTCTAGGTATTCTCTCCCGGGCTGTGACTTAGGAGGGAGCGTGGTAGTAAGTCGGCTCTGGAAGGTGGGAGACGTGAATTTTATAATATTCCCTCTACTTTTTCTGCACATTTGAAATGTTTCCTGATTTTAAAAAGGAAACTTGAAAACCCAGAGGGCTAGCTCTGCTTTGTTACTGAGCTACAGAAGCAGAGCTGGCCAAGTCAGCGACTGTTCTTTAATTGCTTTGTTCAACCACCTGCTGACTCGAGCCCTGGTGGCTGCATCACCGTAGGCCACAGTGAGGATGGGCAAGGCGAGGCCCCTGCCCTCAAGGGGGCTCTGATGTGCTCAGGGAGAGAGAGAAGCGCTAAGAAGCTTCAATACAGGGCAGCGAGCTGCAGTGCCCAGAGCTACTGGGGACAGGCGAGCGCAGTCCCAGAGGAGAGCGGCATCCTGGGGGTGGGGGGGAGGGCTGAGTCCACTGTGCCTGGAGGGATGGGGCTTCAGTCAGGAGAATGGGGAGGCTGGAGCTCAGTGTCGGGACCAGAAGGGATGAAGGCAGGAGGCCACGTACAAGGGTGTTAAGTGTGGTTAAGTGTGACTTGTACCCCCATCCCAACCTCTACCTCTCCTGGGCAATCTCATCCATTTCCATGGTTTCTTTTCCAAGACACCGATGCTTTCTCCAGCCCTGTCTTCTCCTGAACCCCAGACTGGCCCCTGTGCCCTGAGGACATCTCTGAAGGCTGCCTCACAGGCATGTCAGGCTCCGATGTCCCACCCCAGAAGGCTGCACCTCCTGCCATCCCTGACTCAGGGCATGGAGTCGCCATTCCCTACGCTGCCAGCAACCAGAGTATGGGCTTTCTGCCGTCTCCCTCCTCCCTCCCCACTCAGAGGGAAACATTAGGCTCTGCCTTAATAGCTATCCAACCCCCCCCATCCCCGTATCTCAGTCTCGCTGGCTCACCCATCCCAGGCCACACCATCTCTCACCTCGTAAGTCCAAACTCCCTCCATGGGCACACCTGGCCCTTCTCCAGCTGGCCCCTGCCACTCCTTCCAGCACCATGTCTTGCCAACACATGGGCTATTTCCTCTGCCTGTAATGTCCCTCCAGTTCCCCACATCCATGTCTGGCTAACTGCCTTTCATCTTCACCCACAGTTGAGATACCACTCATTCTCTTCTGAGAAGACTCCCCTGTGGATGGGGGCATCTATCCATAGACACTGCTCAATGCGGACCCTTCTCCACCCTGGTTGACTTATTTGCAAATGCCACCTGATTCCAGCTATTTCTTGTCAACTCCTCTAGTGATGCTTCTCCGAGTAGCCCTGAGGGTCCCTTTGTAAACCATTCTCCCTCTTCCACCTCTTCAAACAAAATGAAAGACTTCGAGAGCACTTTAAGGAAGTGGGAATTCTAGTGGATATCCCCTTGTCTACCAGCTTCCCAACAGAAGAGAAAGAACATATCAAGGCAAGAGATGCACTTATATCTTAAAGGTATCCTCTAATAGTAACAGAGGCCGGCCAACTGTGTTTATCGCCTCAGTCAATTCACACTCAACGGAGACACGACGGCCTTCCGGCCTGCTATGAGATTGGGGCAGGCAGAGCAGTAAGACAGAGGGCTCCTAAGGAAGTGTGAACTCGCGGGAAAAGGCGCGGGGAGAAGCACAGACCACGGCTAAATTCTGGTTCCATCCCTTGTCTGCTCTGTGACTTTAGCATTTCCCCCTTTGGAAAATGAACATACGAACACCTATTTGTAGGGTTTCTGCGAGAACCAAACTGGGCCAGGGTCTGAGACCATCTGCATTGTCAATACGTGCACCTCCTTGATCAGGACGCCGTCGTGGTCATGTGACTCGTGGTGAGGGCAGTGGGGCGAGGGGGGCGGGTGCTCGGTAAATGTTTGTGCAATGAATAGGCAGCACATTCTGGCCGGGGTGGACAGTCCCCCCAACCTGCCGAAGGGGGTCAGTGCCTGCCAGAGCCACAGCACACACAGGCAGGAATCCTGTTGGAACAGGCTGAGTGGACCTGGCTGAGATGTCTCTGTTGCTAGAATGTGCCCACCCTCTTAAAATGGCAGTCTATTGGGGCGCTTGGGTGGCTCAGTTGTTAAGCATCTGCCTTCGGCTCAGGTCACGATCTCAGGGTCCTGGGATCGAGCCCCACATGGGGCTCCCTGCTCAGCGGGAAGCCTGCTTCTCCCTCTCCCACTCCCCCTGCCTGTGTTCCCTCTCTCGCTGTGTCTCTCTCTGTCAAATTAATAAAATCTTTAAACAAAAAATATGGCAGTCTATTGTTTTACAGCAATCAGAAGAATTACACTATTTAAAGAATGTTTGAAATATTTATAACCAAAGATAAGGAAACTAATAATAGCTGGCAATTCCTGAGTGCTTAACTGTGTATGTACCAGGTGTTGGCTCGCTCACTGAACACTAGTCCCCATGGCAATCCTGTAAGGCTCTACTCACATCATGCCAGTTCTACAAATGAGGAAAGGAAGGTATAGAGGTGGGGACCCCTCGCCTCTGTCACACAGCCCCTAAATGACAGAGATGGGATTCAGACTCGGAACACTGGGCTCCAGAGCCCACACTCCGAATAACAAATTATCTATCATTCTTAGCGTGTCTATCATTTCATCCTCCCCTCAGAGAAGTTTGAGGGAGGCTGGTCACCCTGGACTGCGGGGCACCCACTGCCCAAATGGACAAAGGTACTCATGTTGCTGTTCTGGGGAACTGGGGGGCACTCGGATTGGCAGAAAGCTCTGAGAGGCGCTGTTGCCCTGGCTAGCCCTCCTCAAGAGGAGGTGGCCAGTGTGTGCTTGGGGTTAGTGAGTTCCCTCAGCCGGTGGTTTGGGTAGGAAAGTGTCCCCCATCCAAAACCTCCATATTTAGTGTCCAAGTAGGAAGGGGCGGGCAGAATCTACAGACAGGAAGCTGGGAACAGAGGATTAAGAAAATAAGCTTTTGCTAATTTTAAATGTGAGACTCCGTTCCGTCTAGCCTAGATCCTTTGCTGTCTCTTTTTTTAAATGGCCACACTCTTTTTTTTCCCCCGTTTCTCATTCTTGCAACTTATTTCTTCCATCCCTGAGCCTCAGTTTGCTCACCTATAAAATGAGTTGTTTCCTAAATGCTCAGGTCACAGCCCTTGAGGAACAGGGGAGTTTTTCTGTTCCTTGGCTTGTTGGCAGGTGCACGTGGTGGGGAAAAGAAAAAGAGGATGGGGAGTTCAAAAGGACCATCTGTTTTTTTTTCTATTACAAGCTCCCTTGCCCTCCCTCTCCTAATTTCAGGGAGGAGGGCTCCTGCGACCAACTCACCTAGCCCTCAACCTTCTGAGGTGCTCTCCCAGTGGCTTTGCCCAATCCCTCTCCAAAGGCTCTATGACCAAGGAGGTGTTTCTGCGTTTATAAAGGAGAGGTCTGCATGCCCACCCCAAGGGAAACTGAGGGAAAGCCACCACAACACAAGTCTCCATGGAAGCCCCTCACAGTTCAGCTCTGGTCATCCCGGAAGTGCTTTCGAAGGCTCCGACCACACAGACACCCTACCAGAGGTAAAATACACAGTGACAAAACAGGGAAGCTCCCCCATCTGAGAGAAGGCCTTCTTGCTCAAACAACCACCTGTGTCCATGTAAGCAAGCAGTTTTAGTCTGGGAAGAGACAAGAGCCTCACTTTTTTTTAGCGTTATTTGCCAATTAAGTCTAAATGTACCTAAAACAGTTGTAAAAGGGAAGGGCACAAGGTACATGTCTGGGAACATAAGATACCCTGAAGATATAGTCTATTTGATCTTTAATTTCCTGACTGTCATTGTTTTCTGTAAGAAAAAAAAAAAACAGGGAAAAGTCCCTCAAGGTCTGTGAAAAATACAGAAACACTGTTATTCTGTGAGAGAATAACTTAAAAAAAATCAAAAGGCCAATGGCAAAACCTAGCCTCCAGCTGATCCAACCGGTCTGGGGTGAGGCCTGGTCTTTCACTTATTTTAGAATCATCTAAGTGACCCACTTTGATTCTCCAGTACATCTGGGCTGAGGAGGACAGGCCTGCCCACTAGGTTAGGGTCCTTGGTCTGCTATGCTGATGGCAGCCCACTAGCTCAGCTGAGCCCAGCCATCCTGGCCCCCACTTGAGGGGGCATGACCACAGGCTTCCATGCTCTTTGATCAAGTGCCACAGGCCTGACATGGTTCCTGTCTATTAGTCATTCAAGGCCTTAAAACAAAACAAAACAATCAAACAAAAACCCCACAATGTTCCATGCAAAAAATAAACTATTAGGAGGTCTGATTTGTGTTAAAAAGAAAAAAAGAGAGAGAGAGAGAGAGACTGCTTACACAGGATGCAGACTTCTCCCCACAAGCCATTAAAAGGCGTGTGTGAGAGACTGGTCTGGGGAGACCCCCAGAGAAACCCACATCTGTGTCCACGCTCCAGAGCACATACCCAGGAGGGCATCCTCTGCTCAGACTGTGTCCATCTCTGTAGCAGGAAGCCTTCCCCCAGGTCACATCTCATTCCCACGCCTTCCTACCTTCTAACTCCCTTCTGGTCACTGGGTAGGCCTCTCTTTGGGACTGTGGTTTGTGACGGTTTTGCTCAGGCCAGAAAACCAGTGAGTTGTAGAGAAAGGGAGGGGGCGGGGGAAAACCAGCTTAGGGCAGACCCTCGGAGAGGCTGAGCCCAGAGCAGGACACCTGCTTTCCTTTATAAAGGGCGTACAGACTTATGTCCTTTCTCTGTCCCTCCCCATGAGGCGCAGAAAACCTAGTACGCTCGGATGGCAACCAGAACCGCTGGCCACTGTCCTCCACCCGGCCGGCCTGCAGGTGCCGCGCCCCGGACTGAATCTCCGCGCACAAACCGCAACAGCGCTGCGGGGCAGCAAACAGGAAGAGACGTGGACCGCGATTCTGCACCGTGATTCTGGACTGCCGAACTGGAGTGGACCCGAGCCAATGTCATGAACTGTCCACAGAACCTTTTTTTTTTTTTTTTAGGTCATGGACCTCCACAAAGATCCTAATGACAGCTCTGAGCATACTGCTCAGAATAAAGCTCATCTGCCAGCGTCCGGAATCTGCCGAACATTCGGGCGCCCAGGATACTCTGAAGCCACCCATCATGCCAGGCTCCCCGGGGAGAGATCCTGTGGTCTAGTCTAATCCTTCCGTCTTGCACTTGGAAAAACTGAGGCCCCGGGAAAGGATCACAACACCCCTAGTGGCAGCATCGGGTCTGGGGTCCCTGGGTCTCCGATGCCCTTTCTCCCTGACTCTACCTTCTGGTTCTCAAAGCAGGACCCTTACCCAGCCCGCGCTGAATCTGCTGAGCACGATCTCGGCTCCTCCTCGCGCTAAGGATGAGATGCCCTGAGCAAGTCATTCCTCTGTGTGCCTCAGCTTCCTCATATGTAAAGTGGATGTGCTAGTAAGAGTCCCGTAGCACCCTGCGAGAAAGCAGATTTCGGTATACACGAATGCGATTAGCCATTCCGGATCCTCGAAGTTCCATCTGGCTGGCTCCTAAACTCCCCGCTATTTCACTAACCTCAATATAAAGAGTGCACTTTGCAAGCGTTTGGGGGACTCCACTTACAAGGTTTTGGAGGGCGTTTACGGGACCTACGTCGCTGCAGTGAAATTTTAGAGCTAAAACTTCAGAGCACCCGGCACAGTGACACGACGATTAAACGCAACAAATCGCCTATTCCTGTTCTGTTGTTTTTGTTACTCATTATCCCAGGTCATCGTTTCCGTGGGATCCCCGCCTGCCAGCCCGCCCCAGACACCTGCCTGGCGCGCACAGCCCGGCGCTCACCTGGTCCCGGCCGGAGGGCCGCTGGGGGACGACGCGGAAGAAGACGCAGAGGGGTAGCGCGGCCAGCGCCGAGTAGCCCCAGATGAGCGCCAGCAGCGCGGCCCTCGCCCGCCGCCCCAGGCCCCGCATGCCCCGCTGCAGGCGAACGATGCACACCATGCGCTCCAGGCTGACGGCCGCCAGGGTGAGGATGGTGACGCTGCCGCTCAAGCTCATCACGTAGAAGAGCAGGTGGCAGGCGACCGGGCCCAGCCGCCAGGCCTCGGTCCATCGCACGGCCAGCACGGGCGGGATGGCGCTGGTGAAGAGCAGGTCTGCGCAGAACAGGTTGAGCACCAGGCAGGCGGTGTTGCCGCGGCGCCGACGGCGCGGCACCAGCACCAAGGCGCACACGTTGCCTAACAGCGACACCGCAAAGATGAGCGCCAGCACGACCGTCTCCACAGCGGTCAGCACCAGCCGGTGGTCGCCCTTGACGTCGGAGAAGAATGGGAAGCGGGTGCGGTTGGCCCGCTCCAGGCTGCGCGGGGACCCTGTGCCCGCCGCCTGCGCGCACTCAGGGGACATGCCGGGCGCCCGGCGGCCCGCAGCCGTCTGCTAGCGCGCTCATCTGGGAGGCGACTGAGCGCCAAGGCGGGGAAAGAGGGAGGGAGGCGGTTGCGACATCTCCCCTCTGGCCCCCTCCCGCCGCAGGAGCGCCGGCGCTGGGCGTTGCGCGCTGAGCCTGGGGCGCGCGGGAACGAGGAAGTGCCAGGCGACACGGCTGCAGACACCCGGGCTAGGCGGCGGCCGGTGCCCGGGCCTCACGCCCTCGGACTCTGGGGGAGCGCCTGAGAGGCCGGGAAAGCCCACCTAGAGAACCCCCTGGAACCCCTGCAGGGCCTCCCCAGCTCCTGTCATCCTCCAGGGGCATCCTGTGTGTGAAACCCCTAATCCATCGATTTAAGTAAAATTGATTTAGGAGTGTCAGAGCTGGGCTTCGGAGATCATTTTGGAGATCTATGTTGTTCAGGCTTATCAGAGAAGCCCTGCGGGTCTGGGGGTAGATTCCAAAGCACTCTGCAATGGGCCCAGACCTTTTTGGGGGAGCGGGGAGAGGGAATCGTTTGTTTTATCATTGCTTAGTAACATGTGACCTTGGCTAGATTATTTTATTTCTCCGTTCCCCAGGGTTTTTTTTCGTCTATAAAATGGGACTAAAATATCTCATTGGGTAATTGTGAGGATCATATAAAGAGATGAACACTTGGCACATAGTAATTGCTCCTGAAATGTCATCAGTTATTAGTTTCTGTAATAAAAATGTATGTACATTTTGCATTTTGAGCAACAAGCAAGGATACAAAAATGCTTTCATGTAAAAAGAGTGGGGTCCCAAAAATCTTGAATAAGCTTGGCACCCCAGAAAGACAGACACTCCACGATTTTCAGGCAGACACACAGGCTGGCTGTGAATGTGTCTCAAACACCCCAATTTGAGAAGCACTGGGCAATCCAGTCCCCTTTATATATAAGGAAACTGAGGCATAGTGAGAAGTGACTTGTTCAAGGTGGCCCCTGGTTAGTAATAAGAGCTGGGTCCCCTGCCCCATGTCTTTCCACCACCCCCACAGTGTCTAGTTTTCTGTTACAGTCAATTAGGCAGTTCGAGAATGAAAAATGTGCTTGTGACCCTAGACCCAGTGACTACTTCCCTGGCTGGCCCCTCCCCCACTGCCCCTCTCCCCTTTGCCATACTCCCAGGCCTCTCCCAGGGCCACATTCTGTCTGTGTATTTATTCAGGATTTGGCACACCAGCCTGAGGTGCTGTCTGTGGAAGGGATGCAGTCTGCTTATCACTGTGTCATGTGTTGACAGCGTGACCTCTGACCTGAGGAGTAGATTGCATGTCCGTGGAAGATGTTCAACTGGAAACTTGAGGAAATCCAAGTTGTAGGTGCTTCAAGAGTGCTTCCTGACCCTGTTGAAAAGGGGCAAGAGGTTGAAAGAAAGGAAACTCATATGGGATTTGGCAACTGTCTGGGGTCAGGGTATATTCGTTCTTTGCGTGAGGGTAAAGAGAGCTGTGTGTGGGGGAGGGAGAGAGACAGGGTTGGTGGAGGTAGGGGGGTGGATTCCATTAGCACAGACTCGTGTGCCATGGGGACAGGATAGGTTTCCCCAGAGTGAGCAACCAACGTGGGGTGGCAGGGCGAGAAGGTCTTCTCCATCATTACCCTCCAGGTTCTTCCAATGGCAAAACAGTGAGTGCAAAGTTTCCCGAATTTTCTACTTTTACATTGCCTTCGTGGCACCCCCAGGCCAAAAGAAATACCTGACAGTTTCATTTATTAAGCAGCTGTGTCCAAATGACTTACTAAGACTTTATGTCCTAAGAGCTTAGTAGCCATCTGGGAAAACAATAAAGGTGAATGAAAAAATAATGTTTTGTTTCATTCTTAAATAGACATAGTGACTTCCTCATGGGAGGGTGCACCTGTTGAGCTCTGCAAAACTGAGAATCAGACTGGACACTGCTACTCTCATTTCCTGCTCCACAGTGGTTTTCGTGTGTCTGCTTTTTATCACAATAACCCCTGAAAACGGAATTTTTTAAGTGGGCTTCAGGTTGAAACTGTGAATGACCTAGAGCTAGTAGTTCATGGGGAGTCCAGTGGATGTTGAGTAGTCCTGTGTTTCCCTGAGCACCCAAGCACACGTGGGCACATGGCTAAGAACACAGGCTTGGAAACTCGCCTGCCAAGATCAGAATCCTGAGGCACTGGGGTGACTCAGTCCGTTTAGTGTTTGCCTTCGGCTCAAGTCCTGATCCCAGGGGTCCTGGGGTCTGGCTCCCAGCTCAGCAGGGTGTTGGCTTCTCCCTCTCCCTCTGCCCTTCCCCCTCCCCCTGCTCGTTCTCTCTCTCCCAAATAAATAAATAAATAAAATCTTAAAAAAAAAAAAAGAATACTGACTATATAACTCACTAGAGTCTCAGTCTTCCCATATATAAAAAGGGTATAGTAATGGTACTGATCTCTTAGGGTCTTAAGGGGATTAAATGAAGTTCCTACACGTAAAGCACTTAGCACACTAGTCGTCCAGCGCTCAACACTGTTTATGGACTAAAGGACTGACCACACATCCCTGTTTGCTGAGACAGTCTCCAGCTATGAAATTATTATTAGAACCCTCTTTCCCTCTCATACTGCCCTGGTTTGGAAGATAAATTCTGTGGCGTGCTCACATGAATTATTAAATTCATGGGGTGCTCATCAAGTCGCCACAGGCACTGGGAGTTAAATTTAAGTGGTCTGACCCCAGGGCCCCTGCTCTTAACCACCAACACACACACACACACACACACACACACACACACACCGCACCCCACCCCCCACCCCCGCAGCTGCAGAGACATAGGGAGACGTTTTTGGTCGTCACAACTTGAGGGTTGCCACTGGCATTCAGTGGGTCGGGGAGAGGCCAGGACTGCTGCTGGACACTGTACAATGCACAGGACAGTCCCCACGACAAAGAATCGTCCGGCCGCAAAATGCCAATAGTGTTGAGGTTGAAGATCCCTGTAGCAGAGGTGGTTGCCTCACCAGGCTATACCTCTTACTGTTGGTATCTGTTGTAAAGTCCCACCTAGTGGCAAAAGCCAGAAATGGTATTATTGTCCCCCGTAGGCATTTCACGGAAGACTCTCTAATCCCTTTAACCAAACCACAGGTGAGACTCAGCTTGCTGCTCTGGCCCCAGGTGGGCACAGCTATAAAATGTCCGTGGTCCACGGGACAGGATGTGAAGTCATCAGGGTGGATCGACCTCACAAGTTCCTCAGAATCAAGACTGCCGGCAACTGCAGGCTGAGCCCTCATTACAAGAGTGGTATTTATTGCTCAGAGTTGTTAATTACTATTATTACTATAACTTTGCAATATAGTTTGAAATCGTGATGACTCCAGTTTTGTTCTTTTTTCTCAAGATTGCTTTAGCTATTTGGATCTTTTGTGGTTCCATACAAATTTTAGGATTGTTTGTTCTATTTCTCTGAAATGTGCCATGGGAATTTTGATAGAGATTATATTGAATCTGTAGATTGCTTTGAGTAATATGGGCATTTTAACAATATTAATTCTTCCAATCCATGAGCATGGAGTATCTTTCCATTTATTTCTGTCTTCTTCATTTTACTTCATGAAGGTCTTATAGTTTTCAGTGTATATAGGCTTTTCACCTCCTTGGTTAAGTTTATTTCTAGATATTTTATTCTTTTTGATGTAATTGTTAATGGAATTGTTTTCTTAATTTCTCTTTCTGATAGTTCATTGTTAGTACATAAAAACACAAGGGATTATTTTGTGTTGATTTTGTATCCTGCAACTTTATTGAATTTGTTTATTAGTTCTATCAGTTATTTTTGGTGAAGCCTTTAGGGTTTTCTATGTATAAAATAATATCATCTGCAAGTAGTGACAGTTTTACTTCTTCCTTTTCAATTTGGATGCCTTTTATTTCTTTTTTTCTGGCTAGGGCTTCCAATACTATGTTGAATAAAAGTGGCAAGAAAGAGCATCCTTGTCTTGTTCCTGATGTTACAGGAAAAGCTTTCAGCTCTTCATCACTGAGGATGATGTTAGCTGTGGGCTTGGCATATATGACCTTTATTATGTTGAGGTACATTCCCTCTATACCTGCTTTGTTGACAGTTTGTTATCATAAATGAGTGTTGAATTTTGTCAAGTGCTTTTTCTGCATCTATTGAGATGATCATGTATTTTGATACTTTGCTTTGTTAATGTGGTATATCATATTGATTGATTTATGGATGTTGACCCATCCTTGCATCCCTAGAATAAATCCCACTTGATCATGGTGAATGATCCTTTTAATTTATTGTTGAGTTTGGTTTGCTAATATTTTATTGAGGATTTTTGCATCTATGTTCATCAGGAATAATGTCCTGCAATTTTCTTTTTTTGTGGTGTCCTTCTTTGGTTTTGGTGTCAGGATAATGCTGGCCTTGTAAAATGAGTTTGGAAGCTTTCCCCCCTCTTCAATTTTTTGGAAGAGTTTGAGAAGGATGGGTATTAAATCTTTGAATATTTGGTAGAATTCACTGGTGAAACTTTCTGCTACTGGACTTTTGTTTGTTAGGCGGTTTTTGATTACTGATTCAATCTCCTTACTAATAATTGGTCCGTTCAGATTTTCTACTCCTTCATGATTCAGTCTTAGACAATTGTATATTTCTAGGAATGTATCTATTTCTTCTAGGTTGTCCAATACATTGACATATAATTGTTTATAGCAGTCTCCTATGATCCTTTTGATATCAGTTGTAACTTCTCTTTCATTTCTGATTTTATTTATTTGAGCCCTCTCTCTTTTTTTCTTAGTGAGTCTAGCTACCATGTAATCTGGCAATTCCACTTCTGGGTATTTATCTGAAGAAAATTAAAATGCTAATTTTAAAAGATATATGCACCCTTATGTTCATTGCAGCATCATTTACAATAGCCAAGATATGAAAACAACCTAAGTGTCCATTAATAGATGAATTGATGAGGAAGATGTGACATACACACACACACACACATACACACACATGCACACACACACAATGGAGTACTTCTCAGCCATAAAGAATGAAATCTTACCATTTGCAACAACATGGATGGACCTTGAGGGTATTATGCTAAGTGAAATTAGTCAGACAGAGAAAGACAAATACCATATAAGTTCACTTATATGTGGAAGCTAAAAAACAAAACAAATGAGCAAAACAAAACAAAACTCACAGAGAACAGATTGGTGGTTGCCAGAGGGGAGGGGGTTTGGGGAGTGGGTAAATGAGTGAAGGTAATCAAGAGGTACAAACTTCCAGTTATAAAACAAGTAAGTCATAGGGATATCATGTACAACATTGATGACTAGAGTCATCAATATTGTATTGCATATTTGAAAGTTGCTAAGAGAGCAGAGCTTGAAAGTTCTCACCAGAAAAAAGAAAAAGATTATAACTGTGTGGTGATGGATGTTAACTAGACTTACAGTGGTGATCATTTGGCCAAGTATGCAAATACCAAATCATTATGTTGGACACCTGAAACAAATATCATGTTATAAGTCAATGTTATTTTAATAAAAAAATAAAATGAGTATTTTATTGATAACTATTATTAAATGATAATAATAGGCTAAAAAAAACCCTATTATTATCATGCTCCTTTGCTTCTTCCACTTTAGATAAAATGATAGAAAGGGAGACAAGGGTCCACCAAGTGTAAATATGGACAGTCTAGTTTTTGAGCTAAAGGGAAGACCGCATTGAGGGATGACTTCTGTGCCTGTTTATTTTATATTTTTAACCAGACAGGAGGAGAGGACTTTTTCTGCATGTGGTTTTTTAAATTTTCCTTTGGAAAAATTTTATAAAGTTTGTCTAAAAATGCTTACTGGCCCATGGCTTCCTCTGCAAACCTCCCTGTGAGTAGTCTACCCACCATCTGTCACCTGCCTGTTTACCTGTCTATATCTATCCAGTGTGAGATGTAAGTCCTTGTAGGGCTCAGGGTATCTCCTGCAAAATTAGGATCTACTCCGGAGCAGAATGCAAAGGGCACTTGTCCCTGTGTAAAGGTTGTACGTCTTCCTCCTGCCTCTGTTGTCCCCATCCTGCCAAGGAGGGTCCCCACCACCCCCCAGACCCAATTGCTCTGAACATTCACAGCCAGGCTGCGGCGGGGGCCAGGGTGGGGGGAGGCAGGAGGGAAGGCCACCTCATGCTCTGAGAAAGGCTCTTCCTGCTCCTTTGTCCAGGAGGCCCAAGAGTTCCCAGGGAGACAAGGCACTACGCACAGGGGGAGGCGGCCGACAGCAGGCCACACCTGGGAAAGGGAGCGTGCTTTTGTGCGCCTCTCCACAGTCCGTACTGTACCTATCGACAAAAGAAGGAAGTCCAAGCAGAGACTGGAAAGTGAAAACACTGAACCGAAGAAGGACAAGTCCTTGGCCCCAGGTGGTGGAGTCTGCATGAACTAGAGCCCAGGGCAGGGATCTTCAACAAGATCTGGGGGCCTGACCACAGCTAGCACACACAGTGCTTCACGTAAAGTAGACAAAGTGCCTGCTCTGAGCATACAGTTAGGAAAAGGCACCCCTTCCCCGGGGTCGATGCAGCCGCAGCTCTGGGCCTGGCAGGCAGGGCCTGGGCTTGGCAAGCCGCGCCCTCGCACGCGCCCCTCCAGTGAGCATCCTTTGCAGGGAACGACCTGCACGTGAATTCCCTGTGGCTCTGCCTCATCGTCTGTGGGCTTTGTGGCAGCAAGGATCCTTCTTGCTGGCCCTTCCTGCCCACTTGTTGATGGTTTCTGTCCAAGCCCTCGAAGGCCACCCTCTTCCCTGTCACCAACTGGACAAGGCCCCCTGTGTGTGTCTCACCGAGCCGATCATTTGCCTGGGGAATTTCCTCAAGCCCCTTGTTGCGGTGTCTCCTCTGAGGACCTGAAGAGCTGAAAGCGAGGATTGGTCTTGTAGCAGCTGGGCTGACCAGCTAGGCTGGACCACTGTTGTTGAGTCCCAGGGTGACTGCCTCCTGAGGCAGACGAAGAGGGTAGGACCAGTCCTAAAGCAGACCCTGCTTCCCTGAGGGAACTTGGGAGCCAATAAGGCAAGGAGGATTGCCTCCACCTCTGAGGTAACTTTGAAGGAGGACCATGAGGAAGAGGCAGATTGGCAGGGTGGGTAGGGGAGAATACTAACAGTACTACTACTACTCATAGTAGTCATAGCAATCAAACACCTATGTGGTAGTTACCATATTCCTGGTACTATTTTAAACACTTACTAGTACTAACTCATTTCATCTTTATAACAATCCTATGGGGTACTGTGGTGGTTATAAAATATGGCTACAAATTTTTTCATACACTTCCCTTCAAAAGGTGGGGACTACTTTTCTTCCCCTCACACACTGGCTGGACTTACTTTCTTCTAATGAGTGACTAGAGCAGAACTGATGTGATGTGACTTCGCGGGTGAGGTTGTACAGAGGACATACCTTCCGTCTGGCTCTCTCCAGTATCCCTTGCTCTGGGGGGAGGCACCCACCATGTTGTGAGGATCCTCAAGCAGTCCAGTTCGGGAGAAAGTAAAGCCTCCTGCCAACAGCTAACACCAACTTGCCAGCCACATGAGTGAGCCCCCTTGGAAACAGATCTTCCGGCCCCAGCTGAGCCTTCGGATACGATAGCCCCAACCTACATGCAACTGAACCTCATGTGAGTTCGTGACAGAGTCACCCAGCTAAGCCGCTCTTGAATACCTGACCCACAGAAACTGAGGCAATAAATGTTTATTGTTGTTATAAGCCACTAGGTTTGGGGGTAATTTGTTTCACAGCAAAAGATAACGAATGCCACGTGGTTCTTTTATTATCTCTATTTTACAGATGTGGAAACAGAAGCATAGAAAAGTCACGGAATTTGCTTTAGGTCCTGGTAAACGTGACCTGAGAGCAGGCAGTCTGGCTCCAGGGCCCATGCTCTGAGCCCCCTCAGTGAACATGTCCGGACTCAGAATCGTAAGAAGACTGAGGCCTGTCTAAGAGACAGGGCTCAGGGGCTTCAGCAGTGGTCCCGATGGCTTGGGTCCTGCCTTTTTTGTGTGTGTGTGTGTGGTTTTTTTTTTTTAAGATTTTATTTATTTATTTGACAGAGAGAAAGGGATAGTGAGAGCAGGAACACAAGCAGGGGGAGTGGGAGAGGGAGAAGCAGACTTCCTGCAGAGCAGAGAGCCTGATGCGGGGCTCGATCCCAGGACCCTGGGATCATAACCTGAGCCAAAGGCAGACACTAAACGACTGAGCCACCCAGGTGCCTGGGTCCTGCCTATTTTATCAGTGGGCTCTCATCTTCCTGTCCAAACTGGGAGTTACCAGAAGCCTTTCCAATGCATTTCTTGCTTGCTTAAATTAGCCAGAAGTAACTCCTGTCAGTCGTCAGCAAGAAGCCTAATCAAGGGGAAGAGACCCATCCTCCCCAAACCCTGTCTTTATTTTAATGGCAGCCAGATTGCCTGTAAGACAGGAGCTTACACTCCTAAAAGGAATGTTGGTGGTTACCTTGCTCCAGCCTTCTCAGGAGAGATACCATCAAAGGCTTCAAACACCAATGTTTGAACTCAGAAAGGAAAGCAGTTTAGGAAAGGCCCATCTCCACTTAGGTGGTGGCTTTTCTCTGTGGCCCCCTTGGCCAAGAGCCACGCCGGCCAGCTGGGTCAGGAAAGCGGTCAGCTCACACAGAAGGGGCGCCTACCACAAGCCAGACTCCAGGCCCAACCCAAGAGAAGCAAAGGCAGGAGGTGAGTGGTGCCAGGGCAAGCCCAGAAGAGCCTCCTACAGTCCGGGATGTGGCTTCACTGAAACTCTCCAGGTCCCGAGGAGGCCAGCGTCTCACACAGCATGTGGCATAATTCGTCTTGCACCACTTTTCCCCCTTTGGCTACTTTATTCGTTCTATGTTTCTGATTACAAAACAGTAAGATTTGGAAAATGTAAGAAATCACTCAAGAGAAAATAAACCCAGCCGTCATTCTTCCATGCAGAGACAACCCCATGGGATTTTGCTGTACAGCCTTCTGGTGTTTTTTTTTTTTTCCTTTGCATTTGAGGCTGTGGGCAGGCATTCAGGTACTTTACAGATTGGGGGTCCTGCTGCACATGCTATTTTGTACTATGCATTAAAAACATTCCCTGGAACATTATTTTTCTATTCTGTCCTTCAGTTCCCCAACGCACATGACTGCCCCATGACGTTAGTGCGCCTCTCGCTGCCCAGGGAAGGCTCGGCTGCGAGGCCGAAGGACACCCCTATAAACCACGCACACTCTCCGGCAACGGCTCTCAGGGGCCAGTCCTTGCTTCAGTTTCCACTGATCTAAAGCTAAATGAGAAAAGTAGAGACCATGTAGTTTCTTTTGCGAGGCTAAATATATCCACTTTTTATTGGAGGTTATTTCCTGCCTACTTTTTTGTTCAACTTCTTTTTATTTTAGAACAGAGTGTTTGTGGCAGTCATTTTTAAAAAGAAACTCATGGAGATTTATAACAAAACAATATCCTGACCTGTACAGTCCCCAAGGCCAGGAACGACTGCTCTAGGCTTCCGGGGGACCCAGTCAAAGAGCCGCAGTCCAGCTCGAGGTGACATGAGGACACGCGGACTATACAAGAAAAGACCTCCTTTCACACACATACGCTTATCTCATCTTGAGGACAGCTCTCTGGGGCACATGGTATAGTTTGCATGGGGTAGTACATCTCCCAGTTTACAGAGGAAGCAGGAGAAGGGCTCAGGGTGGCAAGAGGAGCTAGGGTCCAGCTCACATGGCTTGTTAGGCCCCGGTCAAGCAGACCCGGGTTTCTGACTCCCATCCAGTGACCCTGGAGGGGACTTTCTCTGAACCACAGCTCTGAGGTGATCCTGGGTCCCACACAGAGTAGTAATATACAGTTGCAGAATTGAACTTGTTGGAACATTCTGGAATTCCACTCTAGGAGCCAGAAAGCTACAATATACTTAAGTGAACAGAGACCCAGCCCTGGGGGCAGGCGGGGTGGGTGGGGTCTCTGCAGCTCTTGCTCATCCCTTGGGGCTACGTGCTTAACCACTCCACAGCTGCCTGTGGAGGTGCAGACTCTGGGAGAGTCCTGGGCATGAGCAACTACAAGCCCAACAGTGAACTTCAACGGAAATGCCTGACCCTTTGGGTGGCAGCCTCCAAGGCTTGACTCCTGGTTCTGTAGCTCACTTGGGCAAGTGACATCATTTCTCTAGAGCTCTGTTTCCTCATCTGTCAAATGGGAATAATAATCATCTCCCTCACAGGCTTGTGTAAAGATAGTGAATGTCAGGCCTTTAGCACAGTGCCTGGCACATAAGTGCCCAAGGGCGTAATAAATGTAAGATTGAATTTCTTTTCAGCACCCGACACATAGTGGATGCTTAAAAATATTTTTAATAATTGAATAATTAAATAGATGAATGAACGAATGAATGGAAAGGAAATGCTGAGGTTTTGTGGGCACTCTGGAGATCTCCCTCTGCCATCTAAGGCTCAGACCTCATAGCCTGCTGTGACAATGTGTGGACCGCCAGGAGGGGAGGGAGAGAGCTTTATCACCATACTAGCATTCCTCCCAACACGCCCCCCCCCCACCCCGAGATAGAGGAAATTAAACCGCAGGGCTAGAGGACATGTAGACAGAAGTACATTTGGGGAGAAGCATGGTGTAGGACATGTTCTGAGTACGGGGCCTTCCTTTCTTGGGAAATATAAGCCCAGGTGATGTAGGTCCAAAAGGACGGAAGAGACATGTCAAGGAAGAGGGAGTTTAGTGCGGGCCGCGCTGAGGGGCCGCAGAACACGGTAGGCCCTCCGTGAATGGCGCACTCAGTGGTCCGCGTCCGCCGAGCGACGCCGGGTCCCCACCAGCGGCCGGCCGACGGGCAGTTCGGGCAAGGGCTGCAGGGACCGTGGAGCTGCCTGCCGGAGGCCTGGCAACATCAGGGCCCTCCGAGCCCAGGGACGGGGCGCCCGGGCTTACAGGACGGAAAGATGCTGGACCCACTCACGAGGCCAGCTCAGGAGCTGTGTGTCCCTGGGCGCCGCCTTCACCCTCTCAGGCCTCAACTCCTTCTATCGCAAATGAAAATGTTGAACCAAATAAGCTCTAGAAACCTCGCCAGCCAGGGTCCGGTGGAAGTCCGGGGAGAACTTGAAAAGCTGCTCCACACTGCCCCCTCGTGGCGCTTGGCTCCAGCAACCATTGTTCTCAAAGCTCAGGTGTCGGTCGGACCCTCCGTCTGTCGGCCCATCCATCCATCATTCCATCCATCCATCCATCCAGCCATCCATTTTTCCTTCTTTCCACTCAAAAACCTCTACCAGTTTCTGGGGACCCCACAACAAATGATATATTGTCTTTGTCCTAAAAGGAAACTCACAAACACGGATAAACATAAAACCACTGAGTAAGTCACAGGGTTCTTAGAATGTTGTGGGAGATAGCTGGGTTTAGTAGCTGCCCCTCCTGGGGGCTCAAGCAGAATTCACAGGGTTACTGGTTGATTCAACACAGAAGCACGGAGTGACAGGCAGAAGTGCGCCGGTGGGGGGGGGGGGGGTCGGGCAGGGCAAGTGCAAACACAGGCAGCACAGGAACATCACCAGAAGGTCAAGAGCAGACCCGGGAATCATTCTCCACCCATAGTTTTGCCTCCCTTGTGGGGCCTGTGGGGCTCCTGACAGACACGGGCACCTGGAAGTGGGAGGCGGGGACCACTCTGGTGCATCACCCTTAATCTGCTTTCTAGGCTTTTCTAAAGGAGAAAACTATTAAAGCAATTTTTCAAGTCTGTCCCCCAAAATGGGGTTTCATTTGGGACAAACCAAAACCCAGGATTTAAAAAACATTACTTCTGTCCTTGCATTTTAGGTTTGGTGGCCAAATTCATTTCTGAGGCCACTTTCCAAGGCCTTTATTTCTGCAGAGGGAAAACCAGAGGTGAGTCCTCAGGGGGGAGGATGTGAGAAGTCAGAGCCAAGTGCTTTGTCGCATTAGGGGAAGTGTCTTCCCCAAGGGCCTGGTATGTCTCTGAGAAATGTTTCAGCTCTCCATATCGGAGGGTAGGGGTAGAAAGAGGCCTGGGTCCAATGACTTGAAGGAGCAGAGCCACAAGAAGAAGGGGTGACCAGATGGTACTTGGAGCTGCATTTGGAACTCGGAGGTGCTGAGTGAACCCAAATGAGCGGTCTGGGCCCCTGCTGCCGGTGGGGGCTTGAATGCATTTTTAAGGATGAAAGCACGCTGGAAAGGGGAGGTGGAGATGCATCATAGGCACACCTACACACCTGTAGAAATGCTGCGGGACCATGTACACATCCCTAACGGTTGTCCTTTCAAACCCCATCCTGTGATTGGGAAATTTCCCACATTATGAGTCCCACCTCCCCAAGGTCAAAGGCTAATGCTGGCTTTCCTAACCCCCTTGCAACAAGGCATAAAGCCGAGGCTTAGCCATTCGGACACCCATGACAGACTTGGCCTCCTGAAGAGGACACGAGCAACTTGAGCTGCATGGACTCCATTTTGGGATAAGGGTTTAGGGCACAGTTGTGGGGTTCCTAGCATCCAGTGGCCATTACCAACAGTGTGAGCCATGCATGGTGCCTGTGCCCTGGGGTAGCCCCCACCGTGAGGGCGTTGTTCTGGACTGGAAGTCTCTGAGACCTGTTCTCTGGTCCTCCCAGCTCAGAGACCCTGCGAGCTGCATAATACCTTTGCTGATTAATCCAGCAACCTGGGTTCGTGTGGGAATGTCGCTCCTCTCGTGCTAACACTTTGCTCAGCCCCAGAGCCCTCTGGCTTGGCTTCATCAGAGTCCCAACTGCCTGGGGGAAAAAGCAGCCTGAACTGAGCATTTTCTGAGTGCAGGCACAGTGCCCTTTCTTCCTACAACCAATGCAGGAATGAGGCTAGGAGGCCTGGCTAACTTTCTCCCAGTTTACTTTCTCTCTCTCCAAACTGCATTGCAAAATCAGCCACTTCTGTCTTGCCAACCACTTCACCTCCCCTTTCTCCTCCTCCCTGGCAACCTTGCTATTTCTAGCAGCTGCCAACAGAATGGGGCCCAGCATCACCTGGCATTGACGAGGGGAACTGTGGGAAGGAGGGAGTGTGGGAGGGAGTGTGTGAGGAAGGTGGGGTCGCTGGTTCCCACCCAAGGAGATTGGGACAGGCCCTGCTGCTGGCCCAGCCTCCGCCTGACCAGAAGTGAGGAAAGAGCATCTCCCTGGAGGAAGTTGCTGACGTGGCACTCTCTCTTTTCTCAACTTGTTTTCTCTATAGATTTACGCGTGGGGCAGTCTTGTTCTCTTTCTTTCTTTTTGGGATGGGGGATGAGATTTTTCTGGATTCAGTTTTTTTCTAACTCCTTAAAGACAATAGGTAGCATTTACTGACGCTCACTATGTGAGCGTGAGAGCTTATGGGCACCCACTGATGTAAATCTCACAACAATCCTGTGTAGCAGGTGATTGGTACCATTCGTGTCTTCATTTTACAGGTGAGGAAACGGAGATGGGAGAGCATACTTGTCAGGAGTCTTTTGGTTACAACTAAAACTTGAATTGAGGAATTCAACTCAACTTGAAGTTGAGTTCTTCAAAAAGAAGATGGGTAAGGAGGAGGTGGAGGGAGGGGAGAAGAGGGAAGAGGAGGAGGGAAAGAAAGAGAGGAAAAAGAAATGTCCTGGATTGAGAGGAGCAAGATGG
>NC_138374.1:30445714-30473683 GCF_054177405.1 Leptonychotes weddellii | reverse complement strand
GTAGAGCTACCCTTACGACCCAGCAACTGCACTACTGGTATTTACCCCAAGGATACAAATGTAGTGATCCGAAAGGGCACCTGCACCCCAATGTTTATAGCAGCCATGTCCACAATAGCCAAACTATGGAAAGAGCCCAGATGTCCATTGACAGATGAATGGATAAAGAAGATGTGGTGTATATATATATATATATATATATACACAATGGAATATTATGCAGCCATCAAAAAATGAAATCTTGCCATTTGCAACAATGTGGATGGAACTAGAGGGTATTATGCTAAGCGAGTAAGTCAATCAGAGAAAGACAATTATCTTATGATCTTACTCATATGTGGAATTTAAGAAACAAGGCAGAGGATCATAGGGGAAGAAAGGAAAAAATGAAACAAGACAAAACCAGCGAGGGAGACAAATCTTAGGAAACAAACTGAGGGTTGCTGGAGAGGAGGGGCCTAGAGGGATGGGGTAACTGGGTGATGACATTGGGGAGGGTATGTGTTGTAATGAGCACTGGGTATTATATAAGACTGATGAATCACAGACCTGTACCCCTGAAACAAATAGTATATGTTAATTAACTGAATTTAAATTTAAAAAAAAGAAATGAGACATAAGAATCATTTTATGAAGATCTGCTTTACAATACAGTTTCCAAGAATATTATGGCTTCTGAACATTGACTCCAAACTAAAAATTCTAGCATCTATCTACCACCCTGCACAGGCCGTCACATTTAAAACTGCTTGGCTAGGGGGCGCCTGGGTGGCTCAGTTGTTAAGTGTCTGCCTTCGGCTCAGGTCATGATCCCAGGGTCCTGAGATCGAGCCCCGCATCAGGCTCCCTGCTCAGCAGACATTCAGTGCAGGTAAGTGACTATGTCCAAGACTACTAAACATTAACAACAGCATTTTAAAAGATAATATTACCTGTGATGAAAATTTAATTTAAAGGAACATTCTTGGCATAACCCTAAAAAAAAAAAAAAGTGACACCACTTAAAGGCTGAATTTGAATTAACTGTACTGCTACTCTACCTTTAATATCATACATTCTTATTATTCCTTATATCCCTTTTTCAGATTATCTGAAGAAAAAAAAAATCTGATTCTCTCCACCTCAAAAAATGCATATGCATAATAAAAAGGATAACAGAATGCTTGAGGAATTAAAAATATTCTACCATTACTTTAGAAAAAAGTGCTGTCAATTTATTCTAAAAGCAAACTCTTTCATATACAGCATTAATGTGTGTCTCACATCAAAGATATCTAGTAACAACAGTGTGGGTATAGTAACTTCCTCTGAAGTGCTTTCAGAGTTTTCAAATAGAAAAGAGCTTTTCAAAAAGTTTCACAGCTGTGGCCTCTTCTTTTGCCTTAATCTCAGTTCACACCAATTGACTTTTCCTCATGAGCACTTCTAGGAAGAACTTCTGCATTGGTGTGCATTAAGGAGCACATGAGGAAATTCTTGACTCCTATAGGGAGTAGGCAGAAACCTCTGAAGCACATTTATTTAAGACCCAGAGAAGGTTGCTAACATGATGAACCGAAGAAGCTGACACAGTAAGACTAGCTTAATTTATGGAAAAAAAAAAAGAAAAAGAAACAACAGATTCTAAAACATGCATATTAACAGAAGCTCCTGCACTCTGGGGTATAACCTTAATAAGCTTTTAAGACTGATATCAAGAACAATTATGCCATCCTAAAACTTTTTTCTTTATTGACACAAAGAGAGTATATTTATTGTCCACACCACAACAATATGGCTACCAGGTAACATGAGATTTTACGTTGCCTTTTCTGATACTCTGCATCTCATTCTGCATTGGTGACATTCCCATGTTAGCGGGAAGAGGTCTTCACTTTACATATTATAGGTTTACGTTTGGCATTAGAACTGTTTCACCTAAATGTAACCGTAATTCTGAGAATATAAAAATTGTAGGCTAAAAAGTCATTTGTCACTTTGGGAAACTCTCAGAAAAAAAGAGCACTTCCAGAAAGATACATTAAATTTTTTAAATTAAATTTTACTCTGTATATTTTTAAATCTAAATTACTAGATAAACTTTGAAGAAATCGATTATATCCCACCTAAAGTCAACTTACTTAATTTAACAAGTGCATTTCTCTTTTCACCATGCTCAATATAACCAAAATTAACTTCCCAACTCTTCAAGTCTTCTTTTTTATCACAACATTTATTTCCACAGAAAAACTGGCCTGCAATAAAGAAAGGAATATTAGCTATGATAGTTGGTGACAATGTTTATCTGTACAATCTGGAGTTACTACTAAAATTTACTCTTAACACACATAAATTCTTAGTTCTAGGTAGTCAGCATTAAAAAATAACTGAGCATAATATCTATAGTATGCTCAACAAATGCATATACAAGTATTAAATCAAAGAGCCGAAGAAAAGGTTATTAAAAAAATCAGTCACAGAATTCTTGCCCAATAGATACACCGTATAGATCAGGGTTTCAGCGACTCCCTGGTTAGGAAATCTTATACTTTGGAAAATGGAAGTACTAAAAATACATACTCAATAATACCCAAAAAGAATAAATATATTTCCATAGTACATGTACTTACACCTGGGTGAATCCTTTTAATATTTAATAATAATTTTTAAATTGATTAAAATTCTTATTTTAAGTATTAACATTATGGTTTCTATTTTAAGTACCAGCATAAAATAGCACTTAAAGCACATTTTAAAATAGTAGCACTCTGAAATGAAGTAGAGTAAGTAATTA
Organism: Leptonychotes weddellii; assembly: GCF_054177405.1. Taxonomy (NCBI): domain Eukaryota; kingdom Metazoa; phylum Chordata; class Mammalia; order Carnivora; family Phocidae; genus Leptonychotes; species Leptonychotes weddellii. The sequence goes on along the minus strand of NC_138374.1, from coordinate 30,470,910 downwards.
AACCCAATGCTCTAAACTTTAGAGTTACCTGACACTAAAATCAACACATTATCATGTCCACTGTATATTAAAACATTCTGCAAAAAAGGACTAACACTGATGATCTACGAGAAAAAATAAAAGAAACTACTCAACAACTATTTACTTTCACAGAAGATGAACCTTGTATTTGTACAAAAAAGAATTTTTATTTCAATAATTTGCACCAACAGAAACAAATCTAAACTTTTCATAAAAAAGAAATCATCAAAATGAATTTTGAAAATTATCAGTCCAAACAGCCTATAACTTTTCTAAACTGGCATTTTTTTTACTCATTCCAAATGAATAGTTCATGAAATCTGTGCATGTTCAGTAACAGCTCTATTTTTAAAACAGCAACAAAATTATGATTCTAAATCAGAGCAATAGCTTTCTCTTACCAACTAATCCTTTCTTCAGTTATAGTAACTTAAAGAATGCTGATCAATTTTTTTAAAGGCAGCATTACTTACCATCACCTGAAAATTCCATTTAATAAAAGTATGAAATTTTAAAACTGTGAGACATTTCAAAATTTCTCATTGTTTAGATAAAAACACAAACTAAAATGTAATACTAAGAAAAGTTAAAACTAGCTTTAAATTTATTCTTTTTCCTTCTCCTTTAGAGTATCTTCAGGGCTGATCCTTCATCTAAAAAAGAAAAAATTCCTAATCCTTAATTTTATTTTACTGCAAATCCAGTTTTATACTTTACACAGACATCCAATTTATGGAAGATGTAAATGATCCACAATGATGGCCTCAATGTTTAATCATTTTAAAGTGCCTTTATTTTCAGTTTAAAGGTTCTTTAAGTTATTAGTTTAAAATTATTTCCTAAATGCTCTTTTGTAGTTTTCAGAAGCATTAACACTTTAAAATGCAATTATCAATAAAGAGCTTTTATATCATAAGACAGTACAAAGATATTAATTTTTCAGAGATTTATGAGTAGATTACAACAATGCATATAAAAAGCATTTATTGACTGCCTACCAAATGTTTGATCTTTTGCCATAAGACTAAATATTTGGGCTCAAACTCAATGACATCCCAAAGTAAGACCTAGCCTGTCCAAAAATTCCATTAGGTTCAAAGTGATATTTAATCTCTATATTCAAAATGTGATTAGACTGGAATACAGTAATACCAACTCATTATTCCAAAAGTTGATAAAAAGAAAAACTCAAGCATTCATCCTTCATTAGTTTGCTTTAACTCTTTAAACATTTTCTACTTAATCTCCATTGAATGCTCTAAAAGCAAAAATATAAGGTAAAAATCACTAAAGCATTACATTTTGACTTTTGATAGTAAAATATCATGAATACATTGTCTCTAATTTTACTTTTATAGATAACCATTTATTGTATAATGAGGAATAATCTTACCCAATGACTTCAATTCAATAATATAACAAAATAACCTTATCCTATTAAAAAGTAAAATTTCAAAAAAGAATTACCTTTTCCTGAAATTACTTCTTTTTCTATTCGCCACCTAAATCCAAACTGATGAGAAAAAAATTACATTTATGCCAGTGTAAATTTAAACACTATTTAAACTGTATATACACCTAAACATAGAGCCAACAATTGACATGACATTTACCAATCTAAAAAGTAAACCTAATTCACCAGGAAGGGAAGATCGCAGCAGAGTAGGAGGACCCTAGGCTTGACTTGTCCCATGAATACAACTAGGTAACTATCAAGGTATCCTAAATACCCCAGAAATCCATCTGTAGACTGGCAGAACAAACTTCACAACTAAAGGTTAGAGAAGAGGCCACATCAAAGTAAGTAGAAAGTGTGGAGATGTGGCTTTGGAGAGAAATAGGTTGTGGCTGGTGGGGAGGGAACTACGGTCAGGGAGAAGGGCGAGAGACAGACTGGCACACGGGGGAGTGCTCGGGGCAAATGAATCCACATAGCAATTGGCTTGGAAAACAAGAGAGGCAAAATTTGGTGAGTTCTTGCAACTCCAAAAGCCTGGAGTTTTAAAGGTCAGCATGCTTGGCTCTGGGACAACTTGGAGGACACTGGGGCTGCTCTTGGACAAAAGGCAGGTCAAACACCCCATGGATATACAGCATAGAAACAGTGATCTGAAGAGTGCCTGGGGCACACAGTGCAGAGGTCAGTTGCTCATCTCTGAGCATGTCCCAGAAAGGCAGTGTTCACAGAAAGACCCCTGTGGGGATAAAGAAACTGGCCAGCACCATTTCCCTTCCCTGCCCCTCAGCATAAACACAGGGCCACCGGTGGAAACCAGTGCAGTGCTGACACTCACTACCTAACCTGCTTACGCCAAGCCCTGTCCGTCCCCATGCTCCAGAGAATCCCTGCTTCCCAGGCACACTTGCCTCGGTCCCAGCACAGTGGGCCCCCTCCCCCAGACGACTAGCCCAAACCCCTTCCACACCATGTCTCCCTACCCGGGAGTCTTGCAAGGCCTTGGTTCTGGTAGTGTCAGTGACAGGTCTCATTTCACAAGCAGACCAGAGCACACCTAGTTAAAACACACCACATTCAGGCCAGAGACCAAACACTGCCTATGACAGGCAAAGAGAACCTTTGCAGACGACTGGCCTGAAGGATAAAGCGGCCAGGACACAAAAGCAGAGTGCATGTAGTACACACATAGGAGACACTCCCAGAAGCACCAAGCCCTGGAGAATAGGGGACACTACACTGCAGGGCACTACAGGACCTCTTCTTCATAAAGCCAGTACCCTCAAGAACAGGAGACAAAGCTGACTTTCCTAACACACAAACAAGCACAGAGACTTAGACAAAATGAGAAGACAAAGGAATTTGTCCTAAATGAAAGAACAGGACAAGGTCATGGCTGGAGATCTAAGCAAAACAGATATAAGTAACATGCCTGATGGAGAATTTAAAGCAATGATCATAAGGAAAGTCACTGGACTTGAGAAAAGAGTGGAAGGCATCAGTGAAACCATTAACACAGAGATAAGGAATAACATAGCAGAGATAAAGGGCTCAATAAATGAAACGAGAAATATTCTCCACAGAATAAACAACAGGCAAGAAGAATCAGAGGAACGAATTAATGACCTAGAGGACAGAGTAGCGGAAGGTAATCAAGATGAACAAAAGAGAGAAAAAAAATTATGCAAAGTGATAATAGACTTAGGGAACTCAGTGACTCCATCAAATGTAGAAACATTTGTATTATAGTAGAGTCCTAGAAGAAGAGAAAAGGGGGCAGAGAATTTATTAGAAGAAATAATACTTCCCTAATCTGAAAACTTCCCTAATCTGGGAAAAGAAACAGTTACCCACATCCAGGAGGCAAAGAGAATCCCCAGCAAAATCAACAAAAGCAAACCCACACCGAGACATATTATAATTAAAATGACAGACTGATAAAGAAAAAATATTAAAAGCAGCAAGACAAGACAGTTACACACAAAGGAAACCCCATAAGGCTATCAGCAGATTTTTCAGCAGAAACTTTCCAAGCCAGAAAGGAATGGCATGATCTATTCAAAGTATTGAATAGGAAAAACCTGCAGCCAAAAATACTCTATCCAGCAAGGCTACCATTCAGAATAGAAGGAGAGATAAAGAGTTTCCCAGGCAAACAAAAACTAAAGGAGTTCATGACCACTCAATCAGCCCTGCAAGGAATATTAAAGGGGACTCTTTGAGGGATGCCTGGAGGCTCAGTCAGTTGAGCATCTGCCTTTGGCTCAGGTCATGATCCTGGGGTTCTGGGATAGAGTCCCAAATCGGACTCCTTGCTCAGCAGGGAGCCTGCTTCTCCCTCTGCCTGCCATTCCCCTGCTTGTGCACTCTCTCTCTCTCTGATAAATAAATAAATAAAATCTGGAAAAAAAAAAGAGTTTAAAAAAAATAAAATAAAATAAAGGGGACTTGAGGCGCCTGGGTGGCTCAGTTGTTAAGCGTCTGCCTTCGGCTCAGGTCATGATCCCAGGGTCCTGGGATCGAGCCCTGCATTGGGCTCCCTGCTCAGCGGGAAGCCTGCTTCTCCCTCTCCCACTCCCCCTGCTTGTGTTCCCTCTCTCACTGTCTCTCTCTCTCTCTGTCAAATAAATATAATCTTTTAAAAAAAAAAAAAATAAATAAAGGGGGACTCCTTGAGAGGAAATGAAAAACCAAAAATGAGAGTATGAAGGTAGGAAACACAAAAGCAGTAAAAATGACTATTTCTGTCAAACACCAGTCAAGCAACTCACAAAACAGCCACAGCAGATGACAAAAAGAAATAAAAGGCATCCAAATCGGTAAGGAAGAAGTAAAATTTTCACTATTTGCAATGACATGATACTATATATAGAAAATCTGAAAGACTTTACCAAAAAATGACTAACTGATCAACAAATTCAATCAAGTCCCAGGATATAAAATCAAAGTACAGAATCTGCTGCATTTCTATACACCAATAATGAAGCAAGAGAAAGAGGTATTAAAAAAACAATCCCATTTACAATTGCACCAAAAATAATATGATACCTAAGAATAAACCTAACCAAAGAGGTGAAAGACCTGTACTCTGAAAACTAAAACACTGATGAAATAAAGTGAAGAAACACAAGGAAATGGAAAGACATTCCATGCTCATGGACTGGAAGAACAAATATTGTTAAAATGTCTATACTACCCAAAGAAATCTACACATTTAATGCAATCCCTATCAAAATACCAACAGCATTTATCACAGAACTAGAACGAACAATCCTAAAATTTGTGTGGAACCGCAAAAGACCCTGAATAGCCAAAGCAATCTTTTTTTCTTTTTTTTAAAGATTTTATTTATTTATTTGACAGAGAGAGACACAGCAAGAGAGGGAACACAAGCAGGAGGAGTGGGAGAGGGAGAAGCAGGCTTCCTGTGGAGCAAGAAGCCTGATGTGGGGCTCGATCCCAGGACCCTGGGATCATGACCTGAGCCGAAGGCAGCCGCTTTACCAATTGAGCCACCCAGGCGCCCCTAGCCAAAGCAATCTTGAAAAAGAAAAGCTGGAGGCATCACAATTCCAGACTTCCAAGTACATTACAAAGCTGTCATCATCAAGACCGTATGGTACTGGCACAAAAACAGACACATAGATCAACGAACAGAATAGAAAACCAGAAATGAACCCACAATTATATGGTAAATTAATCTTTGAAAAAGCAGATAAGAATACCTAATGGGAAAAAGACAGTCTTTTCAACAAATGGTGTTGGGAAAACTGGCCTGCAACAAGCCAAAGAATGAAACCGGGCCACTTTCCTATATCATACACAGAAATACATTCAAAATGGATTAAAGACCTGAAACCATACAAATCCTAGAAAAGAGCAGGCAATAATTTCTCCGACATTGGCCATAGCAACTTTTTTCTAGATAGGTCCTTTGAGGCAAGGGAAACAAAAGCAAAAATAAACTATTGGGACTACATCAAAATAAAAAGCTTTTGCACAGTAAAGGAAACAATCAACAAAACTCAAAGGCAATCTATAGAATGAGAGAGGATATGTGCCAAAGACATGTCTGATAAAGGGTTAGTATCCGAAATATATAAAGAACTTACACAACTCAACACCCAAAAAACAAATAATCCAATTAAAACATGGGCAGAAGACACGAACAAACATTTCTCTAAAGAAGACATACAGATGGGCAACAGACACATGAAAAGATGCTCATCATCATTTATTATGAAGGAAATGCAAATCAAAACTACAGGGAGATATCATATCACACCTGTCAGAATGGCTAAAAACAACACAGGTTTTAGTGAGGATGTGGAGAAAGGGGAACCCTCACGCACCATTGGTGGGAATGCAAACTGGTATGGCCACTCTGGAAAACAGTATGGAGGTTCCTCAAAAAGTTAAAAATAGAACTACTCTACAATCTAGCAATGGCACTATTTGGGTATTTACCCAAAGAAACAAAAACACTAATTCAAAGGGATACATGCCCCCCTTGGTTTACAGCAGCATTATTTACAATAGTCAAGATATGAGAGCAACCCAAGTATCCATCAACTGATGAATGGATAAAGATGTAATACACACACACACACACACACACACACACACACACACACACACACACAATGGAGTATTATTTAGCCATAAAAAATGAAGTCTTGCCATTTGCAACAACATGGATGGAGCTAGAGTATAATGCTAAGTGAAGTAAGTCAGTCAAAGAAAGACAAATACTGTATGATTTCACTCACATGTGGAATTTAAGAAACAAAACAAATGAGCAAAGGTAAAAAAAGAGAAAGACAAACTAAAAAACAGATTCTTTAGAGAACTGATGGTTACCAGCAGGGAGGTGAGGTGGGGTATGGTTAAATAGGTGATGCGGATTTTGAGTGTACCTGTAATGAGCACCAGGTGATTAAAATAAAAAGTTAAAAAAAAAAAAAGAAGCAAACCTAATTCTCATTGTGATGGCTTTTTTTCTCCTTATAGGATTCCAGGTATTTAAAAATACATTTGAACAATTACCAACTTTTCTGTTAAGGAATAATCTTCTTTACTTTTATTTATTTTTTTATTGAAGATTTTTATTTATTTATTCGAGAGATTGAGACAGAGAGAGCAACAGAGAGCACAAGCCAGGAGGAGAGGGAGAAGCAGGCTCCCTGCTGAGCAGGGAGCCCAATGCAGGGCTCGATCCCAGGACCCTGGGATCATGACATGAGCTGAAGGCAGATGCTTAACCGACTGAGCCACCCAGGTGCCCCTCTTCTTTACTTTTAAACTACCTAATAAAAGATACAAGTACTAGGGCACAATACCTAAATTAATAAAAAATATGTATCTTGTTTTATGACACTGACAGAAAAAAAAAGAGGTTATGGTCCAGTAAAGAGGCAATATACTATAGTGCAAAAGAGCTGGATTGTCTGGGTTTACATCTTAGCTCCACCACTTAACAGCTCTATAATACTGGACAAGGTATTTAATGTTCTTGTGCCTCAGTTTCCTCATATGTAATGTAAAGATAATACAATACCTACTTCTTTGGACTAAGAGGTTCAAATGGGATAATACACATAATAGAATAGTACCTGAGAATAGAACAGTACTTAGAATAGTACCCGGTACATAGTATCCCAGGGGTTAGCAAACTATGGCCTGCTGCCTATTTTATAAAGTTTTCTTGGAACACAACCACAATCATTCATTCATGTATGGCTCTTTCCCCACTGGCAAAGTGATGAACATGAAAGAGAAAGGGGACCCTCTGGAGCCCTAAAGTGGAAAGTTGTTAAATTTCCCTCCAGATTCCTAAACGTAACTTTGTTTTTTGGCCAAAAATAATTTTTCTCCACTGCCTTTTTAAGATCTTTCATATTCATATGCTAATTTTCTGTAGGTTTAGTAAATGATTTCATTTTCTATTCAGTTTATTATAATAGTTAAAAGCTCAGCTGTAGAATCATGCAGAACCAATGTAAGCTCTACCATTCATTAACTAGCTCTGCGGCCTTGGAAAGTCTCTTAACTTCTCAGTCTACTTCCTTTTTATGTATAAAAACCCCAATCTTAAAGGTTGTTGTATTAAGAGAGATAATTCAGATGAAATGTTCAATGCCTAGTTAACGGTCTATTTTTATTTTATCGTCCATTATTTGAATTAGGCAATTTTGTAGTTTAAATGCAACTGGGGGCTCAAATATTTGAAAATATTATGATTAAAATCCAATAAAAATAAAACCCCCTCCAGTCTAGGAAAAAAAATAAAAAATCCAAAATAACTCTGTTTAGTTCTATTTTTAAGCCTACACTTGTAAGTATTGCTTGCCATCCAACATATATGTTGGGATATCCACTGAAGCACAGACAAATGTGTACAGCAATAGTTTCCCAACTTCTTCCATTCATTAACCTATTCAACAAATAAGTATTAAGCAACTACTTACTGGGCTTGGCACTCTTGGCACATCACATATAAGATGACTGTGAAAATAGTGTCTATTGTTAAGAAGGTTATAATCTTATAGGGGATAAGAAATATAACAAACAAATACAGTATGTCCTACTAGTTAAAGGTTGTATAGAGGTTTTGCCTCAGTGAGTTTTTATATTCTTTCCTGACATACATTTTCCTGCTGATAGGCCAGATTAGATACTGGAGTTACTCAGGATTTGGTGCTAAGCCTCCTTCTCTTACTTTACCTTCTAGCACAGAGATCACACATTCAAGCAATAAGACAAACAGATCCTAACTTCCTGAAAACACAAAGTTCCATCACCATCTACTCGGACTTCTATGTAGAAGAAAAATAAACTTCTAGCTCATTTAAGTCAGTATTATTTAGGAGTGCTTCAGTTCTTGCAGCTGATTCTAATCCTAACTGATGCAACAATTCAACCAAATTCTCAATGATGAAAGGGAAGAAGTAATAAGGAAGGGGATAGGTGTGTGGGACAAAGGCTGGCATTCACTAAAAATGCCCCAAGTAATAGGCAGTGAGCAAGGAGCTGATTAATAAAAAGTGAATAAAACACTGTCTTTGTATAAATAAAACTGAGAAAACGCATCCTAGCAAGGAAATCAAAGGCACCATTCTTAACTCAAACATGGTATGCCAAAAAAGTCATCTTTTCCCTTAGAAACGATACCCTTCATACGTATGGGGTAAAGGGTATATGGGAAATCTCTGTACCCTCCCCTCAATTTTGCTGTGAACTTAAAACTACCCCTAAAAAACAAACAAAAAAAAAAACAAAAAGCATCTGCCTCATTCCACATTTCCTATTTCTGATTTCTTACTTGGATTTACCCTCGTATCTAATTACTCATCATGTTCTAATAAGAAAATATAATTTGTTTCAAGATTATCCTCTTTAAAGCATGTTTTCCAGTAATATATTATGTTTTTTGAATGGAGAATACAAATATTTAATTGTTTTATGTACACTTTCTCCCCTCAACTAGATTATAGTTTTGTTTTTTTCTGAAGGGCAGTCATGTTTTAATTCACAGCACCCCGCCCAGTCCTTAATACTGAAAAGCAATCAACAAATGAGCCAGCATTGAAAAAGCTGCTTTATTATGTGCTCCTAGAAAGATTTGTATTTCATACTCAACTTGCAGTGTAGTAACTTCAAGTAACTCCTTGTGGTGCCTTTTGGATTTGATGTGATCAATAACTAGTACAGAGAGGAGAGCTAGCTCCTAAGAAACCGAGGAAGTCTTTGGGATACATGATGTGCATGGGTTTGTAAATAGGGTTGTAAAACTAGACACTCTTATCTATAAGAATATTGTAAAGCAACCCACATATTAAAGGCACTACGGAAAAAAATATTAAACCAATCATGGTTCTGAGATTTAACTAATGAAAAAGAAATTCTTATAATAAATAAATCTAAGACAACTTTTTAAATAGACTGTCTTAATACAAATGAACACTAACCAAAACATACAGATTTATGCAACATTCCCTCCCCAATTTCAAACTGAGATTATCTGTTCAAGGTCACCTTCTCTAGCTGCAAATGTGAAATTTGAGATAGAAATAAAAATCACTTTAGTATCAACTAAAGTAAGATATAAAGCAGGAACGGAAATCTGCCATTACTAAATAGCACTGATAAGAGTTAATTCTACTAGAATAGACAATGGTATAAAAGAAGATGTGCATCTGCCTCTTTACAGATGGTAATTTATTTGAAAAAAAAAGCCTATCATTTTCAAACACCATCTATAAAACAAGACATCATTCTGCAGTGTCAAATCATTCATTATAGTCAGTAGGGGCTCTAGGCCAGAGTCAGGAGGAAACAGGATCCAGTAGCCACTTGTGTTTAATTTTAGACTATTCATGCCTCAGTTCACAAAGCACCCCTGACTAAGGGGCCCTTTGTAAATTTCATAGCTGCAGAGGTTAAATGGTCCAAATGATATTTCATAGATGCAGGACAACCTAGCTCATTTAGTACCTTTAAAAGAATAATGTGGGGTGTCACAGTATAACAAAAAGTAATACTGTACTTAAATAAGAACCTTCTATAAATATTTGGAAGGCATACCTTATTTTCTTTGTATCTACTGAGATCTGCTATGCAGTATTCCTTGAATAATTTATCATAGTATTTCTTTGCAAGTTTCTTCTCCCTAGATCCATAAAAAAAATTTTTTACATTTAGAAATTCAACCACAGTTTGCTACTTGGAAGCAATGTCAAATAAATAACATATATGATATAAATATTAATGTTTTAAAAGAGGTCTATTACTTACATGTGCATAGAATACCTGAATATTAACTACTAATAGTGGCTTTCTCAGGGAGGGAAACTGGAAGATTGACAGTCAGAGGACAGGAGTCTTACTCCTCGTTTTTCACCTTTTGCATGGTTTGCATTCTTAAAACCACTCTCAGGTATTACTTTTCCCCAAAATATTTTAAAAGTTTTTTAAAAAGCCTATTACAGGACAACAAACAATACAGTAAAAATGTAATACATTTTCTTTTCAAGACAAAGTCAAGCAACGAGAAGTCCGTTAAAATTGCTAAGAATTACCGAAAGAACCAAACCAGACACAAATACTCTGAGGCATGTTTTTATGTCCTCCATTCAGAGCTCCTCCATGCCGGGGCTGAATGCTCTGGACAGCTGACAGGGTAAGAAAACATGGAGATAGCAAGAGAGACAGGACTAAAGCAGTTTATGCATTACGTCTCAGATGGTGAAAATTACCAATTCATGTCCATTTCATCCTCCTCATTCCATAGGAATCTATGATTTTCTCGTATAACATCCATGTCTGTCTTGTCATTTTCCCTGGAAAATAAAACTATTTCAATTACATATGAACACAAAATTAGTCAAATTTACGAGGTTAGTTCTGTGAGATCTTTTTAACATTTGAGAAAAAATACATGAAAATAAAGATAGTTTTATGTGTGAATATATACATATGTACATATACTTATCAAAACAATTTCCATATTGGGGCACCTGGGTGGCTCGGTTGGTTAAGCGTTTGCCTTCTGCTCAGGTCATGATCCCAGGGTCCTGGGATCCAGCCTGCTTCTCCCTCTCCTCTCCACTCCTGCTCTCTCTCGCTCTCTATCTCTCAAATAAATAAATAAATCTTTAAAAAAAAAAAACACAACAATTTCCATATTTTCAAAAGACACTTATAAAGAGTGCTGCTACAGAAGCAAGTTAAATGGATAAGGCATCCATCCACCTTTCATACTGGCTTCAATTATACAGATGGTGCTAAATCACCAAAGCCAGGATGAGAAACCTGAATAAACACTAAATGGATAAGAAAAAATAATGAAAGTAAGTTTTAGAATCTAAAAAATGTCAGTAACCCCAACCCACTGAGATCACATTTAAAAACTGTATGAAGGGGCGCCTGGGTGGCTCAGTCGTTAAGCGTCTGCCTTCGGCTCAGGTCATGATCCTAGGGTCTTGGGATCGAGCCCCTGCTCCATGGGAAGCCTGCTTCTGCCTCTCCCACTCCCCCTGCTTGTGTTCCCTCTCTCTCGGTGTCTCTCTGTCAAATAAAAAAATAAAATCTTTAAAAAAAACAAAACAAAAACAAACCTGTATGAAGAGTTTTCCATACCTCATTTTACTACGGCTTCCTAGAAAGACTAAGTAAGGGCAGAAGAGAATGGGGGGAAGGGATGGTATTTTAAGATGCTAACAGTTTGGGGGTAGAACAAGGGATTGTTGGAGAATACAGGTTAAACTGAGAGGGGAGATAAATTTGGGGTAGATGAGATCATATAAAGTTTTTTAAGGCTCTACCAAACTCAGAAAATTATTAAGTCAGAGAAAAAAACCCACACATAACTAAGAGGCTCTGATAGAAGAGCCTCAAATATTAGGAAGGAGTTGGCTTTTTTCCTGTTTGCCCTACCTTTTAAAAAGCAATCCCAAACACTGAGGTCTAAAAAGTTAATTATTTCAAAGATCCTTGCCCAAAAATTAAAAAAAAAAAAAATTTACTGCATAATCAGGCACATGAATATTCCTCACATAACCTGTATCACCAAGCACAGATCTGGCTCAGCAGGCTACCTGAGGCCTGTTGCCAGAGAAATGGGGTTCATGAGGTACTTAGCAAGAAGTTATAGATAGCCTCTCCACTTGAAGATATTATAAGGAAACTGGAATGGAAAGCAGGAAAGAATGACAGAATCAGAAGACACAGTAGCTGTGGGTCTTTAAAGACATCCATAATTTCCTCCCATTCTATGTAAATTTCATGACACTTACCCCAATCGCCTAAAGTCTTCTTTTTTGCCACCATAGTATAAAATATAGTCATTTACAAACTTTGTGTGCCTTTGATACTGAAATGCAAAAAATTAAGGATTTGATTTGCTCAGTTGTTCTGTGTCTATGATATATGAGTAAGTAAAGAAAAACAGTATAAGTCTACTTAGTTTTTTAAATATGCAAAACCTACTCTACATGTTTACGAATTAAAAAAATATCTAAAAGGGGGTGCCTCGGTGGCTCAACTGGTTGAACACCCATCTGACTCTTGGTTTCAGCTCAGGTCACCATCTGAGGGTCCTGGGATCGAGCCCCACGTGGGGCTCCATGCCCAGTAGTGAGTCTGCTTGTCTCCCTCGCTCTCTGCCCCTCCCCCCCACTCACGTGCTCTTTCTCTGAAATAAATAAATCTTTAAAAAATATATATCTAAAAGGGTAAATATTAATTGTTAGGAGTCAATACTATAGAGCAGAGAGGCTTTCACTTTCTACTGCATACTGTTTCTGTTGTTTTGAACATTTTTCAAGCAAATACTACTCTTGTGATAAAATATAGCTCTACCTGGGGAAAAAGAGAGCTTCCTATTCTATTGCTGAAATACACACAGCCTCACACCAATATTCATTTTAATCATAATATGAGAAATAAATTATAGTTTCTAAAATTAAAGATAAGGAGTATAATTTACCTTTTATTACTATAACATATAATTTAGTTATTCCAGTAATGATAAAGCCTCTAAAATAGAAGATACAACTTTTATAATATTAAATCCTAACGTTAGGCTTTCAAAAACCTGTAAATATGACCTTCCAGCATGGAACCATGGCCCAGTTTGTCCATAATCTCACGGAGAAGGCCCTGGCACTGGTGAACACTGCTGTGACTTACCCAAAGCCTCGATTGGCCACATTTTGGCACTATGCCAAGGTTGAGCTGGTTCCTCCAACCCCTGCTGAGATCCCTACAGCTATTCAGAGCTTGAAAAAAATAGTCAAGAGTGCTCAAATTGGTAGCTTCAAACAGCTCACAGTTAAGGAAGCTCTGCTGAATGGTTTAGTGGCCACCGAGGAGTGGATGTGGTTTTATGTCGGTGAGATCATAGGCAAGCGTGGCATCACTGGCTATAATGTTTGAAGACCAATCTCTAACATCTGTTTATATGTGGCTTATTATTTGAGTGTTCCTGGACCATGTGTGATCAGACTGGTATTTGAATAAAAGAAGATAATGTATCAAAATCAATGTTTTCTCTATCCGATGCTACATGGATCACAGTTTCCCTTGATAATAAGATGGGTTGTCATCCTTTAATACATTAATAAAGCTCTAAGGGGCATGTCTTTTGCTTAGCCTAAAATTGGAAAGGATGTATGTGAATATACCAACCTGGCAAATACATTTATGAGGATAACATTCTAATTTGAAGGTTTGAAATACATGATAAATTTATTTGATTTCCAGAATAGTCAGGGGAAAGGTCTTAGGAAAACTAGGACTTGCTACAGTAGGAAAAATAGTAATACCACATGCCAAAGTGATATAGTTAAATCATGTCTGTAATATAAAGAATAAAATTTGGATGGTTTCTCTTTGCTAGAATCAGAGATAGACTTTGATAACACCTGCATTTACAAATGTTAGAGTACTTGGTAGTATTCTAAGTAAGTATCTTTATACCATCTTTAACACCAGGACAGAGCTACTAAGAGCCACCACCTCCTTTTTAAATATAATTTTGATGTGTGTTATATTATTAATCTATTCAGTTTATGATTTTTAGAGCCTATCTTTACAAAAATAAAATACCCTATGGATATTTAAATAGTTATAAATTTAGTATCCTCCATGGTTCTAAATAGTACATTATGTCCTGAAATAAAAAGAAATGCTTGCTATCAAAAAAAAAACCAAACCTGTAAATATAAGAAATCAGATTTTTTTACTTTCTTTTAATATTTAAGAATTTAGTCATGTTTATTTTTAATGCAATATAACAAGATATATAAGCATTTTACTTTTTGTTTTAAAAAGCTCAACAGTATTCTCTCCAGAGCTGAACATGCAAATAACATAACTGACCTCATCCATAATACTGTCTGACTATACCCTATTATATCAAAGGTAAATAATGACTTAATTCATCACAGTATGTTCTAACAGAATACTGAATCAGAATATGATACTTCCAAGACTGGCAACAAAGCAGCTAACCTTTCAGAAAAGAAAAAAGAGAAAAGCTAGATATCCAGAGATTTGAGTTCTTTCTAGTTCTTGGTCTATCTCTAACTGGTCATATGACCATGGCAAGTCACTTCAATCTTTTAGGTTAACAAACTTCTTCTGTCAATGGTCAATATGCAGGCAATATGGTACCAGTCACAACAGCTCAGTTCTGTCATTTTAGCACAAAAGTAGGCACAGTTAGCACCTCAGTGAGTAAGCACAGGTATGTGCCAATAAAGCTTTATTTACAAAAGTAGGTGCTGAGTGGGACCTTGCTTCCAGGAAGATGGAGTAGACAAAGATGTACCTCTCCTTATTCTTCCCACTAAGAACAACTAAAAACCTTGGAACTTATATCTAAAACAAATATAAGAAGATTCTGAAAGGTGGAGAAGAAGTCATAACAGCTAGGGAGCTCAAGACCCAGGGTATGACACAGCGGTAAGCTCCTCAGGTTTTCTTTTTCACTCATAAACTCAGACTTGAAAATGAAGAAGCTGGCAAGCTGAAAATGCCAACAAGCACAGACAAGAAAAGTCCCAACAAAGTCTGCTCTCTCTAACTGAATAACCAAGATAGAGGGCAGCCTAACAAGACAGGTAACCTTTAGACAATACCTACTCTACTCCAGCCAAAAATTCTAGAAATAACTGTGGCCCCACCTCCACCCATGCCAGAAAAGGGGACCTACACTTTCACCCTCACCAGGCTGTAACTAGATACCCTAACACCCCCAAATAAGTGGTGTCATAGGAGGCACAATAGATGTTGAAATGCCAAAGGAACAAGGCAGATGAGATCCATGGGAAAGTTCAGCTATTGGGTTAGAAGATAAGAGGAATAAATTGGTGGTAAGAGAATTTCTAAACTTAAAGAAAAGGATTAGGAAATGATAACAAAGTGAAACAGATGTCAATAGGTAGGGGATGTATCTACTTGCCATTGTCTCCTTCTCTTAATCCTGACTGTAGTAATAAATACCCAGAAACACTTCGGGTCTTGCTTGGCTTCTCTTCCATTCTACAGTATTCCCAACAGTAATATGGATGGCCAGTGGTAACAGTTAGTGTAACGAGCCACAATCTTACCAAAAAGTTGAGATGAGACGTGGCCATAATAGGGAAGTACGATATAGCTTGACGACAACCCCAAGTCATGCCTGAGAGATGAAGCCACAACAGGCCTGAGGATAGCCCACAGACACATTCTACTTCTAAATACAAGTTTTACAAAGACCTTAAACAGCCCAGAACCAGGTAGTAAGAGAGTAAGAGTTAAAATGAGACTAAAGATAAGAGCAGTATTAAAATGAGAAATGTTGAGAGCTTGGCAAAAACACGTTGGAAAAACATCTGCAAGTTCATGGACTTTGTAAACCTATTTATAGATCATTAGTAATATGTTTTATTATTTCTGTCTCTGAGTCTTTCTTATGTGTTAATAAAAGAGAATTGTACTCAAAAGTATAAATGACAAGACTGCACATCAATAAACAGTTACCTTTAAAAATATAATATGGGTCTACCTGACTTCACAAGATTTTATTAAAATAAAAAAGTAGATTTTAAATTATTCTATTCATTAGAAAAATCTAGAAATATAAAAAGGATACAGCATCCATGGCTATGAGGTGAAACCTTCTATTTCTTGCTTCTTCCCTGTAAAGACAAATTTTAAGCAAATTCAACTGTCTTTATTCTAATTAATAGAATTAAATCCCCAAGTCCCTGAGCTTATAAAAACATCTTAAACCAAAAAAAGTAATTTACAGAGGTACATACCTATCCAGCAATTCTGCTGCAACTTGTTTATGGGCCACTTTTCCATGTTTTTCTTTCTGAAATGGCTTTTTGAGCAATAAATCATCTTCAACTGTCCTGGTTTGTGAAGAAGAAAAATTACTAAAGAGTTCATTTTTCTCAAAGGATGTTTCTTGTTTCTTCATATTTTCATAACTGGAACATGTTTTTTAAAAATTCAAGTCTTAAAAAAGACTCACCGATCTTTAATAAGACATTTTATGTCTCCTTAAATAGCTTAATTAATATCTGAACTTTATTTAATACTTATAAAATGGAGAAAATGAAACTAACAAATGAATGGGTTCTAGTGTCAGACCACCCAGGTTCTGAGATCCAAACTTGGGCTCTGTCATTCACTATCTTAACCTTAAGTAAGATTAACTTACTTAATCTCTCTGTTCCACACTTTTCCTGTTTGTAGAGCTATTAAAGCTTTTGGTAATCAATAATATAAAAAATAAGGGCTGACTATAAGTGATACAGACTATAGATGATCAGCCCTAGTTATGAAGATAGATATAACCCTGGAATAGAAACTATTCATCTAGATTTGCTCAAATTCTATTCTTATAAAGTAGTATTTTTGAATGAAAAATCTTGAAAATGTAAAGAACCAAACAATATAATTTATTATAATTATTTCTATTCTTTTGGTTATCCATGAAGACTAAGTACCCAACAAAAATGTTCAGTCCCATTTAGTATGCCTAATATATTGCTCTCTGTGTGAAATAATAAAGCAATTTTTATAAGTTTGGTTAATATGAATCAGTCAACCACTCCTAAGTTAACAGATAAAATCAGTTTCTAAGCACTAAGAGCTGAAAACAATGCCCCTTCACACAGCAACATCACCAAATTGTGACCTTCTTATAAGGCCCAGACTTTATTTGCTGACAGTTCTTGTCCCTTCCAATTCAATAAAAAATTCTATGAGCTCCTTCCTTTGAGCACTTAGTCTGCTCACTCACAAAACCATAAAACTGCACTGTATCACAATCTTACCCTCCATGTTAACCTCATTTTGAAGTCACGTACTTGCAAAGGGACCACTAACCAAGCCCCTTCTCTTAGCTATGATGTTCCCAAGTAAAGTCCTTAACAGCTGAATGAAAAATAGATGCATCAGAGAAATCCAAGAGTTTTAATTGATTTCTTTTGTCCCCGACTTCCCTTTCCATAAATCCCTTCACAGCATAAACATTATTTTATTTTTCACATAACTGTTCTCAAATTCTCGAGTCAATTCATTCTAGTTTAATAAACGAAAATTCATTCAATAGAGCATCATTGTCTTCATATGCAAACAAAATCCAAAAACTTTCAATATTATTTTATACCTCATCGCAATCTAGAAAGGATCTGAAACACAAATGAATAAAAAATTACTTACCTTTTTTTCCTTTTGTTAGGTTCTCCACCGTGTTCATCATCACTAAAATCAGAGTCATAGCCTCCATGACCATGCATCTGTAAAGGAATATAAGATTGGTTACTTAGAACTTAAGTTGCCCATAGTTCAGGAAACAGAATAGTTCAAAAATAAATTATCTTTCAAAGCCATAATAATTGTAAAGGATCATGGTGAGTATATCACTGTTCATGGCTATCCAGCCACCTAAAACTTTCATTCACTTTGAAATAACAGACTTACCCTTCAGAAAATGAATCAACACTTTCCACCTTAATTATTAGGATACTCTTTGACCTTCTCATTGAAAACAAGATCTAGAAGCTGCCGTGTGACTGCACACAAGGTTCAGTGATGCTTCACTTTTGACTCAGATTACTAGAAGTTGCTGTGTATTTATCATCAACTTTGTTCCAGACGTTATGGTAGGTCCTTAACAAACACCGCTTCTAATTCTGCAAGTTAGGAACTATTATCTCCATTTTACAGATGAAGAAATCAAGGACAAACAAAGTTAAGTAAATCAATTATAGAGCAGGGTGCCTGGGTGGCTCAGATGGTTAAGCGTCTGCCTTCAACTCAGGTCATGATCCCAGGGTCCTGGGATCAAGTCCCGCATCGGGCTCCCTGCTCAGTGCAGAGCCTGCTTCTCCCTCTCCCTCCGCCATTCCCTCTGCTTGTGCTCTTCTGTCTATCTCTCTGTCAAATAAATAAATAAAATCTTTAAAAAAAAAATCAATTATAGAGCAAATAGGCAGCTAAACTAAACTACTTGATTCTTAAGCTCATGATTTCAACTACTCCAAATTGCCTCTGGAATATGCTAACATAATTATATTCCATTAGACTTACCGTATTTGTGAATAGTACACTATCAATTCATTAAAACTTTCCTATCTTTAACATATGTTGAGATTTCCTTTTTCTTTTTCTTTTTTTTAAAGATTTTATTTATTTGACAGAGAGACAGCGGAAGAGGGAACATAAGCAGGGGGAGTGCGAGACGGAGAAGCAGGCTTCCCGCTGAGCAGAGAGCCCGATGTGGGGCTTAATCCCAGGACCCTGGGATCATTATCTGAGCCAAAGGCAGACACTTAAACGACTGAGCCACCCAGGTGCCCTGAGATTTCCTTTTTCTTTTAAACCTTCTTTCAAGGTAAACAATCTTGCTCTTTGACCTAGTTAACTTTATCTTGTTCCAATTCATTTTTTTTAACTGAAATTCTTAGAAATACTGAAAGATCTCAGTTGTCACTCAGTTGTGTTGGAAGCCTCTGGTTACAGCATTATACTGAATTTGGGACACACATTAATGGGGAATCAGTGGATGGTTTGACTTTTGAAGTCATACTCAATTCATATGGCTACAAGGAACTAGTCCCGGTCAAATGACATATCCAAATTTTTAAACTAGATTTACTATTACAAGTGCAGCAGGAAAAAGAAGAAATAACTCCCTAAACTTTATTGCATTGGACCTAAGACAAGGTACGTTTCTAGTCCTGGCTACCCTGAATAAATAAAGTCTGTGATCTTTTTCAAACTTAAGTGTGTGGGTGTACACCTCTCTTCCCTGTCCCACAGAATTCTAGAGAGGAAGGTCCTAGCCTAGGTTGGAGGTAAAGGTTAGAAGGCCACAGTTCCAACTCTATCCTCTCTTACATCTGTCATCACCTGCAGATCTCACACCCTTTATCATGTCAACTCCTTGCTCCAGCTGTCTTATGACATCTGTTCAAGCCATACCAGCTTCTCACCCTTTATGTCCTCATTTTCTTTACATCCTGATGGGGGTCAACCACTGTGTGGAGCTTAGAGATATATTCTAGCATCAGCCTACCAGAGTGCAAATCCAGGCTCTGAAATTTCCATCTGTCCTTCGTTGTGCACGTTCCTTAACCTCTCTCTGAGTCTCAGTTTCCCCTTCTATAAAATCAGGCTATAAGAGTACCGGTCTCATAGGACTGGACGTTAAATGAGTTACAGCATATAAAGAGTTTTAGACGGAGTCCAGTATGGTAAAATCCTGTAAATGTTGACTATTATTAACGTCATCTTGTTCCCACAAACCGCGACACCACCTCCTATCCTTGCTCCCCCTCGCCCTTTCTCTCTGGCGTCTTCATCCATCCCATACCCATCTCAAAAGAAAAATAAAAAGCTCTCACTCACTTCGAGCTACGAATCAACTGACAAGGGCCGAGAGAAATTCGAGAAGAGAGACGCCGGTGTCTCTAGAACCTACCAAACAACAACAACAACAAAAAGGTAATCAACTAGTAGCATATGAGGAACAAGTTTGGAAGTCGTTCTCCCCAACCCCAAATACACTCAAGGCCCTTATGACACACCCCTTTCCTCCTCCCTGCTCTGCCAAGTACGCCCGCAGAGTCCTTTTCCTTTTTCCCGGCGGCTGCAGCGACGACCCACGGCCTGAGCGAGCCGCTGCAGGGCCCGTCCCGTTTGCGCCGGCCGCTCAGCCTCTTCACAGCGACTACCGCCGCCGCCCGCTCCCGCCTCTTCCTACGGGTCCCGACTGGGCGCCGCTTCCGGTCCGGCGCAGCCGCGTGTCACATTTAAATGACACCGTCCTCGGGCGCGGCGACCTTGTGCTACAGCCAGAACAGCCCCGGGAAACAAAGGCAGCGGAGAACAGGGCCAGGA
This sequence comes from Leptonychotes weddellii, assembly GCF_054177405.1. Taxonomy (NCBI): domain Eukaryota; kingdom Metazoa; phylum Chordata; class Mammalia; order Carnivora; family Phocidae; genus Leptonychotes; species Leptonychotes weddellii. Next base: position 30,450,533 of record NC_138374.1, on the reverse strand, counting down.
GGGGAGGCAGAGGCTTCCTACTTTCTCAAGTCGCAGCCCTCAATTTTTTCCTTCCGCTCGGAGCCCGTCATCTAATGTCGTGTGGCACTGCTCACACTACGCCCACGCCCATCGTTTGAAAATGTTTTGTTTTAGAAAAAGCCCTGCCTAAATATCACCTGCCGTCCTCTTTCTAGTAACCTTAGTAACGCCTCCTCGGAGCATCCTCGTTGAGCGTCTGTGATCTGCCTCTCCTCCCCCCTCCATAAAACAATTCTCATAATTAGAACAAAAATAACTTTCCATCGTTTCACCACCCACACAATAGATGCCATTCCAAATGCAGTGCTGGTGGCAGAGGAGCTCATGGAATATGGGAGGAAAGGAAGAACAGGGAATAGGGGAGATTTAACAGGGTCGCAGCTTCTCTGCAGACAACAACCTGGCACATGTGAAAAGGAATCCAAAAGATTTCCTTTTTAAAAAAAGAAGAAGAAGAAAAAAAAAAAAAAACGTAGGCAGGAAATTTTAAATTATTTGAGCTCCACCAGGTTCTCCCTGTGTTTTACCTTTTCAATGTTATGATGCCCCAATCTGGTTTGCTGACTAGATACTGGGTTCAGGTCTTCTCTGCCTTCATCTGATGCTATTCATCCTTGCTGCTTCCTCAGTACCCAACACAATTCCTTGGAAATCAGAAGCGCTAATTAAGTATTTGGTGAATTGAACTGGCACGCCACTGACTTTTACAGTGGGCCCATTTTAGAGAAAACCTTGGCACTTAACATGCATATCATTTTACATCTTTTGCACTAAACAGAAGATAACGATATTCAAGGCCCCCTTCTATTCCTGACAGTAAATTATAGATAAATCCTGTTTTACTGAATGCAGTGAATGTGATCTTAAAAATCTGTAAGTTAAAGTAATGTCAATTCGATTATTTCAAAATACACTCAGATTATACTTTTTTTTTGAGGGGGAGGGGCGGAGGAGGAAGGGGAGAAAGAGTCTTAAGCAGCTTACACAAGGGCACAGAGCCATATGCAGGGTTTGATCTCAGGACCCTGAGATCATGACCTGAGTTGAAATCGAAACCAATGCTAGACTGACCAAGCCACCCAGGCGCCCCAGATTATACTTCAATAAAAACATTAACTCAAAAAATGTAAAGTAATAATACACCACAGTTTAACATTATACTATACTGAATTACTTTGTCAAGCAGTTCCTTTTTTAGTAAATATCTAAAATCTATATTTAGTTCTTTTATTACTAAAACCAAGCACATCTGTACCTTGTATTCAATTTACTTTCTACCAGTATTTGACATCTAATAGCATTTTTCTACCATTCTTGGTATGTTTTTGTCCACTGCTTCATTTTACTCTTAAAACAAGTCCTGTTACCAGCCCCATTTTGCACATGAGAAATTAAAGCACAGAACTTAAAGCCACAGACCTGGTAAAGGTCTAGAACTAGGAGTGCTTGTCTCTCTACAAGACTCCATTTTCTCTCTGTCTCTGTGTCTCTGTCAATTTCTCCCTCTCTTTTTAACCCATTGATTGTGTGGAAAGTAGTTCCTGGTTCTAACGTTTTAAGAATTTCACATCTGTTGCTGCCAGACCATGCAGCCAAAGATCTGCATTTTTTCCCCTTTGAGGCAGCAGTTATTGAAAGAGAAAAAATATTAAAAAAAAAAAAAAGAAAGAGAAAAAATAGGAAATATATGTTAGGGATAGATCACATGATCTGAACTAAAAACAATTTGTACAGGATAGAAAACCTACCTGAACAGAAAACCTCAAGTTAGCAATCAGAGCTCAACAACTATAAAAACACAAATATTTATTAAGTCCTTGCTCTGGGCAGAGTACCCTTCTGTTCATCAGGGTTACAAATATGTAAAAGGTTGACAAGTAATAAAGAAAAAATGAATAGTATAATAACAGCAATATATTCTATGGGGGCACCTCGCTGGCTCAGTCAGTAGAGCGTGTGACTCTTCATTTTGGGGTTGTGAGTTTGAGCCCCACATTGGGTATAGAGACTACTTTAAAAATAAAATCTTTAAAAAAAAGAACAATATATTCTATCATACGCCAAGTACCTAGTAAATGGCATAAACCTATGGTTCCTAAGCTATAAAATGTGTTATTTCAATGAATGTGAAAATTTAAATGTACACCACCGCCACGTGCCATATAACTCAAATAAAGCAACAAAATACTATGATAGGTGGAGGTGAGGGAAGTTGGTCTCACTCCTCTGCATTACTCCTTTCACTGTCAACATACATACTCTTATTGCCCGCTCAAAAAGTTGCTCTGGGAGACAGTATAATAAAGAACCACATTTCAAAGTCAGCTAGACTTTCTTCCACTTACTAGCTGGGAGATCTTGAGCAAATTATTTAATTCTCTAAGTCTTAATTTCTTCATCTACAAAATGGAGATTACACTAGTAGCTATCTTACAGAGGGTTAATGAGGTTTAAAATGAAATGATGCAGCAAAAATTCTTAGCATGATGCCTAGTTCATAATGAGTATGTAATGAATGCTACTTGAGGAAAGAAGCAGATTACAGGCACTCTTTCTTGAGAATAAGTTTAACAATTAACTGCTTCTTGAATATAGCCCAGAAACAGATCCACACATATATAATCCCATAATTAAAGGCATAGTTTTAAGTGTGGACTTTTCAATAAGTAGTTCTGGGTCAATTGAATAATATGGCAAAAAAAAAAAATACTGATTCCTACTTTACACTTTACATAAAAGTCAGTTTCAAAGAAAACAGGAAAACATCTTCATGATATTTCATGATATCTTCCTTAGGGCATAAAAAATTTTCCTAGACAGAACACACAAAGGGCTAACCATAAAGGAAAAAAAAATAAAGACTTCTATTTATTTTGAAGACAATTAAACAATGAAAAGTTAATTCACGAAGTGGGAAAAAATATTGCAGTATGCATATTTAACAAATTATCAGATTATACAAAGAACTTTAAAAACCATTAAGTAAAAGGTGGAAACCTAATAGAAAATTTAGCCAAAGTCTCAAACAAACAACTCACAAAAAAAGATACCCAAATGGCCAATGCATAGAAAACAAAGTGCTCATCTTTACTAGTTATCAGAGAAATGGGAATGAAGAACACAATGTACACCATTACACACCCTCCAGAATGGCTAAATGGAAAGAATGGATCTAGTACTGATGAATATATCCTGTGTTGCATATATTCCATTCCTCAGTGTATTTTCAACAGAAGAGGGTGCATATGTTCATTGAAAGACCTGAACTAGGAAACACTATTTACAACTAATAGCACTATTTATAAGTAAAAAACTGGAAGCAATCCAAATGTCCATCAGCGTTAGAATAGTTAAGTAAATTGTAGCTTATTCACACAATGGGAGACCATACACCAATAAAAGCAAATAAACCACAACTATATGCAACAACATAGATGAATCTCATAAATATAATACTGAGCAAAAGAAACATTGTATATGCAAAAGAATACATATAATACAATCCCATCTATATAAAGAACAAAAGCAAAAGTAATCTCTTATGAGTCAGGATAATGGTTTCCCTGGTGGGTGAAGAGGAGGTGACTGGAAGGGAACACAAGGCAGTGGTGGGGAGGGCTTCTGGGGGAGATGGCAATATTCTATTTCTTGATCCTTGCATTCATTACATTAGTGGTTCATTTGCACCTATGGTTTGTGTACTTTTTTTTTTAAGGCTTTATTTATTTTAGAGAGAGAGAGCAAGGGGTGGGGCAGACGGAGAGGGAGACAGAGAATCTCAAGCAGACTCCCCATGGAGCCTGATGCAGGGCTCGATCTCAAGATCCTGAGATCATGACCTGAGCCGAAATCAAAAGTCAGACACTTAACCGACTGAGCCACCCAGGTGCCCCTGGTTTGTGTACTTTTATGTATGAATGTTATACTTCAATAAAAAGTTTACATTAAAAAAATTGAACTATTCCTAGAGGTTTTTAAAAACTTTGGCTCTAACGGGTAAATGGAAGTGTTGGTGATTAAAGCAGTGTCAGGCATGACAGAATAGTTTGGGGAATAGAGAGATGGGATTTCCTGGGAAATCATGCCATATAAATGCTACATAGTCAAAGACAAATTTCCTAAGCACTGAGATGGGGGCAGCTGGGGGGTTGGGGGGGTGCTCTGTAAGTGCTTAGTCAGCACCCAGAGGACGGAAAGCACCCAGGCCTAGAACCCTTGGCAAGGTCAGCCTGTGCTTCCTGAACATTTACAAGTCAGGATCTGGCAGAAGGTAGCTCTACAACTTCCATGATAGAGTTCAGTCCATGAATACAGACACAGTCCAATAGGTATCTTGTGCAAGCTGGTCAAAAGTCAGGCACTTGCTTGTGTAAATGCGCAAAGGAAACTACCAGAGCATGAACACTGTGGTTGGATGGATGTTAGGAAGTTAAGTGGAGAGACAGCAATATACCAATTACCAAATGAATTGATTGTCATCTTTAGGCCTGCTCCCAGGAGGCAAGAACAGAGACAGGATGTCTATAAAGCCCCTCTCTGAGGCAGTCATGGGTAGGGAGCCTTGTGATTAAGAGATAGGGAGACACCAGATCAGACGAGATGAGAAACAGACACCAGGAACACTAAATGTCACCGGAAAACTGATGCACTTATTTTTTGTCATATAATATCTGTGTGTCTAAAGATTTCATGCCTCACTCAGGCACGTGCAAAGTAGAGAGATTCACTAGACTAATGAAGGTTGATGGGTGTCGTATCTCTGGATCCTGCCTCAAGGGCTGGCTAGGCCTGGGCCTAT
>NC_138374.1:30430509-30445614 GCF_054177405.1 Leptonychotes weddellii | reverse complement strand
AGTCTTGCACAATTCACAGCGCTTACCAGAGCACATACCCTCCCCAGTGTCTATCACCCAGTCACCCCATCCCTCCCACCCCACCCCCCACTCCAGCAACCCTCAGTTTGTTTCCTGCAATTAAGAATTCAGAGGACTTAATGTTTATGTTCCAAATGCTTAAACCACAGATTTAACTCTATGCTACAAACTGCACTGACTTTGCATCCAAAGGAAAGGTCAGTATGTCTTTCCAGGCCTCCCACGTTCACCAGTGACCACCAACAGCCTCTTTCTTTATAAGGCATAAGCAAGAACCAAGTAGGAGTTGACCAAATCCCATGATTTCACAGTGTATGAACACAAGTTGACCATGTAGAGAGCATGCTGGTGTAGCCGAGTGAAATGTCCAGTGAAATAGGTCTGCTGCATGGTTAAGGACACATCTCAGTAGTGTTATGTGGTCAGGCAATTATATGTAAATAGTAAGCAGTTTTCCTAAATGATGCCTTAATTACACAATCTCTTGAAAGTAAAACCTCTTTGACTAGTTGTTCAGGTACTGAAAGTGATCATCGGTGGAAGGAAATAGAAATACTTCAACACACAATAACCTAAATGACTGAGCAGGCTCAGAGGAGCAGCGGTAAACAGGAGATGGAGAGCTCATGCCTCTCCTTCCTCAGGCTGTAAAAAAGCAACAGCACCCAAAGTCATATTTGGATCCAGAAATAGAACTTTTTCAATGACACACTTTATTGTCAGGAATTCTGTTAAATACTGTAGGATGGCATACAATAGAAACGCAGGCCAGAATTGCCAGAGCAATCCATTTTTCCAGAGAAGTTGAAAATCTGGATTTTTAGATTCAATATTCTGATTGCTAATATTGGCATCTAATTCAAGTTTAAAAATCAAAGCAAAACACCACTTGGAATAAAACACTTCTGTGACCTGCATTCAGCCCAAAGGATGCCTATTTCCAAGGGGTGGTCCATTATCCTCTTTGGAGGTGGTGATTTGGAAACAAAGATTATGAAGCTATCTTGGGTTTGTCTCTTGGGGATAAGACAGGCTCCTGGCAAGTCAAGCAGGAGGAATCAAAGCCTTAAATAAACACTCAGGAAAGGGGGCTTAGAGAGGTCACAGCATGGGCCACAGCCAGGGGTGGTCCCTAAGTTCCTGGGCAGGAATATCTATACTGACTGAGAAGATCAGGATGACCCCCAGACTGGGGGGATGGAACTCACATCCCAGAGCATGCTGACAATGTTGAATTTTACCTGAGCTCTTCACTCCTAGAAAACAGGGATGAATAAAGGAATCCCCTCATTTTTGTGTTCTGGAAAACAGCTTACTGCAAAGAACCATTCTTTCCCATAAGACTTAGATAAGACTCAGATGACCCCTGTTTAACCAATGACAAAGCTACATACAGACCTTCCAAATTCCCATTCTTTGCCTCATAAATGATGAGCTGAACTGCTTACTCCACTGATCGATTGGAACGCAATGTTAACCAAACTTTGGGTAAGCTTCTTTCCGTCTTCCAAGCCCCTGAACTTTGGCCCACCAACAGCCTGGGCCAGCACTGAGCCCCTCCTGAGAACAGACTGGCCTTAGCATAAAATCTTCTCTGATCTACCATCTGATCATGCTACCCTTTCATTCCATTTTCCCCACACTCAGTTCTTTCCAGCCCTGCTCATGCCTCTGTGCAAAAGACCACCTTTATGTGCTCTGACCCCTGAGACACTTGCAGGTTCCCCCTGTTGCAATAGTCCCTTTCCTCCCTTGTAAACATCTTTGAATAAAAGCCTCTCCTAACTACATCCTGATTTGTTTTCTATTAGACTTTTTTAAAAGCCAAAATCATGACTCTTCTACAAATATAAAAACACATATCAGAGATTTTATTTACCTAATTCATGAGACAACCAGCAAGAGTTTACCATCAGTTCAAAGAAAAATTCAAAGAACCCAGACATAAAGGCAATCAGGAAAGCTAACGGGAATTTACAAATAGATGCAAAACTGGTCAGTATCCAAGGGCAATAATCAATTGCGCTTCCACCAGACAAAACCAGTTTGTGTCTCTATTGACAAGAATCATTTGTATGCTATCGGTTTTATACAACCTAAAAAGTTGTAAAATAGCTCAAAGATGATGAAAGTCCCAATAACTCAAAAGGGTGCCAGCCTAGTAACCCTTTTTTGCCTATTTCAGTGTCTTTCGTAATTTTTCCTGATGCGGCTCTCAGAGCACCCCCAGCACCACTCTCCCACCAGTGAAGTGCACCAGCTGCTCTCAGGTTGCCTGAAGTCCGTCAGCACTGTGATGGCTCCTGGTGATGGTTATTTCAGCTCAAGCACTGCTCATTGGGTGCCGTGTAGTGGAGGTACAGCTATCCAGCCATTCCTGCTACAAATACTATCTACCCTGAGCCAGCACTATGCTATGAGCACTATGGGATCAGGCGGACTGATTCCTGTCCTTTGGAGCCTTACTGTCCAAATGGGGACAGGAAGAATAGTAAATAGACAAATAAAATAATTACAAACTGATAAATGCAATGAAGGAAAGTAGCTGCCAACACAGAGAATCACCAAGAGGGGCTTAGGTAAGTAGAGTGGTCAGGATGGTTGCACTGAAGAGAATATTTCAGCTGAGACTTGAAAAATGAAGAGGAGCCAGCTACTCCAAGGTGGAGGGTGGCAGGAAGCCAGCAGAGCAGCCAACTCTACAGTCTGTGCTCACCCTCTGTGCTTCTAGGGACAGGTCTGCAGCAGCTATAGTTACTGCTTATCCCTGCCCCAGTGCTCAGGAGGCAACAAAGGCCAGGTCTTGCCTTCCCAGTGGTGGTAGGCTGTCTTTGAGTCTAAGCTTCAAAAAATGTCAAGGAGAAGAGAAGGGTCCCTCCCAAATCAGCTTGCCCTCCTTCCTCCTCTGACCCAGTTCCCCTCTGAACTACCCCCATCTGCTAAATGAAGCCTGAAATGTCTTCAACTTGTGAACAACGGTTGAACCCACAAAAAAAGATAAAAGGCTTTTAAAAATGCAAATGAGTGGCAAATGAGAATTAACACATTAGTGTGACTTTGTACAATTATCAGCCTTTTGCTGAACTGATTTGATTACAAAGCTGCAAGCACAGGGTTCTTATAGGCAAGGGGAAAGACCCAAGGGTTGTGTGTGGTGGTGGGGCACCCAAATCAATGTATCATCTGCCTCACGATTTTGTCCAGAGCCTGGGCAATAGTTCATTGCTGTTCCAAAATCCTATCATGCTGCTCCATGACTCTCACCAGGATGCTGGCACCAGAATGGCTGGATTGGGGACCATCTGCCTGAGTTGGGAGTGCTGCAAGTGGATGGGCGCATGGGGATAGACAGCAGAGGGAGGAGAAGGCGGGGGCAGAATCTGGGGCCACTGATCCGGCCAGGAGAGGAAGAAGGAGATGGAGAACAACAGACTCAGAGAGCCCACAGAACCAGAAAAAAAATGTTGTATCATAGCAACCAAAGGAAATGTTTAAAGAAAGGAAGTGGCCAATTATGTCAATACCGAGGGACTGTTTCTCAAAATGTGTGTGGTTCTGGGAATGCCCACATCAGAATCACTTGGGCCATTATTAAGAATTCAGATTCCCAGGCCTCTGCCACACCTGGTTTGGAATCTCTGGCCCTGCAACCAGGAATTGGCATTTTAATAGGTGCTCAGGGACATTGATGCATGTTCTGGAGTAATGTGTAATACATGGGATGTGGAATCAGAACTGGGTCTGATTCTGGTTCCTTCACTTAAGCTGTTGGGCAAGTTATTTAACTTCTCAGAGCCTAGTTTTTTAAATCTATAAAATAATACCTACTCCATAGGGTTGATATGAGGATAATCTTCACAATGAGATTATATTTATATATACAAGCTATATATTCAGTGCTTAGCACAATGCCTGGAACACAGTCGGAAGTCAATGAATGTAAATTGCTATTGTTACATAATAAAGAAAGGCCATCGGATTTGGGAAGAAGGATGATTTTCAATTTTCCAGATAGTCTCCATAGAGCAGCTTGGGACATTTCTGGTAATTTGAAAGCAAATACATGGATAAGAAGTAGAAGTAGCAAGTGAAGATCAAGGTCAAGTTCAGAAAAACGTGCAGCAGAAGGAAAGCCATTGGGGTTGGTAGTTAGAACCAGGTAATGTTGGTAAGAGAAAGGTGACTATTGAAAGAGCAGGGATGGGAGTGAGCTTGAAGGACAAAGTAAGGAAAGTTTCAGTGGCACAGATATAGGAGGCACTAAAAGAAAATAAGAATAGGAGTCCAGTCTCGGAGAAGATGAGAAGGAGTTTCAGAGGATGGATAGTTGGGTGGGTATGAGTTAGAGAAGCTGAACCATTTCCCCTGACATCAGAGAAAAGAATTACAGCCCGAGTTCGCCAAGTGTGGACCCTGTCCCAGCAGCATCAGTACCACTAGGAAGGGGTTAGAAACACAATTTTCCTGCTCCACTGCAGACCTACTCCATCAGAAACTCTGGAGGATGGGGCAATCTTTGCTTTAACGAGCCCCCCAGGCGATTCCAATGTACCCGAAGCTGGAGAACCACTGGATTAGGCAAGAGTTGAAGAGGCAGGGATCTTTGAGACCAAGCTATGTGGTTCCCTGGGCAGGCCATCCACTGAGTGTGGGCACACGGGGAGGCTGAAGGAGCAGAGAAGGAGGCTGGGACAACAGTCCTGGGTGCATGCTAGAGAGTCAGTAAGACCTATGCAGGGGTTTCCAAACTACAAGATGCCATAAACAGGTAAGAATGTTTCTGTCCTACAATAATAACACATCTGAGTTGACCAAAAAAAATAATTCAAAAGCAACATGTACTGAGGTATGTATAATATCGAAAAACTAGACACTTAATTGCCCAACATGAGGGGAAGCGTTAACAGAGTCCCAAGGCATTCATTAACGCCTGGTGCAGTTGAGGCAATGAGAGAAAACATCTATGATACAATGGGGAAAAAGCCTCCAATAGTGTACATATGTATAATAACGATCATGGTTTTTTTTTTTTTTTTTTAAAAAGCACTTTTGAAGGGATGATTGGAATTTTAAAATAGACTGCCGAAGGCCACTGGGGCCAAGAACGTGGCAGAAGCAGTGGCCATTGGTAGGGAGAGTTAGTCAGCGAGGGCTTCGGGGTAAGATGAGCTTTAATCTGGGAGTTAACAGCCATATGGGGGTGGGGGGCGGTGCAGGGACCAGGAGCTGGTTTCTGACAGCTGCAGCGGCTCAGGGCCAGAGCAGCTAGGACGGAATCAGTTGAGTTTGTTCAGAGTCCTTGAGGCTACCCACGCGTCTGGAGTAGAAGAATGCCATAGAGAATAACAGGAGATGGTCTTGACAAGCCAGGGCGATGACATTTTTAAAACTCAAACTTGGGATCCAAGGCTGGCTTGGGAGCATAGATGCTATCGGGAGTGTGGGCCAGCATATCTGAATCTGGGCATCCTTGGGAAATGTAAGACCAGGGCAGTCATGGTGGATGAGCATTTCTAGGAGACCATTTACATCTGGAGTCCCCAGTCATTTTATAGATCAGGTAAATGAAGGCAAGGGAAGTTGAAGGACATGCCCAGGATCACACAGCTTGAAAGCTGCGAAGACCAAGGCAAAAGCTAGATCTCCTATTTTATTACCATGCTTCCTGAGCTAAAATAACAAACCTAAGCTGAAAAGTCGAGATGAATGTGACAGGTCACAGAGATTCATGAGAAATCACGGCCCAGGAAGCAACATGGTGAGTGGAGTGTTTGAGGAAGGACAGTGACGTGTGAAGGTAGGGATCGCTGGGGGACCAGCAGCAACCTCTAGGCATGTGGTTAACTAGGGCCTGGACAAATTGCTGGCTATGCCATTAGTAAAGAACCACAAAGAGACACAGCATTCCTCTCTCACTCCACACTGTCCCCAATTTCCTTCCGTCTGTTCCTTGGAACTCATTTCTTTTGCCTTCAAGGCTTTGTGGACACAACTCAGCACAGACTTTAGCCACCCTGTAGATCTTTCTGATATTTTTCGATAGACCATGCTCCCCATCTTCCAGAGCCAGTGCTATACCAACTGATAATTAAAAGGAATCAGACCCACCACAAATTGCAAGTGGCCCTGACCTCATGGCCTTCTATAAATACTGTGGTATTTAAAGAGAAGGCTGACAGAGCAGAAAGGCACTGGAATGTCTCCCCCCCAAGTCCGGTACTTCCTGTCCCGCTTCCAGCATCTCTGCTCCTCCCTCACGCCTCCAGCTTCCTTCACTGCTATGGGACAACGGGAGGCATCACGCTAACGTTAGGACTGAAAGGACAGGTTCTGGGATAAGCCCTCACAGACCCAGAACACAAGTGGTGAAGGAGAAAACAAGACCAGCCCAGGTCTCTTAAAGCTCTCTCTGCACTACAACCTGTCTTTCCCCCTCTATGAAATGCACCCTGAAATAAAGTTCCAAAATAAAAAATTTTCAGTATTAATTATATATATAGAATATATAAAATACAAATATATTTATATGAAATATAATTATATATATATTTTTAAGATTTTATTTATTTGAGAGAGAGAGAGAGCACATGAGAGGGGGGAGGGTCAGAGGGAGAAGCAGACGCCCCGCCGAGCAGGGAGCCCGACGCGGGACTCGATCCCAGGACTCCAGGATCATGACCTGAGCCGAAGGCAGTTGCCCAACCAACTGAGCTACCCAGGCGCCCAATAGAATTATATATTTATATGTAAATATGTAAATATACAAATATATATCATATATATACAGATTAGAGTCAATAGAAGGCAATAAAGTTATGGTAAATGGGGGGGCACCTGGGTGGCTCAGTCAGTTAAGCATCTGCCTTCAGCCCAGGCCCTGATCCCAGGGTCCTGGGATCGAGCCCCGCATTGGGCTCCCTGCTCAGTGGGGAGTCTGCTTCTCTTTCTCCCTCTGCTACTCCCCCACCCCCCTGCCCCTTGTGCTCCCTGGCTCTATCTCTCTGTCAAATAAATAGAATCTTTAAAAAAAAGTTATGGTAAATGTGGAGAAATTCAAATATCACCTTAAATGCAGTAATTGAACAGCATTCTTTAAATTGAATTACTTTAAGAAAGGAAAAAGAAGAATTTTTTCCTTTAAATTAGATCCGCCATCAGAAGTAACTGGTCTACATGTGCTTTTCCTTGGCGTGTTACTGTTACTTCCCTTGGAACTACATTATGTTATTCCTGGTACTTGTTTCCCTTTCCTTCCATGACCCAGTCTGCTGAAAGGAAAAGATCTTATCTTTGCATGCCTCATGATTCTTTGTATTGTTTTTGGCATGGTGTTTATTCTTCAAAAGGTTTTGGCACGGTGGTTATGCTTTATAAACATTTGTGGAATGACAGCACATAAAGTAACTCGCAGCCAATATTTTTGCGACTTGTCCCTTCACTATGTAAAGGAGAAAAGTCAAACAGCAAAATGAATGTGCCACATCAACTGGAGAATTTAACAACTTGTCTTTCCAAAGAAAACACCTTAGGAAGCTTTGGGCTCACACATACAATTCTGAAATCCACATCACACAGATGAGTCTGAACAAGTTGAATCAAGTCTTTGGTAACAAATTAAAATTTTGACCATGGCAATTAGGGCAGAATCAAATAAGATGTCAAATGGCATTTAAGCCAATTTCCCTTTCTATAATCAATGAGTTGTTTTGAAGCAAAAAAAAAAAAATCCTCAGGATTATGTTTACTTACAATATTTTAAGAAAACTGGTTTGTGGGATGCCTGAGTGGCTCAGTCAGTTGAGCTGTTGCCTTCAGCTCAGGTCATGGTCCCAGGGTCCTGGGATCGAGCCCCGCATCGGGCTCCCTGCTCAGTGGGAAGCCTGCTTCTCCCTCTTCCTCTGCTGCTCCCCCTGCTTGTGCTCTCTCTCTCTCTCTGACAAATAAATAAATAAAATCTAAAAAGAAAAAGAAAAAAGAAAACTGCCTTGCTTGCTTTTCTGTAAAACCAAGAACAGAGTGAGTTCTTAGACTCCTCTCAGATGCTCCAGCTAAAAAGTTAAATGAACACTAGAGCCAATAAAACGAGGAGAAAAATTATGTCAAACACTTGACACCAGCTGCAGCAATTAAGTAAGCACCTGCTTTATGTTTCATCTCCCATCACCCCCCTCCCTGCTTCATTTAGGCTGGTTTCTGGGGGCTTCTTTTGAGAATAAATGCACCTCAGTGCACAAGCACACAAATGTGCTTTTCCCTTCTTTTTTTTTCTTTCTTTTTTCTTTGACTGTCATTAACTGGGGCAAACTGAGTGGCAGGAAGATCTGGACAAAGGCAGGGTAGTAAAGGCACTTAAATTTCTAAAATCTGGAGTTTTTGAGAATGTTGGGGGCAGATGTAACCATAGCAATCAGCCCTGCTATGAGTGCTGATGTCTTCTGCTTATACTAAGCAGCCGACTACACCATCCCAGGGAGACCCTGCAGATGAAGATGTAGATTTGATTTCTGGGAGCAAGGTTTCTATTGGCTTAAAAAGCAAGTTTCTCTGCAGAGATTCAGGCTTGAAAAGAGACACCATCAAGTAGTTCTAGACTGTTATAACAGCGCAGAGCTAGCATGAGCATCAAACCAGATACGAAAGAGGTAACGGTGCTTTGGAAAGTTGAAAAGATTATGCAAATGTGCAGCAGGTATTAATATTAAACATGCTTATTGAAATCCATCGAATAGAAACTAGACAGTAAGCGTATTCATCCCCTGGAAGTGAATTAGCACTTTTCAGAGCCCTGAGCTACCATTTCCTCCTTCCCCTTTTATCTTCTTTGTGAAAGCTGGCTAATGATGCCTCACTCACGGGGCGATTGGGAGGCTTACAGGAGACTAAGTGATATAATGTATGGGAAGCACCTTGCTCCGTGCCTCCTATATAAAAAAGACACTTAATAAATGTGACTTGATTTCAAGGGGGATATCAGATATATTATCCTGAGAATTCCTCATACCTGCAGCCCACCAATAGACGCTTCCCATTAAATTATGTTTCCAAGAGAGAAGAATGGAAAAGTCACCCTCAACAGTATGGAATCAGGGAAGCTAACTGCTTCTCACATGGAAAAAAGAGACATGAAACCAAGACGTTTATGCTCCAGTTCATGCATACCAGAGTAGCAACAATTCCTTTCTTCCCATACTGATTATTACCAGTCTGTTCTCCAGGGGGAAATGTTAACGCTGGTTAAGAAGTCCCTCTAACACAGCCTGACACCCACAAAAGAGAGATTCTGAGAATGAAACAAGACCTTCGGCTGCAGACCAGCAGCTCCTTGAGATCAGGGACCTCCCTGCCCCATTTCCTGCCACGGACCCAGCGCGACCTGGCGTGACGAGTGCCCAGCATGTCACGAGGCCTCGGGGCACATTCACTGAAGGAGTTCAGCACATCAGAGATGTGAAGAAGAAAATGAGATATCAGATTAGAGGTCTCTGTTTCCACAATTTAATTGGTAGCCTTGCTTCCTTAGCCTTTGGTTCAGAATGAGGCCACATTTGTGTTAGGGCTCAGACTGTTAACAATTCATAACTCCGCATGGTAATGGATGGAACTAGACTTACTGTGGTGTTCATTTCCCAATATGTACAAATATTGAATCATTATGTTGTGCCCTTGAAAGAAATACAATGTCATTAGTCCATTATACTTTGATAAAAGAGAAACATAATGATTCTGAAGTTTCATTCTTGATCAAGGGTCCACCGTACTCTTCTTACTAGTGTGCTCAGCCCATCATTAAGAGCAAGAGCAACCTGTTCATTGTTAATTAGTTATTATGGCCTCCAAGAAGAAGAAGCCAGAAAGTCTGGTCAGTCTACCTAAGGGCTCTGTCATCTGCTGTTGGTACAGATTTACATTGGTACAAAAGAAATGAAGTTGTGTAGAACAAACCTCTATTTTTTTTTTTTTTTAGATATTGCTACAGCACCAAGACAGACAGCCACTGACAATCCTAAGAGATTCTGCACCAAACAGATCTGTGCTTCCAGCGTTATATCACTGGCCGGTTTATACACACTCATACACACAGAGCCTATCCTTAGGCATGTCTGTGTGCCTGGGTGGCTGGACCAGCAAGTCCAGCATCAGCCTTACACCATGCTGAGAACCCTTGTCTTGACTGATCTCTCCCCTGGAGAGCCTAGAAACCCTGAGCTTAAGTTCAAGGCGGTAACACTTGAGCAGAACCTTCAAGGATGGGAAGGAGAGGAGCAGATAGGCATCCTAGGAAAGCAAACAGTATCACCAACAGAGCAGTCTTTTGTTTTGTTTTGTTTTTGTTTTCCTTAGGTTTCTAGCAAATTTAATGCACAACACTCAAAACTCAATGGCAAGGGAAAGGTGAATAAAATAAAAATGGGGTCAGGGAAGAGGGCAATGGGTACACACAGGGAGGGGCAAGAAGTGGACAAGTTAGGATCTGGAGCAGGGGGATGCCCTTCTTTGGGCATCACATCTCATCCAACCCATAGTCTTCCTTGGGGGAAGTCCCCACTATCACAACTGATGGCTTGATGAAGACGCCGTACCTGGCCCAGCACTCACAGTAGCGTTTTCCATCACACTATCATCGTTTTCCCCTAGTGACTCATCATGGTGGCGCCAATCTGGTAGCGAGGCTTGAAAACTGTGAGCCCTATGTACATGATGGTGCTGCAGCGGGGGGCTGCCCACGGCCATCTGGGCCTTCTCCTTGGTGAGGAACTGAGTGGTCTCAGCCTCAAGCAACCTTCATATGTCTGGACACAGAATTCATGCAAGGGTAGGGAGGTAGGAAATGTCATAGGAAGGCAAGGCCATTTTGGGGATCTACAATTGCAGGGTGGTGGAGTACAGAGGCAACAAGATTTAAAGAAGCATTCATTCTTTCTTTGGAATACAGAGATATCTTGAAAGGTGCTCTTTGTACCACATTTAGACTTGGGGCAAAACCCAGAACCCACCGCCATCACTTCAGTGTCCTGTAGAGCAGTGGTGACCCCAGGGAGGCCTAACAAGCTATGACAGCACATTGGGAATAGCCAGTCTTCCAAATCGTTAAGGTGACATGGCCCAGGCTGGTCTATCACCTAACATGGACTAATTAGCTCTCTGAGAGGAATAGATTAAAGGTGTTAAAAGCCCTTGAAAATATACCCAAGTAAGCCTAGAGTAATCAGAGAAATAATCCTGGTCATGAGAGCGGACTCCTCAAAATCTTACCAATCTTGATTGGTAAGGAGTATATTCATTCAACAAATCCTTTCATTGGTCCTCTTCCCTGGCCATAAAATAGATCCACCTAGGGGCCTTAAAAAAATTCCCGGGGCACCTGGTGGTTTAGTGGGTTCAGCGTCTGACTTTGACTCAAATCATGATCTCAGGTCCTGGGACTGAGCCTGGTGTCAGGCTCTGTGCTCAGCGGGGAGTCTGCTTCTCCTTCTCCCTCTGCCGCTCCCCTGAATCGTACTCTCTCTCTCTCCCCAAGTCTCTCTCTCTCTCTCAAATAAATAAATAAAAATCCTTAAAAAAAAATTCCCAATGTCTAGGCCCATACCAGTGATTCCAGACCCATCTGAGCTGAAGGAACAATGAGCGGGAAGGCCTGGAGAACAGGATAAATTTATGGGGATATTTACAGGTCTACATGCCTGGAACACAGAATAGGGAAATGAAGCATCAGGTGACACACTGGGGCCACCACTGTTCAGTGGGACATGGAAATAATGGTGTAGGTTTTAATTCCCTGTCCCCAAGTCTAAAATGTGGTAGATGTTGCTGTAGCCCTATCACAGCAGAGGCTATTTAAAAAGGGAATCTTAAAGAATCTTTGAGAAAGGGTGCCATGGTTATTATGGCACACTATGTAGTCCCCAAATCTTGTCTCCTTTTTCTCCTGGTAAAGGACGATGAGATTGAGTTCTGACCAATGGAATGCGGGCAGAAGTGAAGAAAACCTCGCTTGAGAATCTCCGCATGGGCACTCTCTCCCTTTCCCCTAATCTGCTGCTGGGAGGCAGAGGACAGTGGAGGACTCCAAGGTCCTGAGGAGGGTGGGCTAGGAGTAAGCAATCAGCCTCTACTGTATTAAGTCACTGAGATTTGGGGAATGTTTGTGATGGCCATTAGCCTACCCTGACTTATACAGTAATCATAGATCAAACAAGTTAATTTCCTTAGAAGCACAATGTCAAGAACAGCAAAGGTTTAGTAAGTAATAGCTATCTATTATTATGTGGTATTTGCCCTGCTTTGGGTACCTAGACTTTCCCTTCCCATTTTTTTTCTAATGTTATTTCTTCCCTTTGATCCAGTGACCAAGGCATATCTGGATGTCTCTCTCTGCTTTGTCTTTACGCCTGATCACAATGTCAATGCAATACTTCTGCCTGGACCTTGCTTCACTAATAGCATTTCCTTGCAAAAAATATGGGGAGAGAGGAGATGCTTCTGTTGACATGCTAATGAGTCAGAAGCATGAGGCAGTCCAATTGGCACCGTTCTCCACAGCTCGGCTCTGCTTTCCCTGCCTTTCCGCGTGAAGGCTACAGGACCGAGAGTTGAATTCGTTTGAGGACTAACCCAGAGGGGCAGCATTATCGCCTCCACTGGAGAAAACATTCCATAAAAAGTGTTCCTGCTGAGTTTTCACAAAACTTCCAAATTTTAATTAGACACTGGAGACCCAGATGGGCAGCAAAGGAATTTTGACAAATATAAGGAGTTTAAGTTATTGAGGAAGCAAGTGCTCCTACACTAAGGGTAAAATCAATAGTCATGTGGCTAGGTAGCCACTTAATCAGCTTGATTTGAGGAGTTCCAGGGGCTCCCCCTGTGGCCCCCAAACATCTCCTCCATAGCATGTCGGCAATGCCTAAAAAGTGGTTCATAGCAACTTTTCACAATTACATTTCACTTTACAGGATCTCTCTTACTGCTCCCAATTCTCCAGCAAGGTCGGGGTATAAATATGGACCCCATGGCTCCACGAAAGCAAGCGATTTGCACAAGACTGCACAGCTGGAAATAGCAGAATGGGGACTCTTCACGTGTTTGGTGGCTTCAGAGTTCTTCCCACGACACCAAATTGCCTCTGTCATTGTCAAAGCTTCACTTCTTTGGGCTCGGTGCATCTTCTAAGTAACTGATCATTCAAATGAAATCTCACCTGAATCTTAATGCACAAGTGGAGTTGTTCTGGTCAAAGTGTATTTATGGGGAGGAGAGGCAGGGAGAGAGAAAGTTAAGGGAATTCAATGCAAAGTCTAAGAAATACAGTCTAAAAGCCACTAGCTTAAAGCGTCTGTGCCCTATTTTGATACAAATGGCCTTGGAGGAACCACTTAGTGTCATTCATACATTGTATCCTATCAGATAATTTCTTAGTAGCTGAGACAGGGAGATAGAATAGCAAACCCAGGTTGAAGGATCCTGTTGGTGTGTGGCCAGGCGGGAAGGAGAGAAGGAATACAATAAAGGATGAAAACCAACTTTACATTTTGCTTCAGGTTTACTCTGCCTGTGGAGGGAATCAAATTCTGCTGCTGCTAATAGATTGTTGTTCTTTTAGAACATTGATGTTTAAAGCTAATACTTTAAAGTATTCCTTGTATTTTGTCAAGTGCCATGAGAATCAGGATTTTAGGGACCAGGGAGAGTGATGGAAACCAGCCACCACGCTCTCCAAATTCCTGGGAGCAGGCAGATACAAGAGAGGAGGGTGCAGGCAGCTGGACTGTGATTGGGATTGGTGGGAGAAGAGCCTGGATGGGTCCTGATAAGTTGGGAGAGACTAACTGAGGGGCTTCCCTCCTACCCTTACTCCCTTCTTCAAGCCTTCCCTCTCTGCTGTACTCAGTTCATGCTGATGGAGCTCTTCGTGGCCCGCACTCCCAGGTGCTGGAGGATTTACAATTCCTACCAAGAATCCCTTCCTTAATTCTTTTTAAATGCCCCCTTTGCAGGAACAATGGTGTTTCCCACCCTCACTCCTGCAAAAACTTGCCTTTACCGAAAAAGGATCAATTAATTTTCTCATTTTCCTGGGCTCAAATCCTAGCTCTGCGGTTGGCTGGCTCTATGACCTATTTATTGCACCTGTCTAGCTTTAGTTCCCTGACCTGAAAAATGGGCATAAGAACACCTACCTCATAGAGTTGTAATGAGAAATAAATGATAGAATGAAATATATGTAAAAGGTTCTTAGCCCAGTGCTCAAAACCCACACAGGGCCCGGTGAAAGAGATCAGAGTATGTCACCGCAAAATATGCCACTTTGGAATAAGGTGGTTTTGAGCTGAAAGGGATTGGTTCTTTGCCCTTTCCCTTCCTGTCTAAATGCAGGGCACACCTTTCCCTTTGTAAATGTAATATAAATTTTCATTTGTGAATGTGCCTACCTCTCCAATACCAGGAAAAGAACTGCTCTGAGACAATTCTTATCACCTGAGAGGACTCTTATCTACATAATAAACCTTAAGAAACCTTTTTTTTTAGATTTTATTTATTTATTTGAGTAGAGAGCCAGAGAGAGAGAGAGAGAGCAAGCACAAGGTGGGGGAGGGGAACAGAAGAGGGAGAAGCAGGCTCCCTGCTGAACAATGTGGGGGGCTTTGGGATCATGACCTGAGCCGAAGGCAGACACTTAACCAACTGAACCCCCCAGGCGCCCCTAAACAACTCTTATTTACCATGTTTCCTAGTCACCTTCTCATAACTTACCCACATTCCAAAAGCCCCAAACCCCTTTCCCTTTGTCTAGCCTCCTCTCCACACAGTGTCACCCCTTGTTAAGGTGATATATGGAGGCCCAGATTGTAACACCTCCTTCAGTCATGTTTCTTTGTGGACTCCTGTGCATAAGTATATAATTAAATCCTGTTTTTAAAAAACTCTTGTTAAGCTGCCCTTTGTCAGTTTAATTTGCGGGGCTCAGGCAGAGAACCTAAGAGAGTAGAAGAGAAAAATTTTCCTTCCCTACAGAGGCACAAAACCTTTTTCTTCTTGTACTTTTTTCTTGTTTCACATTATACTCTGTGTTCCCTGGTTTACCCT
>NC_138374.1:30419222-30430009 GCF_054177405.1 Leptonychotes weddellii | reverse complement strand
TTAGCACACATTTGTTGAATGAATGAACTTAGATAACTATGCTGAGTAAGAACTAAGATAAAACTGTTCAAAGTAAAACGAATAAATAAATAAATAAAAATCCAGCATTTACTTAGTTCTAATCTGAGTGGCATGATTACAGTCAAATGCCAGATGATGAACACTCCATTTAAGGAGGGCCTATGTCCATCACAACTCACTTCAATGTTGGTCCAGAAAAGTGACAAAAGGGGAAAGTGGTGTTTTCCTGGAAAAACCTGAACAATCATCTTAGAGTATTGATGCCGTCCTTTGAAAGCCCCTCTGAGATCTGGCTGCTCTCTGGGGTGGGGAGAGTAGGGAATGCCACTCCTGGACTATGTTTCTTCAGGGTCCTGGGATCTATCCTCAGACTAGATGGAGGGTACCCATCACAGAAACCTGGGGTTGAGGGTATAGTCTGGGCCGGGAAGGCAGCCGATCCAGGCTGTTCTCCCCCATGGCCAGGCCTGGCTTCTCCACTCACTCATTCTGATGGCTTCAGGAGGGGCACTCTTGATCTGAATAATAATAGCTTGCTATGTGCTAAGCACTTTCTTACCTTATCTCATTTCCTCTTCATAAGGATCCTGTGAGGTAAGTACTGATATCTTCATTTTACAGGTGAGAAAACTGAGGATAAGAAAGTTTAAAATTTTTCCCAAGGTCATGCAGCTAGTAAATGCCAATGCCAGGAGCTGAGCCACAACCATCATGCTATACTGCATCCTACTGGATTGGGATGACCCAAGGGTTCCCCCAGGCTTCCCCTGAGAGCCTCCAGAGCCAGGGCTGGATCAGCCTCAGTTATTTCCATGCCCCAAATGCCATACAGTATAGAGACAAGGCCTCAAGAACTGCCCATAATTTCATACACATCAAAAATAAGGAATCACATGATAAACATTTTGGAAACAGACCGAAGTCAGTTTGAAGCCAAACTAAATGGCCTTGGGCAAGTCACTGAACCTCTCGGAGCTTGTGTTTCCTCACCTGCAGGGTGAGGATGCTAATGCCTGGCCTGCGGAGCAGGTGAGATGATCAATTGGTCCAGCAAGTATTGGTTCTTCCAGCTCCCTGGCTCCACCGCTGGGAGCAGTCGAGGCAGTGCCAAGCATGTGGCCAAGAGAGGGGCTGGTGCAGGGGCCTGACACTCCCCTGCTGTCCATGTTTCTCCCTGCTCCAGACCAGCAGGGCACTAATCCTATGGTCATACCCAGTTCCATCATTCCCTTGCCATGTTCCGGGGTTAAATTCCAAGCTTCTGGGATCATCATTCCTATGAAAACTTAATGGGTGTAGTACAGGCCACAAGTCACAGGCAGCAGTGGAAAGCTCTTAGTTCTTCCAGAATGAGAGTACAAAGCCAAACAAAACAAAACAGGGCCTTTCTAAAGGGAGAAGGCAAAAGCAACAAGCTTGAAATCCAACATCATGAAGTTCACGTTTCCAAAGCAGAACAGTCTAGTTGCAGGTTTCGTCTTCAATTTCAGAATCTTAAACCAAAATAACCAAACAAAAAAGCACTTAATGGTCTCCTTGAAATGGTGAAGAAGTGTCTCTTTTAAGAAAAAAATGACTGCTAATAACTACTGTGGGAATGATTCAGGCATAAAGTAGAAGAAGAGGAAAGGAGAATAATCATATTTTCAGCTTTGCATTCCAATGAACAAGTCCTCCCTAGGGCAACACCTCTCAGAGGCACTGTTTTCCCTTAGGACCACCCCAAATCATATTTCTGGCTCAGTTATGTTCACCTTGCCCATGACTGAGAATTATGCTTGTTTTATTCACTAACAACCTTCTTTTTTTTTTTTTTTTGCTATTCAAGTCTAGCCACTTGAAAGGCAGCCTACCAAGGCCTTCCCTGCATTTTTGGTGTTTGGCTCTGAAAAATTCAAATATATTTCTAGAGAAAATGCTAAATAATTAAAATCATACATTACCAAAAATATTCTTGGATCACTTGCTTCTGTACACTATTTTAAAAATTGACCTATAATATTACACCGATTTCCAGCATACAACATAATGATATTCATATATAGTTTTGCAAAACGATCACCACAATTAATCTAATTAACATCTGTCACCATATATAGCCACAAAAGAGGTTTTTTTCTTGTGATGAGAGCTTTTAAGATCTACTCTCCCAGCAACTTTCAAATATGCAATATGGTATTGTTAACTACAGTCAATATACTCAGTAGAGTATGCTTTTGTATTTTGATTTAAACTTCACCATGTGTGGGATGTCTGGGTGGCTGAGTCAGTTAAGCGTCTGCCTTCGGTTCAGGTCATGATCTCGGGATCCTAGGATTGAGCCCCGCATCAGGCTTCATGCTCAGCGGGGAGTCTGCTTCTCCCCCTCCCTCTCCCTCCCCCCGCCCCGCTCTGTCCCTTGCTTTCTCTCTCTCTCTCAAATAAATAAAATCTTTTAAAAAAACAAAATAAAATAAACTTTGCCATGTGCATTTTGGTTAACTGTAGTACATGCATCTACTATACACAAAATGAGGAAAACAAAGTCTTTTCAAGCCTCTGTTTTGACAAGGTATTTCTCCTGCCTGAGGAGAGAAGTTTGGAAGTTCTAGAATGTTAGTGTTATGAAGCTGGAGAAACTGAGACCTGAGGAAATGAAATGCCAGTCCATGGCCACACAACACTTCCACTGTTCTTGCCAGAGGATATCTGTCAGTTTGTTTTGGATTCTGTATGTAGAGCATTCAGCTTCCCTGAGCTAATGGGTTATTGATTAATGTTCAGAAAAATGCACAGAGAAGTTTTTTATGTTCCCACTATGAGAACTTCTTTTATTCCTTTTCAGTGGGAATGCTAAGAGCTTTGGGGCAAGACAATTCTTCGTTGTGTGTGGAGGTTCCAAGAGTTTCAGGATGTTGGCATCTCTGGTCCAACGGTTGCAGCCAGGGGGAAGCAGGAGGCTACTAGGCCAATATTTTCACAACTCCTCCAGGCACCCAAATAGCTATTAGTAACTTGCTGTTGTACATTCAAGAACCTGCTCAACATTCTCCCTGCCTTTCCAATAATCTTCTCTCTGGTAGGCTCTCTGGCAGAGGCAGTTCACATGTACAGGATCCTTAGATCTCATCCAGCCCCGGCACTTCCTTTGAAAAGCAGAACCTCGATGTCAAGAGCTACACACAAGGTCATACAGCTCATCCCAGACAGAACCAGATCTTGGCCCCTTCTCTTTCTACCACGTTCCAGAGACAAACTTCCCATATGCCACAGCTTTTCCAAGGGATCAGCCCCGGGTACACGGCCGGACCAGCACAAGGGCCCAACAGCCATCACTCCCAGGAGTTCCGCACCCCACAGTTCCTGCCCGCTCTTGTGTGAGTAAGGTGGGGTCACCTTTGTTCCAGGAAACCACTCTGCAGCAAGGAGACAGTGCTGTGGAGTGAGGAAGAGTGCGGAATGTCTCTGTTTTAAGCCAGGTGGACCTCTTAGCTTGGGCAAGCTGCCTGGCCTCTGTGCCTCAGTTTCCTCATTTATAAATCGGGAGTGAAGAGTAGCCAAACTGTGTTCCAGTTAAATGGGGTAACGTCTCCAAGGCACCTACACCAGTCCCCGGCACACTGTAAGCACATGCTAATTGTTGTCAGCAGCAGCAGCACCATCATCATCGTCATCATCAGTTACATCAGTTTTCCTCCCCTGAAACTTGAACTGAGGAAGGACAGCAGGGCCCATTCAAGTTCTCTCACCAGCATGAGCCAGAGGGTCTCCTTCTTTGGGGCTGCAAGCAAGAGTCCCCAGTCCATGCCAAATTCACTTTCTACTCAACATGGAAGACGGTTATGAACATGTATAAATTCAGTATACTTAACTGCATTAATAAAAATTAAACAAAACAAAGTTCATTTTTTAAAAGTAAAAGAAAATACCAGGCCACACATCTGAACTATATTTTCTCCTTTACAAGGGCCATTTCAGCTGTTTCTCCTAGGTAATGGTCATTCAGCCAAAGGAATAGAAAGATACATAAATTGCAGGTCCTGCCTTCAAGGAGGCTTTTTAAAGCCATACGACTTGCTGCCTTTCATCCCATTCACCTGGGCTTCACTCTGCGATGGGCTTGGAATCTCGGTAAACTAAAGAACGCCAGAGCCTAAATTCCACTGGATTCGCTGACCCTCCTGTTCCCTTCCTCACAGACCAGCACTCCTAATCGGGTGGTTCCCCAGGCTCCCACATTGTTCTTAGTTCTCTTAGAGCCCCGTCAGTTGCTTCCTACAGAAGAGCGGTTGGAAGGGTGTATTAAACATGTCTTCTTATTCTCTATATTCTGATGGTTTGACATCTGGGACCTTCCTAACCCTGGAGGGACTGCCCCTGCCAGAGTTAACCAATTCCTAGAGATAGTAAATGACTCATCTGTGAGAATATCTGTCATACGCAAACCAACCAAGGCAGAGTCCATCTCCCAACCATCTCCTCTACTGGGCTCTCCTCCTCTGAGCCACTGTCCACCTGCTCTAGTCATCCCAGAAGCAGGTACCCCATAATTAGGGACAGCTCTTATGTCCCAAAGCTCACTGCGATTATTCAAACAAGCACAATAAAGGCTCTTGTCTACATTTTCCCTTCACACCTTCTGCCTCCTGACTGTCCCTAGTGCTTCTTCATGTGGCCTCCCTGCATGGCCTGCCCAGCCTCCTGTTTCACACTCCAGGGCGAGTACAGCAACTTCTTCCTTCATGACAGTCATTTCCATGTCTGCCTGTCATACCATATACCTGATTGAAACGAATCTTGGCTACCTTTACAATAAAGGGAAATAAAACGGGAAAGAATGAGAGATAAAATCAGTTGGGGGAGGGGTGCCTGGGTGGCTCAGTCGGTTCAGCATTTAAGAGTCTGACTTCAGCTTAGGTCAGGATCTCAGGGTCCTGAGAGCAAGCTGCCTGCTCAGCAGGGAGTCTGCTTCTCCCTCTCCCACTGCCCCTCCCCCAGCTTGTGCTCTCTCTTTCTATCTCTCAAATAAATAAAGTAAATCTTAAAAAAAAAAAAGAGCCAGTTGGGGAGGGAGGGTTGAATTCAGTTTAGTAAACATGACTAGAACAGCATAAGAAGAACCCCTCATACTTGTAAAAGACTAGAGTTGATAAAATGCTTTCATAGACATGATTTCATCCAGCCTTTGGCAAAAGCCTGTAAGGTCAACATTAATTTCATTTCACACAAAGATATTGAGACAGAGGCTAAGGGATTGACTATGATCCCACAGCCAGTAGGTGGCAATGTCAGAATTTGAACTCAGATCTGTCCATTTTTACAATTCTACTGCTGCCTCCCAAAGAAGCAGAGAGAGAATTAAGAATGGAGAGTGAACTGTCTACCATCTTATAATCTAGGTATTCATTCTGTTTGCTGAAGACAGAGACTTATGTGTTTTTGCATTCTCCAATGCCTCATGCATAACAGAGTATTCAGAAGTACATGTTGAATCAATGAATGAAGAGCAATTGAAAGGGGCAGGTAAACAGTTCCAAGCGCCTTAGGAACACACCGACCCTCTCTCTTGTCACACCAATATTGCATTGTTGCCTTATCTGTAAGATGGGGTAATAATAGTACTTATGCAAATCTGTTGAGAAGAATTAATATATAATTCAAATATATATAATACAATTATATAGAATATTATATGAGTTACATGTATATTATATATTTTAAATATGTAGTATTTGTTGTTGAGAATTAATATCAGAAAAATGTTTTATCCATATGCCTGGCATATAATCAGTAGTCAGTGTGCAAGAGTTAGTACCTCTGATTCTTCTGCTCCTGGCTGGGCACTCTGGGCCTTTGCTGCTGGGCTGTGGGTGCAGTATTAATAGCTTCTGGTCAAAGTTCCCTCCTTAGCCATCCTTTTTGTCAACTGGCTAGTATGTCCCTGCTTTCTATCTAACTCCTGTTTTTCCTCCTTTGACAAAGGAGAGAGGCTGTGTTCTAGCTCCATGTCCCTACAGCACTTTCACCATTAAATCAACAGGTATGTACTGAGCATTGTTTCATGTTTCCTGTTGCTGCATTAACCAACCACCCAAAACTTACTGGCTTAAAATCATTTTATTTGCTCACAGCTCTTTGATCTGGTCTGAGCTCAGCTGGGAGTTCCTGCTGTTGGTCTTGCCCGTGGTCACTCTTGTGGCTGCATTCATCTGGTAGGTCTGGCTGGAGCTGAACTCAGCCTGGGTGCTGGGGTGGCTGGGTCTCTCTCTCTACGGAGACTCAGGATTTCTAACTCTATGTGGCCTCTTCACAAGGAGCCTGACTACTGACATGGCACCTTAGGGCTCCTAAGAGTATAGAAGCAGAAGCTGCCGGTTCTTAAAACTCTGGCCAGGAACTGGCCTCATACCACTTGTGCACATTTTGTTGGTTAAAGAGGGCCAGTCTGGCTCCCAGGGGAGAGGGCGCAAGGGCATGAGTACTAGGAGGCCTGGTTCATTGAGGGCCCTTAATGGAACAGACTACGGAAAGCACATTCTCTGTGCCTACCACTTCGCTAGGATCATTGGTGAAAACATCAGACCAAGTTCCCGTCTCCATGGAGCCTCCATCCCAGGGCGGTGGTTATCGAAACTTGACAGTGCACCAGAATCACTGGGAAGCTTGGTGAAAACACAAATTGCTAGGCCCTCCCCGCCGAGTTTCTGTTCCCAATTGTCTGGGGTGGGGTGGGGCAAGTTCCCAGGTAACAGCTGGTCTGGGAACACTTCGAGAACCACCGTTGTGGGGTTCAATTCTTTCACCAGAATACATCCCCGGAGATGTTACTTCAGTTGGTGTGGGGTAAGGTAATTTTTAAAAACATTTCCCTGGTGATCCTAATGTGCAGCCAGGATTGAAAACTGCTGCTTGAGAGACTATTCTGTCTCCCTCTCTTTTTTCAGACAAGTTTCCTTGAGCTAGTCACAATTTGGTTTATCTTTATGACCCCACCTGAATATTTCTCTTCTTCAAAACAAAGGTTCACAAATTTTGCTGCACTTTAGAGTTTCAGGTGACATTTAAAAGGCTTAATGTCCAGGTCATACTCCAGATCAATTAAATCAGAACCTCTAGGGATGTGACCCCTGCATTAAGTATTTTTAGAAATTCTCCAAGTGATTGCAAAGTGCAAGAAAGTTTGAGAATAGTGATGTTATCACGGTACACATTTCTCAGTTAAAAAATGGTCTTCCCCATAGTAATTTTCAGTGCCTTCCTTTGAACACTAAAATGCAGAGGATATTTTAAACTAGAATTTTACCTTCTCCTCTGTCTACTCCCACTTACATATGCATTCATGCCTCAATTACATAATCATCCTTTAGGGAGACCAGATTTTGCCACATTTGCCCTTAAAATTTTTTTACCCAGGACTGCGAGGAACTTTTGGTGAGGAAGGGGTTAAGATGATAGCCCAGTTGCATGCTGGGAATTGTAGTTCTAGAGCAGCACCTCACCAGTGAGGCACTATGGGCCTCCAAAGCAGCACCCAGGATCCCGCATCCCACTGACCCTTCAGGGAGGCAGTGTCCAGTGGTGGCTAACACCGTGGGCATCAGACTCAGGTGCCTGGGTTAGATCCCAGTGCCGCTCCTCACCAGCTGCTGGACCCTGGGCACACTACTTCATCTCCTGGCCCTAAGTTTTCTTTTCTGTAAGTGGAGAGGAAATAACAACAGCAACAACAATAATAATAAATATCTAGCCCATTGGATTGTTATGAGGATTAAATGAATTAATTACATAAAGGGCTTAGAACAGCTGATGGCACAAAATACGCATTCTGTAAGTGTCAGCTTTATTCCTATTGCCTTGCAACTCCTCTCGGCCAAAGTTGGACCATAGGAGTAAAAAATGCCCCAATTCCATAGTCAGGACATAAGGGTTTATCTGTCTTTTGAGAAATTACCCATATCTGTTTGTATAAATTACCCTCTGGGTCATTCTCTTAAAAATCATGAGGTTGGTTGGTTGGGGTGATAGGCTGGGGACAAGGGATATGATATTAGCTAAAAAATGCTGGCACACATACCATCCCCTAGTGAGTGTCCCTCGATTTTGCCTGCCCAGCAATCCTCTTTGCTCCTGGTAGTAACACCAAAGTTTCCTTTGGGGTGCCACACCCCTCCCACCACCTCCACTCTTGGTGGGATTGCTGCCAAGGTGTCGTGCTTTCCCGTGGCAAATGGATGGATACCTGACCCCAGCTCAGCCCACCAGGCTCTCTCCTCTGGGGAGGAACATGGGGACAAGAACTGGTTGGAGCAGGTTCACCTGAGATCCTTGTCCCTCACCTCCTGCTGCCTAGATCCCTGAGCTCCCACAAGTTTCTCCTTTCTGAAACCTGCTTGGACAGACCGTCCTTGGATTCTGCGAGTCACTCTATCACCATGGCAATGAGGGCCTTTTATGCTACGATTGGCAGAATCAATGTCTGACACTTTCTACCAAAGAGTCCTAAGTGACACCCTCTTTCTAAGTAATCTTTAAAATTTGGTCCTCGGTGTACTGAGTGGCTCAGTCGGTTAAGCGTCTGCCTTCAGCTCATGCCGTGATCCCAGGGTCCTGGGATTGAGTCCATATCAGGCTCCTTGCTCAGTGGGGAGCCTGCTTCTCCCTTTCCCCCCTGCTCATGCTCTCTCTCTCTCTTGCTATCTCTCTCTCAAATAAATAAATGAAATCTTAAAAAAAAAAGGTAAAATCTGGTCCTCTGCTCACTGGCCTTGCCCACTTCCCATCGAATTTCTGGCAGAACTATCAGTAGCTGAATGCTTTCTTTGTGACATGCCTTCCACATGCATTATCACTAATCCTAATATCAACAATGTAAAGATGGTATTACTGCTACTTTATCAATGTAGAAAATGAGGTACAGAGTAGCTAAGCAACTTGCCCAAGTTCACACAGCTAGTAAATAACAGAAATGATATTCAAACCAGTCTGCTTACTGCCCTCAATCAGTAAGTGAATTTTTTTGATATTGAGATCAACATTTCTCTGCCATTTCACAGACTCCTGGGGTGGGTGAAGATCTTTTGCATCCTCTAATGAAGCATTTTCTTTTTCTTTCTTTCTTTCTTTTTTTTTTTTGGTCATAGACTGATTGTAAGAAACATTTTACATCACAACCGTACACACACACACACACACACACACACAGAAGAACTGACACCCGTTTGCATGTGTGAGTGTTTGTAAAAGGGAGGCAGGGCCAAGCTGGACCTTTTGAGGCTCATAATAATGATTTGTTTACTTGCATAATGCGTGTTTCCTAGGCCACGCCAGCCTGAGGGGAGAGCTGGGATCAGAACCAGCACAGGCTGTTCCTCTCTCCCTCTGCTTTCATCAGCTCTCCCAGAATCTCCGGCCCCTCCACCAAGCCCCTGTCCCAGTTCTGAGGATGCCCAGAGAACATCGCACATGTGCTCCCGAACACACGCCAGGGCCTGTTTCCCTTCTCTCGTGCTCTGGCTCCCTGCTGGGATCATTTGCCTACTCCTCGGTGTGGCCGTCCCTGCTGCCAGGCCACTAACGTTGAGCTGCTCCTGGTGGAAAACCCAGTGGCTTTGGTGACGTGTGAGTCACGGGCTCGGATGGGGACACTGTTATATCTCCATGGCAGTTCCGGTGCCGCAGCGCTGGGCGCAGTTCCTCACAGCACCCACATGCAAGGCCATGATGCCCACTAACCTAGAAAGCACCCCCTTTGTTCCAAGGACTCAAATGTAGATTCTTCTTACCCCTTCTAACTTATGCGTGTTCAAGGGCAGCAGGCTGACAACAATCTCCGTTTTGTGTTCATCACCAAAATCACCTTCTTTTTCTCCAGCTCTGGACCTTGTCCTTGGATTGGGCTTGGATGTTCTTACTCTCACCCAGACTGGTGAGTTCGTTCTTTCCCAGGAGGATCCTTGGTTGCTTTATGCAAATAGACTCTTGGCAAGGCCACAGTCTGTCATCCTGCCCAGAAGTGCCTGCTTCCTAGAGCGAATACAGACTTAAGATAAACCCATTTTTATTTGAGAGCTTGGCTTCCCAGGTCTTGGGAGTCACATGTTCAGAGTTCAAGTTTTGTTGCAGCAATGATGAGGAGGATGATAACAAATCTTCCCCATGTACCAGACCCCATGCTAAACACTTCAGATACATTTAATTCTGTCAACAATTCCATGTGATATGTATTACTATTATCCTCATGATAAAGAAGAGAAAACTATGGCTTAGAAAGGTTACGTTGTAGCCTGTGGTCATAGGCTGGCAAAGTGCAGAGCCAGCCTGGGACCCACTGGGCTTCTACAGCTGGGCCTGAGCATCCAGCCTTCCTCAGTCAAGCCTCCCAGTACCCCCTGCGCCTCCTTCCAGCTCTGTTTTCATTCTTTCTAAGCCACTCTCCCAAGGGCCCCCACCGTAATGCACAGGTGGGTTATCAAACCTTATCTAAAGGTGTCCAACTTGGTGGAAACCCCTAAGCTTTCACCCTCCCGATTCCCACATCCTCTGTGTGCCCTACCAGGGCTTCCCGGAGGAGGAGGCGGAGGAGTTGTGGGGAAGTCTCATCAGCAGTAAGAGTCCCCTCTCCAGGCCCTTCAAGTCTTCAGTATGGCAAACTGCTCTTCCTAGCCCCCTCCTCAGATCCAATTCTGGAGTCAGGCGGTTTCTCTTCCCTTAAAAGTCCATCAGCATTCCACATTACATGGTTACAATTTTGCCTGATCTTAGTGGGTTAGTGGGTGTTTTAATTGAAT
>NC_138374.1:30306629-30419122 GCF_054177405.1 Leptonychotes weddellii | reverse complement strand
ATCTTGATAATTTGATACATTTGAAAGTGAAACATAGGGAGTGAATTATCCTGTTTAACCACACTGATCAGTTTCACCAAGTCTCTGTGAGAATGTCACCCCACACAGAGTGATAGGTCTGTTCCCTGCCATCTGTATGACCTCTCAGGAACACAGTTACCCCACCTATAACATTTTGGGGGTTGGATCTGAGAACTCTGAGGTCCCCGAAGGTTCTCGGGGTCTTTATTTTATAATTACAAAATGCATCATTTACAAGTCAGATAAGTTAGGGGATGGGTGGTTAGAATAAAAAACGTCCTCTATAAAATTTTTACTACATAATTATTTTATGGAGCAAGTTGCCACTGTGCGCTTGAAACAGGATTCAATTTACAGAAATCTGGCTTGCAGCCAACTTTTAAGTGACACTTTTACCATTTCAAGTGGGGCTTGCCCATGGGTCACAGTTTCTAAAAACACTATCATATACTCCCTCCCTCCACAGAGACTTTGACAGTGAAACATTAGTAGAATCTATTCTAAAATCATTACTTCTCTTGGATTGAGGTTTTTTTCCTCTTCTGTAAAAATACAACATATTTAGGCCCCATTGTTGCTCTAGGTGTACTGTTTGCCCAGCATGTGCACAACGCTGTCCAGGCGCTGGATTCACTGCAGGGTCTCTGCCCTCATGAAGCTTAGAGTCTTCTGAGTGAACAGACAGTAACCAAATACAAGAATGAACATGCCTGCCACTTCCCCCCTCCTCCCACCTCCAGAGCTTACAGAGATTAAACAAGTGATTGCAGTGAGTGTGGGGCATGTGATGGGAGGGAAGGGGTAGACCGCCAATGCATCAAGCTCCAGGGGAGGATGAGTTTGGTCATAATCACACATTTGTTCAAATTGTCCTTTTACTGCTTTCAGTCTAAGAAGGTGAGCGGGAGAAAGGACTGTAGACTGACATCCCCTGGCCAGCTGGGCCAGCTCCAGGGTGGCCGACTTCAGTGTGGTAAGAGGACCCAGGATCTATTCTCCTCCTTGTCCTCCAAGGCAAGGGTCTTCCCACCCTCTTGGACTACACCACCCTGCCCCAATGTCCCAATGTCAAGGCCTGTTTTTTTTTTCTTTAAATAAATTTCCTATTCCAAGGGTATGCTTTCTTTCCCATCAACTATGACAGTGACGTAGCCTACCATTTTGATGTAACGTTCATGATATTTATGGAACACCTCTGCTACCATCCCCATTTCACAGACAGGGAAACAGATGCAGGGATAAGGCCAGCTAGTTTGTGGTAGATTTGGGACCTCAAAGCCAGGGCTCCGGCTCTTAATCCAGTGCTTTCCCCACCCTGTCTGAGCCTCCAGGGCTAAAGCAGGTCCTTTACAGGGCCCCGAAAAGCCAAAGTTGGCAGCCTCCTGCTGGCAGGGCACTCCCTCAAGCTTCTGGTCCTATAGCTAACGAAGGGAGTGTGAGAAATGAGGAGGGTGGATTATGCACGGGGGCAGTCTACACTCTTGTTTCCTCCCTCATCGTGGAAGGAGGGGATGGCTTACACATGGGGGAGGGGGGCCCATTATGAGAGGCAAGAATTCATAAGAGTTGATAAGTGTCAGAAAAGTATTTACTCACATTCATTCCCTCAAAGTCACATTCTCCATGTGTTCCTATTTGTCTTTCAACGATGGCATCAGTCAGGTGGATTCAGCCAGCCATACCAAGGTTTTAGCCAAATGCTGCGGAGGGAGAGAGTTTCATTTAACTTCATTTTTCCAGCCAGGGCTGGCTCCGAAGCAAGTTTTTCTGACTCGGTCGTTTGCTACATGCACAGCAAATTCCCAGAGGTTTCTGAGACTGCCGAGATCTGACACAAGATGACTGCTCCCACCCACCCGCCCACCCACCCACTAATAAGACATAAAGCCGTCCTATTTTTGGTAGCAATTAAAGGGCCTCCCGGTGCAAGCAGAACGCTGTTTATTTTCTGTTACATCACTTCACTTTGCCTTCGAAGGCTGGTCTGTGCTCAGTGTTCTCTTGGTGATGCAAGTCGGCTCTCTCCTCCAGCAGTTGGGTCCCTCCCATCGTACAGCACCTCACAGGTCTCTTCCCCGAGCAGTGCGTTGCTGGAGCGAAGAGCAGCTCACGAATCAGCTGCAGGTCCCCGTTTTGAAAAGCAGAGACACAGAGGCAGAGGAAAAGGGTGGACTCTTGTGTGACCTGGTCTCAGAGCAAGACAATCACCAGCTGAATTCCAGAAGCCCTGTTCATGTTTGGGGATATTTTTTCGACTGCATGGAATCAGAGAGAAGCCAGAGGATGGGAAATGCCTGCATCCCCCTGAAAAGAATTGCTTATTTCCTATGTCTCTTATCTGCGCTTTTGCTGACTGAGGGGAAGAAACCGGCGAAGCCAAAATGCCCTGCCGTGTGTACTTGTACCAAAGATAATGCTTTATGTGAGAATGCCAGATCCATTCCACGCACCGTTCCTCCTGATGTTATCTCATTGTAAGGCCCGTAAGCATTTTGATATCTAATTTACGATTTAAAAATTCCAGCCGATGTATTTGGGGCTTTGTATGTATCGGTAGGAGGGCATGGAGAGAGAAATTCCTCTTGCGTGCTTGGCCATTTGACAGTGCTAACATTTTGCTGCATATAGAAATTTTGATTTTGATTAAGCTGCTATGGAACATGCTTAGATACTCCCTACCCCTGAACATTATTATGAGAAACCTGTAGCCGATTCATCTCTCCTACTCCATCTGGGAAGGAACAGTATGGTACTTCATAAAATAGTGTCAAAATAGTGCCTGTTTTGCTAAACCGGATTAACATAAGGTTTGTTCTGTGTGTGTGTGTGTCTCTTTGTGTATGTCTGTTTGTTTTTTGTTTGTTTTCTTTCAGATCCTTTGTGAGATCTGGTTTTACTGAAATCTCAGAAGGGAGTTTTTTATTCACACCATCGCTGCAGCTCTTGTGAGAAATATTTATATCATGACTATTTTTAATATAGCATATATTTGGATGAGCCCTCTAGTAAAACGATCTCAATATTAATTTTGTCAAATGTGATTGCATTTCTGGAAAGAAAAAGACTATCAGTAAAGTCAGAGGTAGCTGGGTTTGTTTGCGACTTGACACAGGCAGTGCAGGTTGATTCTTGCAATGGTAAATTTGCTAACCTGTAATGCTGTCTGCTTTAATGGCTATTTATGAAGTTGTTGGAATGTTTGCAACAATGCTCCCAATTCCATGCCACTATTTTACTTTCATTTTTGACTTGGGAACTTTGCTTATTTTGCCCTGTAGTTTTTGAATTAGTCGATACTGAACCCTGCATAACATATGCGCTCAAGATGTTGTCTCCCGGGGATCTGGGGCAGGCTGCTACTCTGTATGATTTACCATGTGGGGAAAAACAAATCCGGGTTCTTTCTAGGTAACTCCTTAATATATTAACTCTCATGAGATTGTTTTCTAATCTCCCGTCATTTATAACTAGTCACCTTACAAGGAGGCAAAGAAAATATTAATATAGGATGGTGCAAAGGATTAGTCTTTGCTGTGTGTTTTGAGTTAGCCACGAGGGAACCACATATTCCAGCTATGTCTCAAAATAGTCAAAAAACAATATTTGACTAAGAAATCAGATTTCTCCACAGGCACAATATCACATGTATAATTTGTTCTGACGTGTAATGTTTGGCCATTGGAGTGCTAGTTCTTAGAGCAGGACCACATGAGGGCCAAGAGGTCTCCCCAGACTCAGGTGTCAGGTGACAGATTGGAGTTGTAGTGACATGGTTTCAGGAGGAAATTAGCCAATTGTCGATCAACTGAGTTTTTGTTATCTGAACTGCATGATTCAGGACCCAAGTTTTTTGCTTGCTTGATTTTTGGTTTTTGGGTGGGTGGGTTTTTGTTTTTTGTTTTTTGGGTTTTTTTGCCTTAATTGGCCATTTTGGCTGTTTGAGGTTATATATACGGAGACAAACAGCATGATTTGAAATTGGAGAGACCTGTGTAAATCTAACCCCACTACTCACTAGAAACTAGACATGGAATCTTGTGCAAATGACTAAATCTCTCTGAGCCTCAGTCTCCTCATCTGTAAAATGGAGGTGATGATACATTGAAGGATTGTTATCAGAGATAAATAAGATTTAAGTAGATAAAATGCTTGGCATCAGGTATGACAAATGGTTACAAGTTTTATGAACGGTAGGGCTTTTAATTTTTTACATAAAGCTAAAAAGCTAAAAAAAAAATCTATAAATTAAACCTGTTAATCTGTTGTTTTATCTATATGAAATTCCAAAACTGGTTTGACTATTTCATTGAATTCACAAACCTGATCAGGTGTTCAGACATTATATAACAATGTTGGCTAATGTCTTTCTACTAGTTAATGTCTTGGATTGATATGCAATTGAGTAGAATATGCTTAAGGGATTTATCTGACTGATGGCTAGTGGTATGATTAGGGGAAAGGTTAGCACATCAAACAAATCCAAAAAAGAGTCTTTAGCACATAGAGAGGCAAAGTCTCCAATGCTGGGATCCTTCCGCAGCATAAGAATTGGTTGTATCTGAAAAAGTGGTAATTGTGCTTATGTTGTCCACTTGTTAAATAAATAAATGGCTCATCTAAAAAGCATCCTTTTCAGGAGCTAAGGCACCTCTTCCCCCCCAAGGATAGTTGAATAGATGAGTCCTTAAAATTCAAGGAGAAGCATCAGTCAACACATACTAATATTCCAACACTAAATAGACGTTAGCTGTAACATAGAAAACCTGGATTGAGCAACCCGATCAGTTAGAACATGTCTACTTTGATTTTTTGTGTTTTGTTTTTTTTTTTAACCGGTGGACCAACCTCACAAGCACAGATGCTGGACAGTGGTATAGGAATAGTTACCGGCTGCTGCAGGGTAATGTGATTACACGTATTTAGAATCACAGAGGGAAGCCAAGGAACTGGTTTTTAAATAGCCCACACCGAGTGTGTGCCATGCCCCTGTGTCCCATGCTCTGAGTTCCTAAAGAACATTCCAGCCCTTATTTCTAAAAGCAGTTCAGGTTTCAGAAATAACAAAAGGGCGAGTAATTCTTGCCCTATATGTCCTTACTTAACTCACATTGGCTAACTTCAACATGCAGATTTGTGCCAGAGCAGAACTTATGCAAAAGTGTCAGGCGTCAAAGTTTGTCTCTGATCTCAGCACCCTGTTTCCTAAAGATTTTGCTCCCCATTCTTCTTGCCCAATTTCTTTGCTTCCTCCTTCTCCTCAGGAAAGGGTCTAATAAGCTCATTTTCACTGAGGAGGAAATAAATCATAAGGCTCCAAATAGGAATTGTGCCAAAATCATAATATTAATGGAAATAGATGGTTCACAGATGAAAAGAGTTCTTCTGTGGGGCATGGCCACCCAGTGCCCTGAAAACCCCACGTGGGCTGCCAGTCCCCCCCGGAACATGAAGACGAAGGGGCCTGAATTTGCCTTTGCATGACTTTGGCCATCAGACGAGGCCTGGATCACACCAGCCATGGCTTATGCTTTGCAATGAATTCTAACAGCATTTGTGACCGTGGATTACCAAACTGACCTGTCCTATCCTGTGAAGAGAGAAACTTCAGACTCGATTCTGCTTGATTGATGTGCAAAGGCAGTTGGTTTCTTGCTCTGTTGTTGAAAAAAGGAAAAGAAATGACCCATTCCCATGATCCATGCTAACAATCTGATAATTTTGTTATGGCCCCAGATGCTTTTTCAGACCTTCTGCAGAAGCATGATGAGAAGTACTTTTTGAAATGTCAGCCTGGGGTACTGAGGAGAATAGACACAGTGCCCTCCTTAAGTTACATACAGTGTTTTGGGAGAAAAGACAATGTGTGTTGGAGAGCAAGAACAACAAAAGCGCACACTTTGTAGAGAGGAGAGAAAGAATAGAATTATATAATAAAAATTCATCAAAAACGTTATACAAAACAGTTTTAAAATGTCTTATTTCTGGTTTTAAACAGCCACAATAACAAAACTTTGCCCAAGCAAATGCGATTTCATTCATGTTTTCCATAGAGCCAGTTGTGAAACATAACCAATGAGAATGATTATTCATTTGGGTTTGCTCTTAGGGGTGGGGAACAGTGCTTGCAGCAAATGCAATTTACAGAAATGTGTTTTCACACATTAAAGCCCTCTTCTTCTCAACTACAGACTGAAATCCCCAATGATAAAGGCTCATTGAGGAAGTAAAATTCTAACTGAAGAATATAAAATGTGGCAACATTGCCATTTGTTTATAAAATTTTTAATAAACTAAATCCCTCCAACTCTTGCAAGAGTTCTCTTTGCAGGGAGCAAATTACAAGGTTGATTTTAGTATCATGCTAAAAAAAAATCCATGTATATAAGAATTCAATGTGGTCAGAAAAAATTCTATTTATTCCAGTGAGATTTGGTCTTGTTTGAAGCAATAGAATTGATCCCTCTGGGGGGAAAAAAGTATCACTATTTCTTTTATGAATCCACAATAAGCACACAAGTACATAGCCCATAAGAAGTAAAAAAATTAAAAAAGGAAAAAGCAATACCATGAGCAAGATAAATAATACATCCAACTTATTAAGGTTTTATCATTTAGTACTTCAAAATACTATTTGCCCACAAGAAAATATCCATGGCCTATCTCACCTCTGCAGTTATCAGCCCCTTCTTCTATTTCTCCTTATGTTACAAGCATAAGAAAAATGTAGCACTCTTTAATGACTACTCAAGCCAGACCTATAAGCTAAGGGGGCTTCTCAAAGAATTATTAGCTGGTAATGGATAAGCATGCTTTGGTTTGTGGCCAGCTGATGCCCCCCACAATAGACCAAGAAGTAAAAATTTCAGTCAGCAAGTAGGTTGTGTTGTCTACAATTTGCCTCATGACCCATAGTTCTGATTTTCAACTTTTTAATTACTTAATTATTGTGACTGCAAAGTAACCTTGTATAACCAATGTTTTCTCTGAAAGTATATTTCATCCCCTCAATTATTCAAGCAAGAAACTTATGAGTTACCGGCCCCTTCTCCTTCACTGTTTTCCAACCAGACAAGTCCTCTCTCAAACAGGATGAGAACCTGCCACCTCCTCTTCAACCCAAGGCCATGGCCCTAACTGAAGCTGCCATCAGGGGTTCACGAGCTGCTGTGGGAGCCTCTGCATTGGGTGCCCCTGCTATCCACCTCCATTAGTGTTACTTTCCAGAAACACAGATCTCATCATGTCACCCTTGTGCTTGGACATTTTTAATGGTTTCCCGGAAACAGAGAAAGTCTGAACACCTGAGTTGGTCTTAATAGAATGTGGCTATTTGTCCAGGGTCATCTCATAATATTGACACCACACGTGCACACAAACACTCCCCAAGCTCCGTCCATTAACAAACTGAAGTACCTTATTCCCTGACCTCTGTTCTCTCAAACTCTATAGACTTTTTGGATATCTCTAGTTCTTCCTGTCATTTACTAGAGCTATCTGTGCTTCTATCTGCCTCATGTCTCTGGACATCGTGGAGGGTCATCAATAGCCAAGGTCCTAGAAAAGAGCCTAGATGTTGCAAGCCTAGACTAGCATATATTTGTTGAATTCAATCCATATTTTCACAGATTTTATACTAAAGAGTCTTGCTTTCCAATCAGTAGATAGTCACATTCTTTTTTATGTTTGGTGTACCCTATCAGATTTCACGTGAACTAAGTGCGTGGAGGTCTAGAAAGTGAACTGAACCCAAAAATTGTGAAGAGATTCTGTTCAGCCTCAGAATAAAGGTGTGGTTCACTGACTCAGTCACCTCCCCCATACTGGCATTTCATGTTGGGAATTGGCCTCCTTCCCTAGAAACCAAGGATTACCCCTACAAAGAGAGTAATGGTTGGATGATACTCCCTCAAGCCAAAGAGAAGCTCCCCAATCTGTCCTAGGGACCCAGGTAACGTAGAAGGTATGAGACAGAACACAACAGGCCATCATGGGGGGAGCCCCCAGGTCTGAGGCTCCAGTTCCTGGAGGACTTCTACCCTCCCTCCTGGAGGCCTGAATACAGACTAAATTTGAATGGGTCAGGCAGAGTCTAAGTCAGTTAACTACCTTGCCTTCGGGACCAGAACAAAATAGTGGAGGGCAGTCTGGGAGGCACAGGCACATCGTCTTCCCCAGGAGAGGCCAGGGAGAGCAGCAGTTTGCATGGTGGACACCTCCTTCCTCTTCACTGCCTCTTCACTTTCTTGCTGCCTTTTTCCCAGTCTCTTCACACCCATTCCTGGGCTGTCCCAATCCCCTCTTCTGTATCATGTGTATTGGTTGTACATATAAATTATACTTAAAAAAAAAAGGATAAAACCCTAGCGTTATGATATTAAACTTCTTCAACAGAGATCTCTAGTGTACCACAATTTAAAAGGCAAAGCATTTAAAGCCTTTCTTAGACCCACTGCCTGAGTCTCTTCTGTCCCACTTGGACTTCCTCTAGGCCTTTGACATGAAAAAAATCATATTTGCCTCCCAGGTTCTCTGTTGACTTTGGAGGTTGACTAGCATCAATGGTGTGAAGGGTAACATTCCCCCTTTATTCAGTCAGACATCCAAAGGGAAATGTTGGTTAAGCAGTATTAAGATGGAAAAAAAATTCACTGACAGAAAGGTTATTTCCTTTTTGACTTATTTATATTTGCTTAGCTAAAAGTAGGTATTCATTGTAGTGCTGCAAGCAGTAACAAAATGAAAGCAAAAGCCTCCCATTTCAGTAAATGCATTTTGGGATTCTACTGTGCAACAGGCACAGCACTGGGCTTTGTGAGGGACACGAAGATGAGTGTCATCTCTCTCCCTCCCTGCTCTGATATGGCAGCTCCAAGTTGGCAGTGATCCCTAAAAATGTAAATTATAATTGCCTGTGTTTGAATGCATCATAAGGTAGACTTTTTAAAAAATTTTTTATCATAAGGTAGTCTTGATAGGCTTTCTTATTTTGTTCAAAATCATATTCAGTTGATTGGTTATGATGGTGACTTTTGCCAACTGTTGAGATATAGGCTACAAAATGATTACAGGGGCTTTATGGTGACAGCTGGGATATCAAAGTGGCGAAGCCTGGAGAGCTGACAATGTGGCAAGTAGCAAAGAATGCAGGTTTTGTGGTCAAATAAACATGGGTTCAATGCCCACTCTGCTGTTTAGTAGTTCTATGCTTTGGGACAAGTTTAGTCAAGCCTCATGATCTGCATCTGCAACATGGAGAATAACCATCATACCTACTGCACAGGATTACAGTAAGGATTAACTGAAGCAATAAATGTAAAGTGCTTGGCACAGTTCCTGTAACTCAATAATAAATGTTATTTTTTATTATGGTTTTTGAAAATCACTTTAATTTGACCTACCACAATATCAGATTAGCATCTGATTGTATGGGTTGGATTTGCTTATGATCCTAGATTCGAAATGTTATTGTTCTACCCAGAGGTCTCCATCAGGACCTGCTAAGAAATCTTTCCTTCAAATACTTCTCACAGAAAACATGAACTATTTGTCTTTTTGGGGGGTAGAAGACTGAGATGAGCAGAATCCTCTCACTTCTTCCTCATGGAAAAACAACTGGCACCACATTTAGTAAAATATGATTTTGTTCAAAATAATTAACACTGACCAGTCTTCAGATGAGTGGTTCTATGGTAGAATGGAAAGAGGTCTGAACTAGAAGACATGAGTTTCAAATCCAGTTCAGCCACTAATGGGCTTTCTGAACTTGGGTTGGTCACAAAATATCCCTGGGCCTAAAATTTAAATGTATAAAATGCCAGAGATAGATAAAATTATGGTTCTTGAACTCAGATGTCAGTGGGGGTTGGGTGATAGGGTAAATAAAGGAAGCAGTTGAGTAGAAGACAATAGGGGGTGGTAGTGATTAGGGTAAACCAGAGAAGACAAGCCTTGCCTAAAAATGACATCCTCGGCTCCAGCTAATCATTGCTGATGAGAATATGGTACATGAACATGGAGCCATATTTTCCTAATTTTCAGGGGAAGGCAAAAATCTGGAAGCAGATTTTTAAAAAGGATAAAAACCAAACAAAACATAAGTTGACATTTTGGGACCTATATATCCAATTAACTGAGGTGTTTTCCTGGCTTAAAAAAATTCTATTGTATTGTATTCCATTCTACAAATAGAGTTACTTTAAATTAATATAATATAGAAGGTGATCTTGTTAAAGAAAATGGACAAAATTTATTGGATCAATTCTAACAAACCAGTAAATTAGATTATTAAATGAAAGAGCCTCATAATATGGAATTAGCTATTATAAAGTCATTATTAAAATAATAATGTGGGGCGCCTGGGTGGCTCAGTTGGTTAAGCGACTGCCTTCGGCTCAGGTCATGATCCTGGAGTCCTGGGATCGAGTCCCGCATAGGGCTCCCTGCTCAGCAGGGAGTCTGCTTCTCCCTCTGACCCTCCCCTCTCTCATGCTCTCTGTCTCTATCTCATTCTCTCTCTCAAATAAATAAATAAAATTTAAAAAAAAAAAAGAAAATTGGTTAAAATAATAATGTGAAAAAAAATAAATAAATAAAATAAAAAATAAATAAAATAAAATAAAATAATAATGTGGTTCTCAATTTTCCAAGTACATCCCTTGGGATTTTACCAAGACCTC
Source organism: Leptonychotes weddellii (assembly GCF_054177405.1). Classification (NCBI taxonomy): domain Eukaryota; kingdom Metazoa; phylum Chordata; class Mammalia; order Carnivora; family Phocidae; genus Leptonychotes; species Leptonychotes weddellii. The sequence goes on along the minus strand of NC_138374.1, from coordinate 30,408,425 downwards.
CCCATGGTGGCTGATGATAAAACAATATTTCATTATCCCTCCCATGGTCAGGGACTAGAGAGAAATTGTTGTGCCCATTTACATGGCAAAATGGCAAGTGTTTGCCTGTGCACAATGTGATTAAAAAGCAATGAGCCTTAAAAAAAAAAAGACTAGAATTTATATGTACAAATAACTCTGAAGTCATTAGAGAATTCCTGTGGGAGGTCATAGATTCCTCCCAACTATGCTTCCATGGCTAAACATTTCTATATCCTTCTTTGAGAACTGTCTTCACTGCCAGTTTACAAACCATGCAATAAAACCAGGCAAAATTTTGTTAGGCGGTGTTTGTCATTTTTGTATTGCCTGATGCTAAGCACTTTATTGATCTCATTTTTTTACTTCATCATCACAATAACCCTATGAGGGGATATGATTACCTCCATTCCACAGATGAAGCACTGAGTCATAAAAGGGTTTTAAGTGACCTCCTCAATGTCACATCCCTCCTAAGTGGCACATCTGGGGCTTAACCCCACATCCTCACTTTTAACTACTTGCATCTACTTCCTCTTGAACATGAATCACTGGGCTTGACTTTACATAGTTCCGTTCCCAAAATCCAACCTTCTTTCAAAGGGTCAACCTTTGCCATTAACAAGGGTATTCAAGGGAATGTGTCCTGATTCCTGAGAACAATTAATGAGAAGGAGTTTCAAAAGCCCTTTGAAAGAGTGGTAGCATTATTGGCAAGAGCAACTCGTTTCCCTAGGATTTAATTCTCATTTGTATGTGTAAGCCCTGGTCTCCTTGCTTGGAAAAAAGAGAGAGAGAAGAAAATAGCAAAAGAAAAGGACATATACTTTAAAGTTATGCCTTAGATCAATGTTTTCTAAACTTGTGTCCTGTGGAACCGTTGTCCTGCAAGAAAAGGGTCTGTGCTCAAATAAATTTGGGAAACTGTACATTTTATCCCCCCACCTTGGCTACTCACAATGCATTTTGCCTTAGAAAAGCCTCTGGAATTATTTTATGTCATTTTGCTTTTCTTCACATCTCATAGGATATTGGGAATCTATGCCTTTGGTATTCATATTATTTATTAGCTTAATTATTTATACTCACCTTGTTCTAGAAAGGCTTGCTAGCAGTGGTTAGGCAGGTACAAAGAATTCCATCTTAAAGGATACACTAAACCATCTATCTCCATATAAGGAGTTAACTCAGACAATTTTGTTCGTGTGGATTCATTGAGTGTGGTATCTGGGAGCATGCCTCCCTCCCACACTGTCCACCTGGTCAAGCAGCTTGGCACACACAGCTGCCTTGGGGACCTCTCAGTGAATTCTCCATCTTTCTGAGGAAGTAGATTACCCCTTGCAGCATATTCAACAGGAAAAACTCCCCTGAGCTTACATTTACACTCACGCTATTTTTGTCTGGAGCAGGTTCCCTCACAGCCATTTCTCAAATGGCTAATCCAGCATTTCCCTGGGTATGATTCATGGAATATTCATTTTACATAAGGCTTAATGATAAAAGGGTCCCATGATCAATAAAATTGGGAAACTGCGTATTTCATTCCCTTTTGAAGAGTCTCAATTTATTTAAGGATAGAAAGAGTAGTGTAATTAAGAACTCTAATGATCTTTACTTACCCACTTTCTCCAGACTTATCTATTTTTCTATTCATGTAAAACCTCTCGACCCTAAGAAGGCCTTGTATTCCAGGGAATAGACTCTGGGAATTACCAGGCAAGGCTGTTCTAGACTTGCAGCAGACACTGGGCAGATCTGATGGGACTAAAAAGAGAAAGCATGGCCTCACCTATGACCGTCACTAGTCTGAGCACAGAATCCCAGCTTTGCCAGTTACAAGCTTCAAATTATTTTGCCTCTCTCACCTCGGTTTTCTTCATATTTTAAGAGGAGAATATAAAACCTAAATTATAGTGTTCATTTTAAGATTAAAATGAGTTCCTAGATGGCAAGCTGCTGAAAATGAGGCTTGGCACAGAATAGGCTTTCCATAAAATGTTAAGTCCCTTCTCCTTGGTGCTTCAGGACCAGGGTGATATAGGCTGAATTTATAAACAACATCAGGAGGGTAGGCTGTTGACTAGTTATGCCAATTCCTAGACTAGTTATGCCAACTCCTAGAAAGGAAAATTTGACTGTCCTGGGATAAGAGATAACAGACTATAAAAGCAAAGAGGTAGATCCGTGCTTTGATATTTGCTAGTAGGCATGCCAAGAATATTCCCAAGAGGAGTGCCTGGGTGGCTCAGTCATTAAGCATCTGCCTTCAGCTCAGGTCATGATCCCAGGGTCCTGGGATCAAGCCCCGCATTGGGCTCTCTGCTCCACGGGAAGCCTGCTTCTCCCTCTCCCACTCCCCCTGCTTGTGTTCCCTCTCTCGCCGTGTCTCTCTCTCTCAAATAAATAAATAAAATCTTAAAAAAAAAAAAAAAAAGAATATTCCCAAGGGGATCCCTGAAACCTACATTCTAATCCTGGCCCTGCTGCTGATAAAAGATGTATATGACCTTGGGTAAATCCCTTAACTTCTGCAGACCTCAGTTTCCTCACCTGTAAAAAGAGGAATTGAACTATGTATCTCTCTGGAGTGCCCCTCACCACCCACCAGATTTATGTGAAGCTAAAGTAGGGTTATTTCCCATCAACTCAGATTAAGAGGTGATGGTCTACTTAAGGATCAGCTGAATTTCATTGAAAATGTTTTTCAAGGATGAGAGACCCAAAAAATCCCAAAAAACAAAATACTGTGACATAAGGTGCTCATGTATGATGTTTCCCATTTTAATGCTTTCCTGCCTTAAAAGCGTATTTTTAAATATTCAAATTAAATTATTCACATGGCACATGCCCTTAGAATGTGCGTATTTAACTAAAGTGAATCATCAGCCTATTATTAATTATCATTCAACCAGCCCTATTCTTTTGGATAAAGGAGAATATTAGTATCTGAAGGGGCTGAATCATTTCAGCACAGCAAGCTCTAAACAACTTGTCAAGTCCCTCCAGCTATGCCCCTAACTCCTCCAGCAGACTGTGGCCTGTGTGGCTTCATCTCTCTCTTACCTATATATGCAAATACACATCACAGATGTGCCTGGTTTTGTGCGTTTCTGTGTTTACTCACACTACCCATGGCTGCCTCTTTCCCTGGACAATACCCATAACAGTTGTCTGGGACAGGCGACAATCTCACTAGCTCTCAGTCTCCCTAGCAGTAAAACTAAGGTTCTTCACTACATCTAAAGGCTCTTCCAGCTCTGATGTTTTATGTCTATGCTCTTTGCTTAGATATTCTTTGGCAGAAGCAGAGGAGACATGCACACATACGTCATCTCATGTAATTCTTAGAATCTTCCAGGAAGTCTTTTTGATATTATAATTCCTATCTTGACAGATGATGAAACAGATTCACCTACTTTATGTATCATGTACATAATGAGTGGCAGTCACAAGCTTAGAAACCAGATTCTCCATTCTATATCTGATCATTGCCATCTCCAAGTGACAACCAAGTGCTGGCTGCTCACTCTTTTCTTCTTCATCAGGAGTAGTCCTCACTGAGGGGAGATTATATGGGAGACCCCCCTCCCCCCACCCCCCACCCCCGCCCAAAGCATCTCCCCTCCATAGCCAGGAGAATCTGTTCTGGGCTAGAAGGCACCATGCAGGCCACTCATGGGTCAATGACAATTCTGATGATAATGGAGATGTCACAAGTGCCTGGAGGGAGTTTGAGAATTATCAGTAGAGCCAGGGGGCCCTGGCACATGACCAGATGAGCAATCCGGTTTGAGACAAGGGGAGATTTTCTCAGCAGGGTTACACGGCCATTCAGCTCTCTGCAGACCTGCCTCCACACCACTCCCTGCTTCCCATGCAGAGCCCATGCATACTCTTCCAAGAATGAAGCCCACAACGCTGCAAGCATAGACTTCTACATATTTCAAGCTAGAAACGACATAGCCCCCTCATTTGACAACATAGAGAGAAGTCTTAAAGCCACACGGGGGATTTACCACCAATTCACAGGAATTAAGACCCAGCCTTTCTGATTGCCTCTTCACTGTGCTCCTTCCCTGGAACCTGGAAAAATGAGGAACCAGGGCAGGAAACCACTTCAGCAGCCCATCAGCCTCGGCATCGACACCTGGGCTTGCCCAGTCCTTTTGCTCTTATGGACCCCCATCTCCACCTTCTTGGCTGGACATCGGGCAGCCTAAAACTTCACTTTCTTCCCCTCTAGCTAGATTTGCATTCTCTGATCTGCTCATTTCTTTGCTTCTCTGTTGCCACCTCGGTTTCCCTCAGGACTCCGAGCTCCACACTAACCTTAATGCCCACTTTTTTGCTCCTTTTGAATTAAATGCTCTGGTGCTAGCTTTTCAGTTCAACCAGGAACCCCATAACAACTTTACGGCCTTGGTGTTAATTTACTGATTGTGAAGAGATGTGACCCATCAACCTAGGTAGTTGGATGTAGACACCAGAAGGAGGAGCTAGAGCTCAAGGTGAGCAGATATCTTTCAGGGATGTCATCCTCTGTTCCCAGTGCTATATTAACAATAAAATCATGAAGGCTTTTTTAAAAATCCTATCATTGATGGAGAATTTTAAGAGTATTATCCTAAATACTTGTGGAAATCAAATATGCAATTTTAAAAGATTATTACCTTCAAAATTTACTGGATGACTTACTCAGAAGTAAAGTCATATTTCTAAATACTTTCCTTCTAAATCAAAAAGAATAAAAATATATGAATTGAGCACTAAACTCAATATCCTAAGGAAATTAAGAGAAAATAAATAGCAATCAGATAAAATAATAAATTAGGAAGCACTAGGAATAATAAATAAATCCAAGATTTGATTCTTGGAAAAACCCAATAAAATAGCAGACATTTGAAGGAAGCAACACTCATAAATGGGGAAAGCATCAATTATTCAACAAAAGGTTTTGAGTAAATTTGAGTATTTAGGAAAGAATCAAGGCAGTGTCTCACCTCACATTATACATAAAAGTAAGTCCCAGGTGGATCAAGGAGTCACATGTTAAAAAAAAAGAATTTTTAAGGGAGTAGATGTAGGTAATATTTCATTGATCTTTATGTAGGAAAGAATGTTTTAAGAATAAAAGCAAAGAAAATATACAATAGAAGCTGATATATTCTGTTAAAAATGTGAATCTTCTATATGTTAAAAATCATGAATGAAAAGACAAATCATAATCAATAGGGAAAAACTCTTAGCATCAAATAAAGAAAAGAATAAGTAATGTTCTTAATATATAAAAGGGCTCAGAAAGCAATAAAATTGTCAAAGGACATGATTTCATAGAAAAAGAAACAAAAATTATAATTATAAATGTTGATGTGGTAAAATAGGCAAAAATATTTGTATATGAGGATGGTTATGGTAGTGTTTATAATAATAAAAATTGGAATCAACAATAAAAAATTAAATTACATCTATAACACAAAACGTACTCATCTGTTAAAATTATACTATTGAAAATTTATTGACATGAGAAATTGTTCATGATAAAATAAGCACATGAAAAGGGCAGAAAAACATAACATCATTATCCCAATTTTATTAATATATATGTGTATATCTCATATATGTATCATGTATACGCATATCAATATCTTTGGATAGTATGATTACGCAATCTTTATTTTTTCCTTTAAACTTTTCTGTTTTGCAGAATTTCAACAATGAGCATATTGTATTCATAAGCAGAATACACTGAAGTGCATTCCAAAACTTTAGTCTTTACTTGAAGAAAAACACAGGTTTAAATGATCTTAATGTCACTTTGAGTCTACTTAAATTGGTTAATTAATTCCTTTTAAAAAGGGATTATTATTTAATCGGATTTCTTAAATCCTTATGAGCTGAGCAGTGTTGTCATGATTGTTTGCCAGAATGGAGATATTAAGTCATTACGTGACCCCATACTAAGCTGCTACCAGCTGTGCCAATAGGGCACTGGAGGAGGAGTCTCGGGCCTCAGGACCTTGAGCAAAGAGCCGAAGGCAGACGCTTAACCTACTGAGCCACCCAGGCGCCCCTTGAGCAAAGCTTTTAACAGCCCTCTGAGCCTCAGTTTCCTCCCATCAAACAGATATTAACACCTCCCTTACCAGTTTCACAGAGTTTTTCCAAAGACCAAAGAATATAATCCAGCAGGAGTCTATGAAATATAGGCTATTATGAAGGCAACAACCATCCTTTAAACAATGAGCTGTTGCCTGCCTGGAATTAGCAGTTGGTTTGTACAATCTTCCTAAGTCTCCTTCTTGTAAGGAAACATATACTCCCTTGGTTGCAGAGGGGAAAAAAAGTCCTCCCCATTCCTCCTATAGTCCCTTTTCTACTGAATTCGTGAGGGTGCTGACTAAGGCATATAAGTGCGTCTCCTTTGGGGGTGAGGTACAGATAGCTCATCACACATCCCTCCATCAAAACTCGACGAGGAAATGCCTGGTGTTTCCCCTCCCTGAGAATAGAGGAAATGGCAGAGACCTCACAGGTTCCCATAGGACCAGGGTGGAAGGGCAAATTCTACACTATCTCCACACAAATCCACAGGATGGCTGCTTGGCAAGGCTATGGGATCCAGATCTCTGATTTGTGGCTCAGAGTAACAAGTCCATTCATATGGCACATTAGTCCCCACCGACCCTTCCAGGATGCTGCAATTGTGAGGATGGTTGTCAAATCTGAGTCTTATTATTGCAGACTCTTACCACATGTAGTTATGGGGACAGGACAGTCCACAGCACCTCCATGTCCAGAGCCACTGCTCCAACCAGACTTGCTACAAGGAGAGCAGACTGCTCTCTAGGGAAGCAGCCACAGGTAAAAGGCGGAGGGGAGTAGTGTAACTGACCTGGAAGGAAAGCCCCGGCTGCATATAAGAGTCACCTGGGGAGCTTTTGAACATCCCCATGCCCAGGCCACACCCCAAATGTAGACTTTAACTTGAACCCCTCAGGGTAAAACCAGGTATCAGTATTTTTAAAGCTTCTCAGGTCATTCCCAAGTGCAACCAACATTGAGAAGCAGTGGCTTAGGATTGAACACAGATCTAGGCATCTCCCCTGCTCCAACATTCACACACCCTTCCTTTGCAAGGCCTCTTCCATATTCTGCTCTCTCCTGAGTGTGCCTTGCACACACTTTGCCTGTCATGGAGCTAACTCAACCCTGAGGCATCCTTTCTCCTTCGGCTCCTCTGATGGCTGGCTCCATCTCTGCTGATTCCGAATCCCCAGGAAGGGACTCATCATTAGCCCAACATGCCTTTTTGAACCAGGGCATCTGGGCCTTAGGAGGCTGACCCACCTCAGGATCAGCTACTCTGGATGAAGATCTGAGCCCTTCTTGCCCTAATAATCTGTGGGAAGGGACAGAGGTCTTGTGCTATAAAACATGGCCACCTTGGTCCTCTCCAGGTCTTTTGCGTGTGAAGTAGATGGTGTGGGGTGGCACAGTTTCCTTTTAACAGGGACTATGAGATTCTTTAATATCTAGCTCAATGACAAATCATAATATTGAAATCGAACATATTTCCAAGAAATTCATAAAAATTGAGGATCAGAGTTTTACCCTCTTTATAGAACATGATTTTTAATCTTTTAAGTATATATAGGATAATAAAATGGATATAGCCTGCTCAACTATATTTATAGTGTATGTATAATTTTATACATCTTAGTCCACAGAATCCTTGTCCATAGAAAACTACAACTGAGGGCACCTGGGTGGCTCAGTCGGTTGAGCATTTGCCTTCAGCTCAGGTCATGATCCCAGGGTCCTGGGATAGAGTCCTGCATAGGGCTCCCTGCTCAGCAGCGAGTCTGTTTCTCCCTTTCCCTCTGCCCTTCCCCCTGCTCATGCTCTCTCTCTCAAATAAATGAATAAAATCTTTAAAAAAAAAATCTACAGTTGAATTTAGAATCAAAAGACTAAGATAATCATTATTACCTTAACCAGAGCGATTTTTTTAGTTTTATTAAGAAACTTTTTCATTGAAATATAATATACATGGGGCGCCTGGGTGGCTCAGTCGTTAAGCGTCGCCTTTGGCTCAGGTCATGATCCCAGGGTCCTGGGATCAAGCCCTGCATCGGGCTCCCTGCTCTAAGGCAAGCCTGTTCTCCCTCTCCCACTCCCCCTGTTTGTGTTCCCTCTCTCACTGTGTCTCTCTCTGTCAAAAAAATAAATAAAATCTTTAAAAATATATATAATACACATAATGAAAAGTGCATATATCTTAAGTGTTTATCTTGATTTTTAAGACTATTTTTTTGAGCAGCTTTAGGTTCACAGCAAAATTGAGGAGAAGGGACAGAGATTCCCCATATACCCCTTACCCTCACACGTGCATAGCCTCCCCCATTACCAACATCCCCCACCAGAGAGGGACATTTGTTACAATTGATGAACCTACATCATCACCCAGGGTCCTTAGTTTACATTAAGGTTCACTCTTGGTGTTGTACATTCTATAGGTTTGGACAAATGTATAACGACATGTATCCATCATTATGGTATCATACAGAGTATTTTCACAGCCCTAAAATTCCTCTGTGCTCTGCCTATTCATTCCTCCCTCCCCACCACCATGATTTTTTATAAAGTGAACACCTTTGTAACCAGCATCCAGGTCGAGAAACTCAGCACTATCCTCACCCCAAAGGCTCCCCTTGTGCTCCCTTCCAGTGACTACCCACCTCCAAGGGTAACCACTATGTTGATTTCTGCCAGTATAGATGAGTTTTGCTGTATTTTTTTTTTTTTACTTTATATAAGTGAAATCGCATAGGATATACTCTATTGTGTTCTGGTTCATTCATATTTTTGCATGTAGTTTCAGCTTTAGCCAGAGATTTTGATCCTTGAAATCTAGTTCAATAAGCATTATTTAACCAGGAACTGTGCTCAGGGCTGGGGACACAAAAGCAAATAGGGTAAGTCCCTGCTATAAGGAACAATCAATCTAGTAAAGTAGTATTGACAAGAATTTAATGTAAAGTGAATTCCTTTTGTTTAACAAATATTTATTCAGTGTCCACTATGGGACAGGCAGTGTTACAGGTGCTAGGGATAAGCAATGAACAAGCAGATACAAATTCTAGTAGAAATTCTCTGTTTTATTTCCCTGACATGTGTGGGCAAGTTCTGCCCACTAATATCCATTTCCCGCTCTGTTTTGCATCTGCTTTCAACACCCCAAATGTAGTGTAGGGGAACTAGTGCTGAAAGCTACTTCTTCTGGCGACTTGGAGTGTACAGCTTTGAAGTGGCTGGTCCAACCATGAGGCCGTTTATAAACCAGTGAGCATGGGAGGTATTTCTCTGTATCTGTTTTGCCTTATTCTATTCTCTCCATCCTTGATACTGCCTATATGGAATGAAACAAAAATCTGGAACCTAAAGAAGGCTTTGGATGTTAGCTTACTTTGGGAGTAAAGCTGAGCAATCTGGTTGCTTTCCAGAACCAGGAAGTAAGAAGAAACAATTGCCAAAGTTAGACTGAAATCATAAACCTTTGAATTCGTTTTAATAATTACAAGCATCTAATATGTATCATTATTCAATAGTGTTGACTTTTCAGAGCCTAGTGAATGATTTGAGTATGATGGAGGAGGGACAGAGAATCCAACATCACTCCAGGATTGATAGCTTAAGAAGAAATGGAACAGATCATCTAGTTTTATTTGTCTAATTCATGTTTTCCCCCATTTTTATGGAAAATGTCAAGCACACATAAAAATAGAGATAATAGTAAAATTCACTTCCATGTACCCATCTTTTACCTTCAAAGACTATCGATCATGCTCAATTCATCTCTAACCCACTGCTTTCCTTCCTCTGACTATTCTAAAGCAATCCCGGGGGCGCCTGGGTGGCTCAGTTGGTTAAGCGACTGCCTTCGGCTCAGGTCATGATCCTGGAGTCCCGGGATCGAGTCCCACATCGGGCTCCCTGCTCAGCAGGGGGTCTGCTTCTCCCTCTGCCCTCTTCCCTCTCGTGCTCTCTGTCTCTCATTCTCTCTCTCTCAAATAAATAAATAAAATCTTAAAAAAAATAAAAATAAAAATAAAGCAATCCCGGTTGTCAGATAAGTTATTCATAAACGTTCAAAAAGTGAGGTCTCTTAGTTTTAATCTGTATAGTTAACAGGCACAGAGAGGTGAAGTCAGCAAGCTAGTTAGTGGCAATTATTTTTAATCCCTAGACTTCAAAAGTAAGTCAAAAGACTACTAATAGAATATTGGACTTTACATAGTGCAGTTAAATGGTATGTGTGAAATATGAGTTGTCAAATTATGTCAAGCATCTGGTCTGGTCTGTGACCATGGTCACATTTTGGATAATAGTTATAAGTGGAATAAGAGGTTCCCCACACAAGAACCTTAATATGTAGACTGAACATCACTTGAACCCAATATAAATTTGTCATCAGTACATTTAAAACCTTATTTTTAGCTTGCGTCAACACTTTAATGAATTTCATAAATTAATACTCACTCTAAAAAAAAATAAATAATTTGTATTTGTATTATTTGGCCTACAACCACCTCTTTTAAATCTCCTGTTCAGAAACTGGCAACTCTTCCAAATTGTTCAATAGGATGTTAGGACTGATGGTTGATGTTCTTTTTCATCAGTAATTTCAAAACAAAATTCTTGTGGATTTTGAAATTGCAAATAAATGTGTCCAAGTGAAACTGTTCTTTTCAACTAGTTAGTAATGAAATGGGTCTAATACCGTTCCTAAGTTTCATTGTTTCCCATCTTCAGCCTGTTCTATTTTCTAAGAAGGTTAGTTGATGTTCATTGAGTCAGTGTCAATGGCTTATCTACTTTGAGATATCAAAGCATGACTAGGCTTTAATGGAGCTGCTTTTCCAGAGTTTCCGGGCTTCCCACCCTGAGGCACCATTGTTTGAGCTGATGAGAATGTTCCAGAAGTTTCTAGAGCAAGAGGGAAAGACTGTTAGTGTCTTTGTTGTGATAATGTGCAAAATGTTGCTTGACTGCTTTGACTGTTATACTTGTCCAGTTTTATCTCAAAATGTTACCCAAGGCATGTGACATCCACCACTGTGAGAAGTGGGGCATAAAGCCTCTCTCAGTGAATATTTGATGAGGGGATAATGGGGGGGCGGGAAAGCTGCAAAGATTACCTAAATAAATAACACTGTAAAAGGCAGATGTTCAGACACTTTTTCATACACAACTTTCACTTGTTTCTCTAAGAGATAACAGCAGCAAAGATTGACAGTCTGTCAGGTTAACCATTTTCATTGTGTACTTTTTCTGGGCAGATTATTCACATCGAACTCCTTTGATGTGATCAGTGATGATGCTTTTATTGGGCTTCCACATCTAGAGTATTTGTAAGTAAAGAAACTTTTTTTTTTTTTTTTGACGTGATAATTCAGGACAAGTGCTCTCAGGTTCCTACAGCTGTCTGACAACAAATATTATAACCTATTGCAGATTCATAGAAAACAACAACATCAAGTCCATTTCAAGACATACTTTCCGGGGACTAAAGTCTTTAATTCACCTGTAAGTATGAATGTTGCTATTACTTTTTAAGCTTACTAATGGACAATGCAGTTTGATAACCTGTGGCTCAAACACCCACTTCTTGGGTAGTCCGTGGAAACTTAAGAAACCCAAATGATTTCTCCCCATGTACACGTGCCATATCTCCCTCTCATCAGCCAATGTGGGTTCAGAAAACTGATTGCTATTAATATGATTAGCCTAATCCAACAATAATTAGGAAAACAATCTAATGCAGGGAAACTGTGTGAATGAAATAACTTTTTTATTATCTACATCATTACTCACTTCATGGATAATTATGGTTTGACTATATAGCTTAATTTGATATGTGCTGTTTTTCTTTTTCTGTGTAAGCCCTGACTTTATATACATTTAAACATATACTATAACCACCAGCAATGTCTACACAGTACATGAACAATTTGTTTGTAAATGAAATACTTATTCAATGGGTGACTATAGCTATAGTCATAGTTCTTCATGGGAGACAATTTTGTCTCCTGGGGAACATTCATCAATATCTAGAGACAATTTGGTTGTCAGAACTCAGGGCTGTAACTGATACCTGGTGGGTAGAGGGCAGCAATGATCCTAAACACCCTACAATACACAGGACAGCCTCCACAACAAAGAAACATCCAGCTTAAAATGGCATAGTGCTGAGGTTGGGAAGCCTTGAAAAACATGAACCAAATAACTTATTTCTCCTAGCCTCTCTTGCCCCCTAAACACATACACACACACACACACACACACACACACGTATTTTGAAGGAGGCTAGAGGGCATGGGAAGAAAAGGTACTAACATTTATTAAGTGCCTACTATTATGTCAGTCAATTTGCTTTACATGGATTTTCATTTAATCCTCTCAACAATCCTGCCAGATAGGCACAATAATCCCCATTTTAGAAATGAGAAAACAGAGACCTGGAGGGGATATGTGACTAGTGAGCTGAATAGTTATGGGATTATAACATCAATTCAGTAGTTGAACTGCAATGGCTATTCATCCATTCAAGACTATTTTTCAAGTGCCTAATATGTGTCTCATTAGTGTTAAGACAAAGATGCAGGAGATCCCAGTGTCATTCTGTCAACTTTAATGTGTTCCCTCACAATACCTCACTGTCAGCTCTGTTCTAAGCCCCAGGATGCAGCAGGGAACAAGGCAGACAAAAATACTTGCCTTTGGAGTCTACATTCTAGTGTGTCCACAGGGTCATAATGCTTCCTCTCACCAAACCTTGTCTCAACTGCTGTTTGGATTTGCAGTAAGGGGCACTGATGGCCAGATGTATTACACACAAATCATTAGACCCTTCAAGTCTTCTGTAAAAAGTCATTATAATAAAAAACATTTGCTTTGCTGTGCTACATATCAATCCTGTAATGTGATACAGAAATAGCTGTGTATGGTATACATGTTATGCCATTTTATCACAGAGCCAAACACTACCAAACATCATTGTTTAGAAAATAATAAAAAACAGAAAGAAATATATGGAAGGAGAAATAGAAGTCATGACCTCAACTTGAGAGGTGCTTAATTCACATAAATCCCATTCGACAGAGCTTTTGTCTGATGTTCAGCATAATCAAGGACTGAAGGAAGGATGTAAGATCCACGTGTCCTCTCTGGGAACTCATGACATAAGCCTTGCTATTCCCATTGGTTCACTCAAGTGTATCTTCTCTCCAGTCTAAAAGACTACCTGACCCAGAAGGAAGGAAGGATGGATGGATGGAAGGGAGGGGAAAAGGATGGGTGGAAGGGTTAATGAAGGGAGAGACAGAGAAAGGGAGAAAAGAAGGGGAAGAGAAAACAGAAGGAAAGAGGGGAGAGATGGGGAGCAAAGGGAGAAAGAAAAAAAATCTATACAACACCCTAATGAAGAACATCTATTTTATTTGACTAGAGCCTGTTAGGTCCATTAAATGAAATGGGAATTGAAATTTGGGTCTTAAGGAGGCCTCTTATAAGAAGGGGACACTGGTATAACATGTGTTTAGCATCCAGACATTTTCAAGCTCAAGGGAACACCAAAGTCAGTCTTCAAAGAGAGCAGCATGAATCTTAATGGTCAGACAGTGAAAGGAAAGTTTAACCTCTCTGATCAGGTGCTAGAGGTGGGAAGGTGTTATGAGGGAACAGGTTAAAGTTGACTGAGTGAATATGACCCTTAGGTCTCTTGCATCTTTATCTAACACTTAGGTTGACTCATATGGCATTGCCAATATTAGACTATTTTTGATCTACAAAAATGCAATGCCATATGACTCATCCTAAATAGTCTCTAGGAAGTGCCACACAAAGATGAATAAGATCCAGTTCCAACCTGGAAGAGCTCAGTCTGGCAAGAGGAATTAGACAAACAAGTATTTTCTCACTGAGTGCCTTTGTCCCCAAGTTATTATGCTGTTCTGCAAGATGTACTTCCTTCCTTTCTTCCTTCCTTCCTTCCTTCCTTTCCTTCCTTCTTTCTTTCCTTCCTTCCCTCCTTCCTTCCTTCCTTCCTTCTTTCCTCCCTTCCTTCCTTTCTTTCCTTCCTTCCCTCCTTCCTTCCTTTCTTTCTTCCTTCCTTTCTTTCCTTCCTTCCCTCCTTCCTTCCTTCCTTCCTTCCTTCCTTCCTTCCTTCCTTCCTTCCTTCTTTTCTCCTTTCCTTTCTTTCTTTCAAGGAGAGATGGGTAAGGAGGATTTGAAACCCAAATGTCCCTCTGACTGCTCAGTACATCAAGTTAATTTTCCATTGTTTACCACCTATAAATAAATCTGACATTTGTTTGAGCCATTAGTTTCCTTTTTAAGATTTTAGGCTTTAAAGTGTACCTTCCTCTACCTCAGACCAACTCTTCCCAACCAAAGGCAAACACTGAATCAGTGAGGAGTTATCATCTGACCCTCTAAATTGTGTATACCGGTGGAAGAGTTTACAAAGCTCTTTCAGATTCTTGACCTCATTATAGTCTCCTGGTGACCTTACAAAAGAGGGTATAGCACTGCCCCTGTTGACAGATGAGAACGTGGAGGTGCACCCTGCATTTAAGCTGCTCCCCAGCTGATAAGGTAAAGGCAGAAGTTTCCTGGGGTCTTTAATGAGATGTCTCATGCCCTGCCCACCACATCAGTTATAGCAGGGACAGAAAGCTTTGATTGAGCTGCTTGGATCCTTCCACAGGACATCGTCTGAGGCGCAAATATGACTGGGGAAGAAGGAGAAGATCCTGAAGACAGGGCCCTAGTCTCACTCTTAGTCTCCAAATGCAAATAGTTGGAATGAGACATATACCTTCAGATCCAACTGGTTTCCACTCTGGCCTAACATCGAAGCTGCCTCAATGGGCCTACCTGAGCATTTATACAGATTCAGTTAGTCCCCAAGGAAGCAACAAACTTATCTCACTTTCTTATACATCTATCTCAGGAGACCTAACTTCTAAAGAGAGATTTATAGACAACTTAAAAGTTACTATGTATACCCCCTCCCCTTCAAGCTAGCTTTCAGAAAAGGGAGAATTCCTTACATTTCTGTCCTTACAATGCCAGTCAAATCCCGGGACCCTCTATTTATTACTTTATTCTGAATTACTGTCCCAATGTTATACGTGTTTAACTTTAATGTTTGAATAGTTTATATATTTCAACAAGGTTTGAATTTTTCTGCTGACTGTGTATTACTTTTGAAATCAGGGTGAAAATGCATTAAAAATAGTTTATGGCCAATGATGACAGAAATCTCTAAACATTAGGTATTAGTTTCTGTTAACATCCATGAGCCTTCTTGGTAATGATTTCCTTTGGTATCACATATGTGTCACTGTGACTAAGGCCCGGTAGAGACAGGACTGTTGGCATGCATGTATAAAAATATTTGGGGAAAACTGTCATCAATCTATATGTGTTGCAGAGCACCTGCTGGTTGCTCAACATTGGGGGGTACAAAAAATGCATATAGCAGTCCCCAAACTCAGGGTGCCTGTGTGTCCCCAGTCAGGCAGGCAGATGTCTTCATTTCAGCCTTCACGATGACATACATGTAAAGAGGTAGTGCAGGGTAGTGGCTGAGGGTGACCTCTGCCACCAGACTGCCGAGGTCCAAAGCCTGAGCAGCTGTGGGATATCAGGAGGTCACTTAGCTTCACTGTGCCTCAAATTTCGATTGTGTAAAATGGGAGTGATAACAATAATCTGTAAAAGCAGGGACAGGAGATAAGAAAGTGCTTAGGAGTACCTAGCTCCTAAGGTTGTCATAAGATCAAATGAGTTCATCTATGCAAAGTGCTTAGAGCCTGGTATGCAGGAAACACCGTTATCGAGGAATAAACTAAAACTCCCTGCCTAACCTCTCTTGGTCCTGGATCAGGATTTCAAGTGCTATGGTGTTTTTATCCCTTTTAAAGATTCTGTATGAAATTAAAATAACTGCACTTGAAGCACTGCAAATTCCATGAGACACCAACTCAAGTGGCGAAGCTGCACTGCAGGGAGGCTAGGAGCACCCCAGATGGCTGTGGGCGCTGCTTTCTTAGCAGCAGAGCCCAGCGGCACTGAAACAAACTTGCTGTCGAAGCCAGTGTGGTCTGCCTCAGAGAGGAGACTTTCCAGTAGGTTCCATAGTCATCATCAGAGGTTTTCCCAGGTAAACCAGGAAGACACCAAAGTGGAGGGAATGGTCGTCCCCTCTTTTGGGAAGGACAGACTGTCTGTCCTTGGGAATGCTTGACCCTACTCAGCTGGTTTCAAGACAACTAGATGTTCAATTGGGCAGTGTCCTGGTGTCTTAAAGAATGTTCCTTAGGCAGGCTCTGAATCAGGACTAGGGAACGGTGCTTAGTGGAAGGCACACTTTAAAGAGCCTCCACATTGTTTTGGAATGATTGCCATGGGGAGGTGATGAGGAGGGAGGGCACGTTGTGAGCAGCAGGTCCCTGTGATGTGGGGGTGGGTGGCATAGGGCAGTTCATAGGCTTTGCACTTTCTTCCTAACTCAGTGTCTTGGTACAAGGGGCCTAAGAGAAGCAACCTCTACTCTTTTCTTTGTCTAGATTGCTGCCTTTCCTCTCCTCCACTCCAGCCTGCCCCATTCATTCATTCCTTTCAAAGTATCTACTGAGGGCTTACTTTTGCCAGGCACTAGGAATATGGTGGTAAGAAGAGCCTCCTTCCAGAACGCTCTACAGAATCAACCTAGAAAAAATTAACATGGATGAAATATGTCCTCAAACCTTTCCTCATCTCAGGGCGCCTGGGTGGCTCAGTCGGTTAAGCGTCTGCCTTCAGCTCAGGTCATGATCGCAGGGTCCTGGGATCGAGCTCCACATTGGGCTCCCTGCTCAGCGGGGAACCTGCTTCTCCCTCTCCCTCTGCTGCTTCCCCTGCTTGTGCTCTCTTTCTCTCTCTCTGTCAAATAAATGAATAAAATCTTTAAAAAAAAAAAAAAAAACCTTTCCTCGCCTCATCTTCACTCCTCCTGATCAGTTCTATCCGCTCCCCACCCCCTGGACATTCCAGTGCACCCCTACTCCCTATAAAAACCTGTGGTCAAACTCACTGACTCTAAACTACATGGCTTAAAGTGTTGTCTCTCCTAATATTATTAAAGATGAAGCCATAGCCTTTCCTGGTGAAAAATATAAAGATGTGATTTAAGATCTAGAATAGAACTTGCAGATAATTCTGACCAAGTGATCGTTCACTTTGTAGAAAAGAAAACAACCACAGCTCAAACCCAGATATGTCATTCCCAGATCATGTCATTTCCACCCCGCTCTGCTGCCCAATCCAAGGAGCCCTGGTGAGGATGGACAGGCAAGGGGTCGGCTTGGACAGTCACCAGAATTTTCTTCAGTCATACCACACACAACGTCTTTTCCTGACCACTCATGGCCACGTCCGACTCCTTGCCTCTCTCTCTCCATCAGCCTTCTAATGTGTCTTCCTCTTCTTCCTAGTAATACTTGTATTTAGTTTAAAAATCCAGCACTAGGGCACCTGGGTGGCTCAGTCGTTAAGCGTCTGCCTTCGGCTCAGATCATGGTACCAGGGTCCTGGGATCGAGCCCCGCATAGGGCTCCCTGCTCAGCGGGAAGCCTGCTTCTTCCTCTCCCACTCCCCCTGCTTGTGTTCCCTTACTCACTGTGTCTCTCTCTGCCAAATAAAAAAATAAAATCTTAAAAAAAAATAAAAATCCAGCACTGATTTGACCCTTGCCCACCTAGCAGACTTTCGAAGAGGAAAGAGGTCCCCCACACCAATTCAGGCTCACGCTCTTTCAAGCCATCTCACTCTGGACCAGAAAGAAGAAGGGGGAGAAGAAGGTCTCTAGACCTTCAGGACCAGTAGCATGTTTCTCTGGAATCTCTTGCTTTCCACACAAATATCCCTCATGAGATGAACTCTGTAGTAATGACTGAAAGAAAATATGACAAAAATCTTAATAGTGATTACTTCTGCCAGGATGATTATTTCATCCTTTAAAAAAATAATTTTTACACTTTCCAAATTTTCTTGATGAAATAATAAGTATTATTACATATATATGTATATATGTGTGTATATATCAGAAAATATATATTGCAGTGACATATATATCACTATTTATTTATATATATATAAATAAAGTTTATTTATATATATATATATATATATCAGTAAAAGATGGGACACTTAAAAAAAAATACCAAGGCATAAAGTTCTGTCTACTCAGAGAGGCAAAAAGAATAGATGACCTCAACCTCCAGAATTGAGCATTTAAAAGTGCTTAGGTATTAAATATCACTGGTTTCAACAACAACAAAGAAACAGATTAGTTTTGTAGTCCTGATTATCTGACATAAGGCTTAAATATTCACCTGCAGATGCCAAATTTTTCCCTGGAATCCATTTCAAAAGTGTGTATATAAAAAATATTAGTAGTTGTGTGTGTTAATTTTCACCAAAAAATGAAATTGGTATTCTTTGTTCAGTTTTGCAGATGGAGAGACAGAAACCAATACGCCCCAAATGACCACACTGTACTCAGTGATGCTGGGGATGAGAGTAACGGCCATTTTACAAAAGATACAGAACGTATTTCAACCAGAGCATCTATTAGGGGAAAGGGAATAATAATATGAAGCTATTAGTCTGTGAAGCTGGGGGGATGATGGAGGAAAAGGAGAAACTGAGAAAATTGAATGAATTCGATTTTCCATTTTGCTCTCCAATAGCAAGACTCAGTGCAGAGATGGAATCTGAAGAATCAAATGATCCTAACATCAAGCCTAAAAACCTTAACCCTAACCCATGAAATGCTGTCTCAATATCTCTAGCTGTTTAACCTAATAGGCAGCAGATCCTCACCCTTTTCACCTAAGGACCAAATGCTGAGGAAGCTTCAGGGAGCATCAGGGACTTGTTACTTTTTCTTCCTGGCAGCCCTGGCGCAGAGCCCTCAGGAGCCCTCTCACCTCTACTCCACCCCCACAGAAAATTTCCCGCAGAGATGCCCATGATGATTTTTGAAGCTCCAGGCCCTCCTCAAAGCTGGGTTTCAGCTGGTGTAAGGAACCCAGAGGGATGGCTCCAAATCTGGACTGACTGCAGTCCTAAATTTCCCCAGATGATGAGGGCCTGAAGCCATGTGGTCATCTTGTGAGAAAAATGGGAGCTCCATCCTGAAACCCATCTCATGCAAGAGCTAACATCATCTGACCACTCAGACCCCCTTGTGCTGACCCTGATAGTTACACTCTGGTGAGCCCGGTAACTTCGGGACTTTATGAATGAAGTAAAATAATTGATTTAGAATCACTAAATCTTCACTGGACAGAACCATTCCATACACAAATACTAAGCAATGGGGTCTTTTTAAAACCTCAACTTTATTCTTTGTTTCTTCTGAATTTAAAATAACAATACATGCTTGATGATAAAAACTCTTACAATCCAGATGTTTATATAGCAAAAGTAAAAGATTCCAAATGTAAAAAAATTATATCTCCTTCCAGACCTTTCTTCATGCATTGTTAGCCATGTATCCTCCTTCCCCAAGTGGGATTACCCTTTACATCCTATTCTCCAATTTCTTTTTTTTTCTTTTGGGCATCATTTCTTGTCAAATCATAGAGATCTACCTCATGTTTTAAAATCTCCTGCAAAGTATTCCATGTTAAGTATAAACCATCATTTATTTACACAATCCCTTATTAATGAACATGTAGGTTGTTTCCAATTCTTTTCTACTATAGATAATGCTAGATTAAATATCTTTCCCCAGTTGTGCAGTGGGTCTCAAAATAATTCCAGCTCTCTTCACTTAGTAAATTGGTAAATACTCTTAACTGGCCAGCTAATTAATGTGTGGAGGCATTTCATCGTTCTCTTCTTAACTTTGCAGATTTTGCTGATCTCCTATGTGCCCTAATGCATCCTTCACCGTTGACCCATCAGCCCGCACTGGAAGGCTACTTTATATCAGGACCCCGTTACATTTGTTTTGCAGAATAATGCCCAGGCTTTATCAGCATTGTTTTCCTAAGACATTCTCTGCTCCAGTCCCTGCTGCCTGCTTTCTTCTTACACAAGTGTAAACCCTGTCACTGAGGCCTCCCAAAGACTTTAGGGAAGCTGTCTGAACTCCACTTAATGGGACTCAGAAGGCTTCCTCTCCTTTCTGGGTCTTACTTCCTCTTGGTTCTGCCTCTTTTATGAGTCCAGGCAGACTTCTCATGCCTACTCCTCACCAAACCTAGGCGTGAAGCTCCCTCCTATCTTTTTCAGAAACAGTCCACTGTGAGTCAGTATTTCACTGAATTTTGGCAGTGAAACAGGAAAACGAGTAACACTGAGTGCAGTAAATCCAGCCACCATTTCTGCCTCTGGCACCCCTCATGCCGCTCTGCCTCCCCCTCCCGCTGGTCCCCAGAGTGAGAGCCTCCCTGTTACAAGAAGTCCTCAAAAGGCATAAAGCCTCATTTTACAGCCCAAGAAGGTCAGCCTGCCTTCATCGGCTCCAGCCCCCAACTCTGTTGACTTAAAAGTCCTCCATCTTCTCATGGAAAAATGATGTCTCTTTACCCCAAGAGCCTTGTAGCTCCAAGTCTGTGTCTTAACAGCCGCTTCTGTGGTTGGCCTTCACCTCGGGTATGTGAGGTCTGGAGCTCTATCCTTTGGCCAGGAAGTGGAACTACCAGATTTGCTCATTGTTTAATAAAAGAAGTGCCTTGGGCAGCAATGCAAACATGGTGCCTCTTCCTGGGCAACCCTGGTGGCAGTGGTAATTCACGACTTGACTGTTTCTTCATTTCACGTCTGCTGTCCTATGACCCAGCCTCCTCCAACCTTGTGCCCTGCAACCAGTTGCAGTTTGTTTCATCCACTTAGAAGTTCACATGAGAACTTTAAGACACATGGTGCCAGAAAATAAATTGAGACACATATCTTGGGAGTGACTCAGGACTAGACCAAGACACCAGGAAGTCTCTTCATTCAGCCACTAGGCAGAAAGGTGAATTATAGACACATTCTCTTGAAAAGTCTTCTTTAGCAACATTTTATTAATCCTAATACCACTACAGTCATAGTGGTTCTTTCATATGGCCAGTTTTCTAAATGTTATTTCTTAGGCAAACCCTTCTCCTTCTTTTCCCCTCCACCTCCTCCCTGCTGCCCTTTATTGAGAATAAACCAGAAGCCAGGTACCATCCTGAGTTATCTCATTTACTTTTTCTGTCTTGTGACATGAGGTATTATTACCCATACCCCCCGCCTAAAAAAAAAAATGAAAAAATTGAGTCCTGAAGAAGATTCAGAATTAAAGTCACACGGCCAGGAACTAGTGGAGTCAGGACTCAAACAAAGCTCAGAATGGCCCAAAGCTGTGCCCTTCTTTACATAATGGACCGTCATTGAGACGGGAACATTCTGATTCAGTTCCCATTCTTATGTTCCAAGGTTCATTGAAGTTTTCCAAACTAGTCGCAATTTCTAAAACTCAGGAAAACAACATAATTAACTGAAAAATAGGTTTTAAAAGTCTTGAATGTTTGCACTTGAGAAATCTCATATTAATTAGAGCAGGTAGAAGAAGAGTTTTGAGAGTCTTTTAAATGGAATTTGAGAGAATTTTCAAGGACTTTGGAGGCCAACAACGTAAGTTCTTTTTGTTTTGGTTTAGTTTTTAAATTTTTTGTGGAAAAAATTTCATAAGTATATAATAGATAGGTGTGTACACACACACACACACAATGCTGATTAAAAATAGAAAATTATCAGTACCTACATCCCTTGCTACTACTTGTTACGTCCACATTTCTGCAGTATGGACACATTTCCCTTTTCTTGATATCATCAGGACTACTCCTTACTCATTAGCTTTGATTAGAATTATTCCAGTGATTCATGAAAGAAAAAATAGAAAGAGAAAGAGAAAACAGTTCCTGTGACAATAAGAACTGGAAGAGAAGGAAAGGAGATGATTAAAGAGGATGGATGGATGGATGGGTATTTGTGAGAAAGCTGTTTTCTGAGGTCAAATGAATGGAACTTAAAAGAAAAGAAAAATATAAAAAGGGAGTATATGCTTTGAAAAGAAGAAAGGATGTGCTGGCAGGGGGATAGGCTAGAAGGTCCCCCAACTCTAGAGCTATTGGCACTATCAGTTGGGGGTTTGGCCACTGTCTGGAGCAAGTGAGAAGGAGAGAGGGAGGAGCAGGGGCAGGCTGAGTGTGAGGGGAAATGGGCACTGTCACCCATTTAGTTAGTCATTATTTGGGACACATGCCCTAGACTGAATGTCTAAGAGTATGAATCTCATATTCCATTCTACATAGAAAGATCAATGCCCAATATCATTTTTTGCTGGTTTGTTAGTTTCTTTTTTGCCATGGTACATAAGTGCCATAAATACTGAGTGAGCACTGAAGCAAAGAGACCAAGAATTGAAAGTGTGATAGCAGGAATCTGAGTAGTATCTTAGAAGAAGAAATAAAAAAGGTACTGCAAGTAATTTAGTGTAGTCAGGAAAGAATAAAAGGGATTTATAATTAAGTTTTATCATAAAATGCATCTATTTAGTTTATGATTACAGTTTACATCGCTCTTTTTTTTTTTTCCAGGAGCCTCGCAAACAACAATCTCCAGACACTCCCAAAAGATATTTTCAAAGGCCTGGATTCTTTAACAAATGTGTAAGAGGACCTAAGAAATCACTGATTAATTAATTTGCAATAGTTAACAAAGAAACTTGGTATTGATGTTTAGAATTTGTAATTGGCTTTAAAATTAAATAAGAATTTTACAATTTAAATTTTAAATTGGCTTAAATTTTAAATTTACTTGAACTAATGTTTGAGTCTTCTATAGTGAAGACTCAGTATATATATTCTATATTCTGAATATATAATGCCCAGGCATTCCTTGGGGCAAAGTGTGTATCCGATGGGAGGGAGTGCTGATAAGGGACTTTGAGGGGGTGGGAAGAGGAGGCCCAGAGTGAAATTTCAAGATGCCTTTTTTCTCACGAGGTCCAGGAAATGGGGCTACAAAGGAAAAACTTAAAGGAGTCTGGGAAACTGACAGAGTACAGATGAAAGGTTACACCCATGGGTTGGTCAGTCAACAGAGAAATGGAGCAGGAAGTGGGGGAAGGGAGGCAAATTTGCCTTTTCTCTCTCTCCTTAGACTGAACAACAACTCT
The DNA here is from genome assembly GCF_054177405.1 of Leptonychotes weddellii. Lineage (NCBI taxonomy): Eukaryota > Metazoa > Chordata > Mammalia > Carnivora > Phocidae > Leptonychotes > Leptonychotes weddellii. The sequence continues at coordinate 30,385,138 of NC_138374.1, read as the reverse complement.
AGGCTTAATCCCCAGGAATTTGGCTTAAGCCCCAGGAAGGGAATGGATTTAATTATTTTTGACCCTTTGTCAAACAAAAGAGCTTTCAAACTTTGACTTTTAAACCTCAGAGTGAAAGATCTTTGTAAGGAATTTGTATATTTTGCTGTAAGCAAAGCAAGTAATATATGCCTAACTCTCTCAAAAGCAATTTAGCTTCATTAAGTGCCTTCCAGACATTAGAAAGGTATTTAAATGGTCATAAGGTAGATACAGGAACAAATGAAAGGATATATGAAAACAAAATGTTTCTTATCAATTCAGGTACTTTGCTATAGAATATATATTCAAAACAACTTTTCTCCAATAACAAAAGATCTGAGTCAAGTATTTTCTCCTAAACCTAGTATTTAACTTCAAATCAGTAAGCTAATGAAAAACTTTCTTTGTTCCTTGTGGTATTTCCCCAGCCCCTCCTCAATGCCTATTACCCCAAGTCCTGAATGATGGTTTATTTCCAAGAGAGTGCAGGAAGCAGGACACTTCCAAGAGAGTCTCGGACAGACCACAGTTAGCCGTTCTGGTTTACAATCACCCAGAAAAGTTGACACTCATTATTTGGGGTCAGAATATTCTTGGGAGATGAAGTCAGCCCTGGGATGTCTTGGAAGCTAGATGATATACCATGGCCGACTTGGGGATACAGCTTATTCGGGCATCATCTTCTGGCTCATCCTTGTGTCAGCAGGAGCAAAAACCAAAACAACAACAACAAAACCCACTTGAAATTGGCTCAGTCTCTAAGGAAATCCCATAATGGGTTTGGCCTCTTGGGCCTACCCTAATACACCCAAATCAAGAATTATCTAAGAACAAGGATCCTTGACAGCTTGTCTTTTAGAGGATTTCTTGGTTTTCTTGAATGTATCCCCCAAAAAGCATTTTTAAATGCTTCAACATTTAAAAATTATTCGTGTGCTGTGTGAGACTAGGCAATACCTATCTTGGGAATTCTGTGTGACCAAGAAGGGTTTTAGGAAGGAGCTGGAATTTCTGAACAGAAGCAATGCAAATAAACAGAAAACCTGGTGAGTTGGGATCATGTGTGGAAATTTAAATGATCCATGCTGTATAGTTTATTACAGACATGAGCTGCTGGATGTCTGAGTTAACTCTGCTGTGTCAGTCATTTCCTATTAAAATTGAATTTGTAGACCACGGAATAGGATCAGGATGAATTACATCTCTGAGGAAGAACAAAAGCAAATAGCTGATTTAATTAAATATGACATAATAAGCACTATATTCTATCCTCTAGACCTGCACTCCAATACAGTAGCCACACATGTGGTCACCAAGCAGTGTTCTAAGTGTAACTAAGGAACAAAGTTTTAAATTTTTACATAATTTTTAGAAAATTAAGTAGAAAACTAAGTTAAATTGAAAAACTGATTCTCAGTTCGGTTATTGCAAAACTTAATTATGTTTGGAACAACTTGGATGTGTGAGACTATTTTTTTCCAACTATAAATTTTATGAAATCTAAATACAGATCGCATACTTCTGATGAAAATTTAGCATCCAAATTGAGTTATGCTCTAAGTGTAAAATACATACTAGACTCCAAAGACGTAATATTTTTTAAAAATGTAAAATACCTCATTAATAATGTTTGTTGGCTACACAGCTAAATGATAATATTTGTGTGAGATATTAAATAAAATATATTATTTTAAAATAAATAATAAATTATTTTAAATCAAGTATATTATTAAAATTAATGTCACCTATTTCTTGTTACTTTTTTTAGAAATACAGAAAATTTAGGAAAAAAATTAGAGATTTTATTTATTTGAGAGAGAGAGAGAGAGAATGAGTGGGAGCTGAGGGAGAGGGAGAAGCAGGCTCCCTGCTGAGCAGGCATCCCCACACGGGCTTGATCCCAGGACCCTGGGATCATGACCTGAGTTGAAGGCAGACGCTTAATGGACTGAGCCACCCAGGTGCCCCTAGAAAATTTTAAATTACATATGTAGTTCACACTATATTTCTATGGACAGCACAGCTCTAGACAGAGCTGCCTTTGATCCAAGAGGGAATAACTTATGAGGTTCTATTGACTGGGTGGCATTCAAGGGTGCACTGCGGGAACTCTCTGAACTCAAAGTGAATGGTCAGTCAGGTTCAAGGTAGATTATGGGGCATGATGTAAAGCCGGGTAAAGGCATTCTGCGTATGTTAATTGCTGAGGTAGAGATCATACATGCGTAGGTAGGACCCTCATATAGCAAAATCAACTGAAGTCTGTCTTTCAGGGACCTGAGAGGGAATTCATTTAATTGTGACTGTAAACTGAAGTGGCTAGTGGAATGGCTGGGCCACACCAATGCAACTGTTGAAGACATCTACTGCGAAGGCCCCCCAGAATACAAGAAGCGCAAAATCAATAGTCTCTCGCCCAAGGATTTTGATTGCATCATTACAGGTAATGTATTCCAAGTCATTCCACCTCATAAAGCTAACTTAAGGGCTACATGTTGTGTGTGTGCAGGAATTGATATTTTTTACATCTTTAAAAACCAAATGACCAATTTTAATTTTTAAAATATGATAAAGCATTAAAACTTTTGTGGGTTTAAAAGCAAAGTAAAATGATCATTTTACTGTTTCTCTTAAATAAATGTATCTCTTAAGGACATTTGAGATCTAGCCAAGGAACGAGGCATTAGTACATGGTTATTCATCATCATTTCCTGTTTTTGCAGAATTTGCAAAGTCTCAAGACCTGCCTTATCAATCACTGTCCATAGATACTTTTTCTTATATGAATGATGAGTATGTAGTCATTGCTCAGCCTTTTACTGGAAAGTGCATTTTCCTTGAATGGGACCATGTAGAAAAGACCTTCCGAAATTATGACAACATTACAGGTATGAAAAGCCTGATTGTATTTTGAATAGAAAGTTAAGCAGGTTCGACCAAGGGCAACAGAAAAAGACAACTGGTATAGGGGGATCGTTGGGCATGCTAGAGTCCTTTAATCCCCAGCTGTACCATTTACTAAATGACTGGGGATTGTTCCCTAAACCTTAATTTCCTGACTTGTAAGTGGGAATAATAATACCTAACACACGGGGTTGTTGTAAGATAATGTATTCATAAGATAATATGATCACATATTCAAGAAACTTAGCATAGAACCAAGCATAGTAAATGCCAAATAAAAGGTAGATTATTTTTCTTCGAAAGAAAAATACTGGACTAGGAATCATGAGTTTTAATCTAGGTTCTGCCACAAACTAGATGGGTGAGCCACTCATCCTCACTGGGCCTTCCCTTTTTCTTAACTATAAAATAAAGATGTTATTTTAGATCAATGAGTCTCAACCTCTGTTGTACAAACGTGACCCCCTCAAAATGTTAATGTACTCCTGTGACAAAAAGGGATTTTGGAAATAAATCTGTGAACCATATCTCCCTCTTGGAGATTCATAATAATTATGCATTAGAGGCCCTGAGAAGTCTAGCAGTGAGGAAGCCTCTTTCCAGTGTTTTGTGCATTTAATTTGACCTTGAAAACCACTTTTCTTCCATGAAAACTTTTACTTAGGTGACCTATTAAATTTTGTTCTCATTTCAACAACTTTATAGTTTTTAAGTAAGTTAGAATATGGGGCTCCCTCTAAAATGTTTCCATCAGCTTTAGCTTCTAATACCTTTAAATCTGCTCCTGAGAACATTCAAACCTCCCTGTAAAAGAGTTCCCTTCTTGGGTGGGAAGGGTCATAATTAGATTGTGTTGGTGGCCGCCAGCCCCATTGTTTACAGGACTGAGACAAATCTGGGGCTTGCTCGAGACTGAGGTGCCCAGATGAAGGGATCTTCTCCAAACTGAGGTCCTCCCAGAAACCTCCTTCTTTCTCAAGGAAGAAGGTCATGCTTCCCTTTTTCCCAAAGCCCCCTCAATTTTCCAATGAACTGCAGCAGCTTTGTGCAGTTTAAACCAGGTTCTTCTTACCTGTGTATGTCCATCAGTTATTCTAGATGAATCTTAAGATGAATACTTGAAAGAGAAATGAATCACATATATGCATACTTTCAGAAGACATCATCTCATCTAAGATGACAAATATATGTCCAATATGCTGTCACTATGACCTCCTTTACGCCAGAAAGACATCACTAATCAATGTCAATGCTCTTGCTTACAGAGTGCAGACCCAAATACAGAATCCTTAACACAGTTTTTCAGGCAGTTTCCCAATCAGTCAGTTGATCAGTATTGATACATAGTTGAAATCTAGTGGCCATTCCTGATCTAGGTCAAATCCTCATTGTACAGAAGAGAAAACTGAATTCCAGAGAAGTTAAGTGATTTTTCCCAAAGTCACACAATCAGTTGAGTCCTGAAAAGGGTCACAAATAGAATAATCTCACCTATTAGTAGAAAGAGTTGATGCAGAACTTACTGCCTTGGAGCTTCTAAAGTTAGAAAAGGCTTGGGGCCCAGATTTGCCCTGCTCTCTTTGGATTTCCTAGAGCCAAGCTGCCTCTAGTCCATATTTACTGATAAATGATATTTACATTTATTGATACCAAAAAGATACTGAGCAAGGATACTGATCCATATTGTTCTCTAAGATTTCTCAAAATAACTTTTAGGAGTATCACCTATGACTGTACCCCTCTTTCATTTTTCTCAAGGATTTCTCTTCCTTGTCTTCTCTCTTGCCACCAGTGACCTAAAGCTTCAGAAAAATGACAAGTGGCATCTCTCTCCTTTCCTAGAGGAAAATCACCTATTTTTAGAGCAAGAAGCCATTCACACTAGGAACAAACCAATTTCTGGTAGAACCATGGGCTACCATGGGCTACCCAGATGACTGCTCAAGACTCTGTAGCGTGGTTCTAGAAACTTGTGGGATCCTAGCCCAAGTCAGAAGCCCTGGAATAGCTCACCTCCCCACAGGTTGTGTTAAAAGCATAGAGACGCTGGTAGACCTGAGTTTGAATCCCAACACTGCCTTCTCCTAACAGCACTGAATCTCTCTGAGTTCAGTCTGCTCATCTGCAAAAGGGAAGATAATAATATTTATCTCATAAGATTTTTGGGAATTTTTAATGAGATGATTTGACAAAGCACATAGTTGGTGATCAATAAATGGAAGTTTTCACTAGAATTACTATAATTAACTCATGATGTGTCAGGGAAAGCAATGCTTTCTTTCTGCAAGAAGTGAGAGGAGAAAACTCAAGCTGTAGCTGTGTGTCCTGAATGTCTAGTGCAGGTTGGATGTGACTTGACAACGCAGTTGTTGGTAACAAGGCCTTGTGAGGCACAAAGGCACAGAACTTCAGGATCCTGCTGCCATTGGGCCTTGGAGATTGGCCTTGCCTATTCAACCAAGGAAATCTCTTATTCCAGGCTGATTTTGGTGGAAGTTGTATGGCCTCAGGCTGCATGTTTACATGCTGCAAAAGAGGATGGCCATCCAACTAATCTCTCATTTGTCTTTTCCCAGGCACGTCCACTGTAGTGTGCAAGCCTATAGTCATTGAAACTCAGCTCTATGTTATTGTGGCCCAGCTGTTTGGCGGCTCTCACATCTATAAGCGAGACAGTTTTGCAAATAAATTTATAAAAATCCAGGATATTGAAATTCTCAAAATCCGAAAACCCAATGACATTGAAACATTCAAGATTGAAAACAACTGGTACTTTGTTGTTGCTGACAGTTCAAAAGCTGGTTTTACTACCATTTATAAATGGAATGGAAATGGATTCTACTCCCATCAATCCTTACACGCGTGGTACAGGGACACTGATGTGGAATATCTAGAAATAGCCAGAACACCTCAGACACTCAGAACGCCTCATTTAATCCTGTCTAGTAGTTCCCAGCGTCCTGTAATTTATCAGTGGAACAAAGCAACACAATTATTCACTAACCAAACTGACATCCCTAACATGGAGGATGTATATGCCGTTAAGCACTTCTCAGTGAAAGGTGACGTGTACATTTGCTTGACAAGATTCATTGGTGATTCCAAAGTAATGAAATGGGGAGGTTCCTCATTTCAGGATATTCAGAGGATGCCATCACGAGGATCCATGGTGTTCCAGCCTCTTCAGATAAATAACTACCAATATGCAATTCTTGGAAGTGATTATTCCTTTACGCAAGTGTATAACTGGGATGCAGAGAAAGCCAAATTTGTGAAATTTCAGGAATTAAATGTTCAGGCACCAAGATCATTCACGCATGTGTCCATTAATAAGCGTAATTTTCTTTTTGCTTCCAGTTTTAAGGGAAATACACAGATATACAAACATGTCATAGTTGACTTAAGCGCATGACACACCAAATTCTTTGGCTGCCATCAGAAACTTTCTACAGTACATGATCCGGATGAACTCAATGCATGATGACTCTTCTTATCACACTTGCAAATGAATGCCTTTCAAACATTGAGACTGCTAGAACCAAGCACTACCAGTATCTCCATCCTTAACTGTCCAGTCCAGTGATGTAGGAAGTGACCTTTTATAAGACAAAATTGAATTGTGTGACTGTTCTTTGCAGTGAAGATGTGTAAATAAGTGTTTAATGGTATCTGTTACTCCAAAAAGAATTATTAATATGTACTTTTCCATTTATTTATTCATGTGTTCAGAAACAACTGCCAAATAAAATGTTTACATTTTCTTTCATATCCCAAAGGTAATTATTTACAGTTGTTTTATTCTTGGTGACGGTACATTGAGGAAATAGTTTTATACAATAGGGTTATGTTTAGATGAAGAGCTTATGGTGTGAATAAGGAGTGAAGATGAAACACTGATATTCATTACCCAAGATTTAGGAACAAGTTTATCAACTGATTTGGAACATTCAAGGGTGTTTCCAAAGGTCATGCTTTTAAGAACATTTTGTGGTAAAATGGTGACAAACTTAAAGCAGGGTAGAGAAATTTGCTTATTTCAAGAAGACTGATTTGAAATAAATAGTAAGACCCATCCTTTTCCTGACAGCTCTAGCTAAAAAAATTCTTCAAAAAACTTATAAAAGAAGCAAAAGTCAAGATTTTCAATTTTAAAAAGGCTATTTAGGGACTTTCTAAGTGTCTGACCCTAGAATCATCTGAGAGCTAATTGAGATTGTAACCTTATAGTACTTGCCTCAGATTCACCCAATATGTAGGCCTCTTGATCTGATCACTTCTAGACATCAGTTTGGATGTTACTGACATGCTGCAGAGTGCCCAGGAGGCTCATATTTGATTTTCCAAATTCCTACTCCTGGATCACATGGTTTGTTAGCACCTAGCACAGTGCCTATGGTAGGCTAGGCCCTCAAAAACTGCTTTAGAAGACGCATGTGTGTCCTCCTGTTATAATAATAAACTTCCTAAGTCCCTTTGATCTAATCAGTCCTATTTATTGAGTACCTATTAAGAACGGGGTATTGTTCCTGTGGTGTTGGGGAGGAGAATTGAGGAGGAATAGGGCATGGCCCTTGCCCTCTGGAGCCTTAGACTAATTGGAGGGTTAAGACACAGAAACCTACAGGGGCGCCTGGGTGGCTCAGTCTTAAACGGCTGCCTTCGGCTCAGGTCATGATCCCAGGGTCCTGGGATCGAGCCCCACATCAGGCTCCCTGCTCCGCAGGAAGCCTGCTTCTCCCTCTCCCACTCCCCCTGCTTGTGTTCCCTCTCTCGCTGTGTCTCTCTCTGTCAAATAAATAAAATCTTTAAAAAAAAAAAAAAGACACAGAAACCTACAGAGTAAGCCGTAAGTGCCAATCATCATCTGAACATTCTGATTATAAAGATCCCAGGAGTATCGAAGATGAGTTCCTGGAGGAAGTGGTCCCTGTTTTAACTTAAAGGGGAGATATGGTTTCAAAAGGGGATCACGGCATAGAAGATATTCCTGGCATGAACTAGTTCTGTGTGAATCAGAGCTTCCTCCAGTTTATTGCTCCCCACGCTCCTTTGCCAAATGAATGGGTAGGAGGAAGAGGGCAGACATCAACCCCTCTGCTGGCACATATCTGGCAAACTTGAGACACCAAAGGTACACACAGTAGTTACACAGCCTCCAAGAAGCAATACCTCGGGAAGTTATGCGTAGGAACCAGATTCCTTTACCACGTGGGATGATATTAACTGACATTAAAGTTATAGGGGACAAGAAGTCCTACCCATTCCCGATCTGGCACACAGGGAGAACTGGCCTTTGAGTTTCTTATTTTCTTCAGTTCCCTTTTTCTATAAACAGGATATATGTTGATATATATGTTGAAGAACACCTGCTTTGTACAGACTGGGTTTAAATCCAGCCTTGCATGTACTGGCTTTGTCCACAGGCAAGTTATTTAAGTTCTCTGAGCCTCAGTTTCTTTATCTGCAAAGGGACAATAATGCCTACTCCAAGGACAGTGGAAGGATTAAATGAGATAATGTGCACTTGGTGGATTGAATTTTCCAAATACGGCCACAATATTTCCCATCCTACATGTTCTATGAGAACCTTGCCCCCACCCCATCAAGAGGTAGTGCCTAATTCTGTTATCCTTAAATCTGGGCAGACTTACAATCAATAGAATGTAGTGGAAATGATGCAGTTTGACTTTTGAGACTAGATCATAAGAACAATGAAGCTTCTACCTTGTGAACTGGGACAATCGCTTTTGGAACCCTGAACGGCTACCCACAAGGTCCCACGAGGCTGAGGCCACCATTGTGAGGAAGCCCAGGCTTCGGTCGACAGCCCCAGCTGAGGTCTCATCTAACAACCACATCAAGCACCAGTGCTGTGAGTGAAGATGCCTCCGGGTAATTCCAGCCCCGAGTTGTCAAATCTTCCCCACTGGGGCCCTGGACGTTACGGAGCAGAGACAAGACATCCCCACGGTACCTGGTCCAAATTCCTGACCCACAGAATCTATGAGCATCATAAAATGGTCACTTCAAGCATCTAAGTTTTGGGGTGATTTGTTACACTGCAGCAGTGATCAGAACAGCATACAAGGTACTTAACACCGACCTGACACAAATTAGCACTCACCGAGTGTGCCAACTCCACACCCAGAATATTGCATGCTTCAGGGTCATGTTCTACATTTCTTACCTTAATGTAACTCACGGCCGTTTCATTTGTAAAGGATATCTCTTGTTTTCAATACATTGCCAGTGTTCGAACTCTGTGCCAGGCCTTCTGCTGAATTCGGGGATGCAGAAATGAAAGGCTTAGATTCTTCTCTGTTTGTTTTCACAGAAGCATTGACTATTTAAATTAGCAAACCGACTCTCTAATTCATCTGAACCCGGAAAGCCAGAGATGTGAAGTGAGCAGAGGGAGACAGCACCAAGCCAGGCCTCTGGACATTCAATCCAGATCCATCTTCATCACATGGAACTACCTTTCAACACTTCACCTTCCAATCCGAACCTGGGACTGTAGATGGGGAAGAGGTGAGAAGTGAGAAGGCTGACAGAAATTCAAGAAGAACTGAGGAGGAGGACACATGGTAGGATCCACTTTCACAGGAATTGGCCGGTCCTTCCTGAGACTTGCCCTCTCTCCCTGTACCCTTCTTCTGCCCTATACTATATAACTCTGTCTCCTCTCTAGCCTCAGATGACTGGACCTGGAGTGAACTCCTGATCCAGGGTTCAACCCAGAAGCTGGGCTGGGAAAGAACTGATCCAGTTCTTTCTCCTGGATATTTGGAATTAGGACAGAGAGGCTCGGTCACTTAGTCACAGGCACCAGATTTGTAAAGTGACTATCTTAAATCAGTTTCCCTCAAAGCAGAGGGATTGACTGAGGGAGTGATTTCCTGTTACACCTGTGAGGGAATGAGACTAGGGCAGGGGAAGGTGCTACACAGAGATGTTCTTTCAGGAGAAGTTAGCTTCAGACTGTCTCCACGGGGAACTCCAGAGTATGAATTGTACCACACAGTGTGTCCTGCCTTGAGGCAAGGAGGATGGATGTTCATACCCCCCATCTAATAGCCATTGAACCAAGAGGATGGGGCATAACCTTTCAGACATCTCCAGTGATGAAGGTTCCCGTTGGCTAAGGACAATCCTCCAGAGAAGTATGCAAATGTAGGCTGTTATAAACTAACACCCATGGCAGCTGCAGGATGGGTACTTCAACCCAGTAAAGAGCCTCTGGGTGGGAAACAATGGCATATGCTACAGGGACAGTGACTGAGCATCTGTAAGAACAGAGGAAGCTGGTCTGAAAGGTGAGAAGAGAATGAGGTTGAAGGTCAGAGAGAAGCAGAGGTGAGAAGCTACATAGTCTGAGGGGGAGGGGGAGGAAGAGCAGAGAGAGAAAAGGGGAGAAAAGGAAGGGGGAGGGAGGTCTGGTGGCCCCTGTAAGGTCGCCTGAGAAAACCAGACTCTGTGAGGCTAATGTACACATATTTATTAAGTAGTACCCTTGAGATGCCACCTAGAAGGGAGGAGAAGAAAGGAGAATTTGGCAGAGAGCAGCTGAGCCGTGATTCAGTTCCAATAAAAAAAAGCCCTGTAGGGAGCTGAGATGCTCCTTCTCAGGTGTCCCAAGCTGAAGCGAGGGGACCCACCAGACCTTTCCACCTCCATGGTGATTAGTCACTGGATGTGGGCTGGAAGAAAGTATGGCCCGAGGTGAGGCTGTGTTTTAGCCACAGCAATCCCCAGAGACTAGCAGACGGTAGCAGAAGCTGTTTCTGGGAGTCCTCCCAGCAGCTGGGAAAGTAAGTTTTTAATTCCTGAAAGAGGGAGGATCTGGGCAGTGCAACACAGCATCCACCACAGGGGGAAAGAGAGAGAAAAGAGTGAGAGAGATTCCTAGTGACTGTCCATTTCCCGTTCATCCCTCATTGCATCCAACGGCACTCCCTGCCCCTGAATTCCTTGATGTACTTCTGGAGCCTTCTAATAACAACCCTGCCCCACCATCACCACACATACACATTTGGCTTTGTTCCGCATTAGTTTGAGTGGCTTTCTGTACTTGCCACACAATTATCTTCACCTAAGCAGAATGTTTAGGCGTAGTTACCTCAATGTGGGAACGATGCTGAGTACTAGATATTTTCATCACCTTTTACTCTGCTATTCAAACTGTGTGATTTTTTACTGATCTATCTTCAAGTTCACGGGCTGTCTTCTCTGTCATCTCTCACCTCGAATTTCTTTAAAAAGTAATATTACTCCAACTAGATCAGAGCTGCTCAACTTTTAAAAAATTTTCTAATGTTAAAAAAAACTTCAACTATGGAAATAAAAAAAAAATCTCCAATGTATTTTTGGCCAATGTCTTTCCATTGTCTTGTGGACCAATATTTTTGGAAATTAGAATAAAAATGAATAATTACCAGAAAAATGATCACATGCTACGTTATTGTGACAATGCCAAATTGCTGTAAAAGTTTCTCAACGTTCCTCTCAACTCCTGTACTCATTCCATCCCAAACTGATTCCAAACTCCTCCTGGCCTGGCACTGGTCCTAGGACCACATCTGTAGGTATACTGCTAGTCGATGAGGGCTCAACTTACTCAACGCAGTTCTTACATGTTGATCTTCGTGTGGGATGTAGATGCATTTTAACATGATTGCTATCAAGGGCACTGGGCATCCAGGACCACCACAGGCCTAGGAAGACCTACAAGTGGCCCTATAAAGTCTTAAGGTGGAGTTCAAAATCTGACCAGCTTCTCCTTCCACTCCAGCATCCTCCATTTCACCCACACTCCCTTCATGTTCACAATTTGCCAATCCCTGTTCATCTGAGCACGTTCGTACTTGCTTCTGTGCCTAGGCAACCCCAACCACCAACAATACCCTTTCCCTACTCTCCTACCTTTGGACATCTTAGTCCTCATCCAACCAGCTACCTGTGGTTTCTCCTTTCTCCAGCTTTCTCAGCCCATGGCTTTTACCATAAACAAGGCTCATAATTCATTCTGCCTTGTATTATGGTTGATTGTTGACCTATCCATCTCTCCTACCAAGTTACATATCCCTGTTGGTCAGGACTTTGTCTTAGGGGTCTGTGATTCTTCTATCCCATCCCACCCTCTGTCCCCTGGAATAGTCCTACTTTGTAGAAAATCCATAAAGCTGGTGGAAATGAAATAGCTTTAAGTCCACCAGCTTCAGCCTTCTTGTTTGCATATCTGAGAAGCAGCCTCCTCCCCTACAGCAAATTTCCAGCCTCATAAAGAATTCTGGCCATGGGTTATACCTAAAGGATAGACCTACCAAGACCACCTGTTTCCCAGGTATAACTGGGGTGGTCTGGAAGATAAAAGAGACACAATTTATTTCCTGAGTAAATCCTTATTCAAATACATGCGGCAAATCTACCTAAAACTTAATCCACAAAAACGAAGGATGGGAACTAATTTAATTAATCCACGGAGACCCAAAGAACAAGAAGCTTGATACTAACACTTTCAGAAAGTCTATGCCCTTTGAAATTTCTATCCCCAAGAGGGATCCACATTCATGGTCAGCACTACTCAGAGATGCCCCAAGGGGAGCATCTTCCCTAGCTGAAGCTTTTAACAATAATTCTCAGCAAAACTGTGTCCCAGAAATCAGTCTTCCCAACAGTGCCAGATCCCAGGACAACTGTCCTTTGTCCTTCATTCCCTTAATCCTGTCTACCCACACATATTTAATAATTCTAAAGAAACTTTAAGAATTTTAATATTTTAATTTAATATTACAATTTATATTTTAACATTTTAATTTCATTATAATAATAGGTGGCACTTATTAAGCACTTACTATGAGCCAGGCACTATACTAAGCACTTTATCTGTATTGTCATTCCATCCTCTATGATTCTGTAATAAGAGCATTGTTTTATAAATGAGAAAGCTTAGTCTTAGAAAAGCTAAGTAACTTGCCCAATCATATAGCCAGTTAAGAAGCAAAGACAAGATTCATTTTGGATAGTATCCATCAGTGGCATGCTATGAAGTGCTTAAAGATGAAATATATACTAAAAATTCAGGGCTCTGAATTCTTCTGTGGCTGGGTGGCACAGTCGGTTGGGTGTCCAACCCTTGGTTTTGGCTCAGGTCATGGTCCTAGGGTTGTTAGACCGAGCTCTGCATCAGGCGCTGCGCTCAGCACCAAGTCTGCTTGAGATTTTCTCTCCCTCTCCCTCTGCCCCTCCTGCTTGTGTTCTCTCTCTCTCTCTCAAATAAATAAATAAATCTTAAAAAAAAAATTCATGACTCCTGTAAACTGCCAGATAGACACCCCAATCAAGAACCTGGAGTGTTTTAAGTATCCTAGGACTATTGATTGGTATTTACACCAATGGACAACAACAAGCTCAATTGTATCAAGAACATTTCTTGAACATCTATTATAAGCAAAGTGCTATGGAAGATGGTATAAAGAAAACAAAACGAGCAAGAAGTTGTCCCTACTCTTAAAGGATTTACATACCTCTGGGGTTTATTTCTAAAAGGCAGCATGCAGAAACAACAAAAGGGGCAAAAGTAAGTTCTATAGGGATCTAAAGGAGAAGTGAAACATGACCAGTGTTTTTCTTGCTTTTTGCCTGTAGATCTATCCTGTTGGTGGCCACAATATTTCTCTCTTTAGAGCAGTGGACATAATGATTAACAACATGGGTTGTTAGATTCAGGCAGACCTGGGTTTGCATTTCACTGTGGCTACTCACTAACTCCATAAACTTAGACAAGTTAATTAATCATTAATCATTTCTCCACCCAGGTTCTGATCCCTGAGGAGACATAGTGGTTAGGATGCTTTTGGTTATAAGTTGCTGAAATCCAACTAAACTAGTTTAAATACAAAAATACGTATAGCTTCAGAAATACCTGGACCAGATACTCAGATGATATTTTCATAAATCTGTTTTTCTCTGACTCTATTGTTGACTTCTTTCTAAGTCAGTCTCTCCTTTCATGGTGGAGAGACCCATCAGCAGCTCCAACAAAACATCTTGCCAGTTTAGCTGTGCCTAATAGAAAGATGGTACTCCTTTTCCAGTAGTTCTAGCAAAATTTTGGGGCTGATACTCATTGGCCCAGTGCCCATCCCTGAAGCAATTGTTCTAAGTATAGAAGGCTCTGATTGGCCAAACATGGGTCATATGCCCACCCCTGGAACCCACAGATGAGAACCATGTGCAATGAAAGTGAGGTAAGGGTATTTCCCTAAAGTGAAATTGTAGTGCTATTAAAAAGAAAGAAAGGATGCTGAACAGGCAAAACAACAGAAGTCATCAGCCAAAGGTCTGGTCTCTGTGGAGAATCTCCATTTAGAGAGCTGGAGTTACCAGGGAAGAGGCCACACCCTTAGATGTGTCTAGAATCCCTTCACTAAAAGGTTTCAAAGAGCCGTTCTGGCTCTTATTTTGCAAAACTTGACAAAATATAATCTCCCATCTTTGTCTATTATTCATGATGATTCACTGCTATAATTTCTATATACATTTTTAAATGGTGTTCTCTCAAACATTCTGTTTTAAAATATTTAAATTGATATCTTCTGTTTCAAAATGATATTTTCCCAAGTGAAGTCAAGCTGCCAATTCTGATTCCATGGCCACCCATCCCTGGGAAATGAGAACAAGCATTCCTAGATCATGTTTTGTTCTCCTGGATGTGCTTTGACTTCAGATCAATCTTCACCAGGCAAGGGTAGCTCTCTTCTTGCTCTAATCACCTTGAGCTGGCTTGAAGATTAAAATCTTAGTGGCTCTTTATTGGCCCAAGACTTTTCCTGACTTAGCTTTCCCACAGGTATCTAGGCATTAGCTGGAAATTGTCATAGATCAATCTCAGCAGAGAAGAGAAGAACATAAAACACTGACTTCTGTTAATAATCATTCCTGGACCTGGTTTTCCCCCCAGAACCTCCTAGAAAGCAAACTAACTATACAGGTTCCTGGGACCCCAACTCAGAGCCACTGAAACTGAATCTTCAAAGAATAGGACCCAGGAATTTTTATTTTTAAACATTCCTTAGGTGATTGTGATGTTGCTAGCCCATCACCAGTTCACTAGCTGGGCCTCTGCTCTAAATAACCACGTTGAACTGACCAGTGGCATGTCAGGAGCACCAAGCCTGTGGTTACAAAAGTTGGCCAAAAGCTTTGGAACACACTAGCTTTAAGGATTACCTAAAGCAAGACATGGAGTTTCTTTTGGCCTTAGTTTTCTCTATAAGATATTGGAACTGGATCAGGTCAACCTATAGATCCTTAGAGCTCTGAAAAATCTGTAACTGTGTTATAATGGAGAAAAAAGTCACTTGGAAGTTTAGAGATCTTGGCCCAATACAACGGCCTTTATAGTTTTGTGACCTTGAGAAGTCACTTTCACTCCCTGGCTCACAATTTCCTTTTTTTTTTTAATTAGTTAGTTGGAATAAATGAGTTATAATTTTATGATACCTATAAGATAACAATTAAGTCTTAGATAATTCTCCAAAATAATCTGTCAAAATGTACAGTATGAACGAGCCGAGGTTGATCATAATTTCCTGTTGACTTGGTTTGCTGGGTTGAGAATCTGCAAGCAGCATTTGGTATGTTGGTGTTTAATGGATATGACATTTCACTACACCAAATGGGAATGGAATATTTTTAGCACAGAATTCTCTAAGTTTTAGTAAAGAGGGCTTGTTCTGTGAATGGAGTGTGAACAAGCAGAGATACTATTTTAAAAGACCAAATATAATCCCCCTCCCCATCACAAAATAGTCATATGTGTACATATTTTCACCACAAAGCTTGAAGAACTTACCCCTTTTTATATCTTCTAAAAGGCAGTATTACATCTACTTTAATAATTTTACTGGCTCACACACACTCCTCCTTTCTTTGCATGGCCTGCCTATTTATGATTAATAGGCTAAAATATTGTTAATGATTGAAAACAATAATAATAGCTACCATTGGGTTGCCTGGGTGGCTCACTTGGTTAAGCGTCTGCCTTCGGCTCAGGTCATGATCCCGGGATGTTGGGATCAAACCCCACATCAGCCTCCCTGCTTAGCTCCCTGCTAAGCTTCTCCCTCTCCTGCTCCCCCTGCTTGTGCTCTCTCTCTCTCTCTCTGACAAATAAATGAATAAAATCTTTAAAAAAATAATAATAATAGCTACCACTTATTGAGCACTTACTATGTGTAGAACATGTGCTGAATATTTTATATGTATTTAGTCATTCAACCCCTTCAACAATGCTATTATTATCCATTTTTTCAAGAGAAAAAATGGAAGTTCAGAGATGTAGAGAAGTCTGCCTAGGGCATGCAGCTAACAGCAGAACCAGGATTCAAACCAGGTCTCTCTGCAATCGGAGCCCTAGTGATTGACTTACACTGATATACTTATACTGATTGTTATCCGTCAGGATAACCTGGGTTATTTGGTAATACTTCAGTAGCACTCAAATATTACTGGCTTAAAATAATAAAGACTTATTTCTTGTTCATGTTACTGAGAGCACTGTTCCAAGTCATCATAATCTGCATGCACTGATGCATGCATTGATGGAATAGCCACTATCTGGGACATTACTAAGTAACAGTATCAGAGGGGAAAGAGCCATGGCAAAGTATGCATGACAGCTACTACTGCTTTTATTGGATTTCTTTATCTGATTTTTTAAAAATGATTTTCTTTTATTTTTTTTATAACCACGCCCAACTGGCTTGTTTTATTGGAGAAGGGCATGTGGAGTTAACAACGTGAAGACAGTTGGAACCTGAGGTCGGGAAGAACACCCTCCCCTCCCCATACGTGGCCACTGCCTCAAATAAAAAAATAACCAGCTGTGGGGACGCCTGGGTGGCTCAGTCGTTAAGCGTCTGCTTTCAGCTCAGGTCATGATTTCAGGGTCCTGGGATCGAGCCCCGCGTTGGGCTCCCTGCTTGGTGCAAAGCCTGCTTCTCCCTCTCCCTCTCCCACTCCCCCTGCTTGTGTTCCTGCTCTCGCTATCTCTCTCTCTGTCAAATAAATAAATACAATCTTTAAAAAAAAAAAAAAACAACTATGGGAGAGCCGATGCGATTGAGGGTGGGGAAGGGAACACGGAACCCCAGGGCAGCAGAAGAGACCATGCGTGTGCTGGGAGGGCTCCAAGGCAGTGGCAGTACAAGTAACGTGAGTAGGACTCTCTGTATCTTCCACATAGGTCTATGTAAATATATAGAGAGAAGTTGTTTGCTTTCCCTTGCTCTCTGCTCTGCTCCAGCTACTTGCTGCAGCCCCAGCTCCTCTTTCCACATGAGGGCGAAGGGAAGAAGATGACGAGCAAGTCATCACCAAACTGTGATCAGACCCACACCTCCATCAGCTTCTGGATCTTCTGTGCTATTACAGGATTCTTTAAGTGTTCAGTGAGTGCCTGGGGTCCTTCTGCATTGGTGGCTCACTCATTATCTGCTCATTATCTGCTGCACCTCCATGCTGTCATGTTGCGCCTCCATGCTATCATGTCGGTTCTACTGAGCCATCATACAGCGTTCGTAACCGTCTGCCACCTCCTTACCATTGGAATCCAGATCTAACGCCTTCCAGTAAACATCCATGGCTTTTGTGTAGTCCTTTGTCTCCTCTAGTGCAGCTGCTTGCCGTTTGTAACCCTTGTTGAGGGTTGGCTCCAGCTGGATACATTCCTCACAGTCCTTGAGCACCAGCCAAAACTCCAGGAGTTTGGTGTAGCAGGCAGATTGATTGCTGTACAATTTGGCATCTCTTGGGTTCCATTTGATGGCTTCGGTATAATGCTTCATGGCCTGGGGAGAGTCCCCTTTCTGAAAACATTCATTGCCTTTGTTCTTCTCCTCCAAGGCCAGGTCAGGGTTTATACAGGCCAGCCACTCTTGGTCCTTGAGAATTTTCTCCACTTGTTGGCATTTCTTGAGCACATCTGGTGTTCAGGGCTCTGCCAAAGACTTGTTATAGAAATGGATGGCATCCTTGCACTTTTCTTCTTTGAAGTAGGAGTTGCCATCTAAGGCTATACCACCCTGAACACGCCCATTCTCGTCTAAAGTAGGAGTTGCCAATTCGAGAATAAGCTTTGGCAATCTGTCAATAGTCTTGGTTTTCTCGCCCCACCTCAACGGCCTTCTCAGAAAGCTCCCGGCATTTACTGTAGTCGTCCTTCTCGAAGTACACAGCTGCTTGATTGGTCATGTAGGGCATGTTGGTGGGATCTAGGTCCTTGGCTCTGTCATAGCGCTTCAAGGCTGTGTCAAAGTCTTTTGTCTTGGAGGCCTCACTCCCCAACTCTTTTTCTTTCAGTGCCTGCTTCTTCTTCTGGGGAAGATCTTCTTTTACTGGCTCTGGCTTGGCGTCCTTTTTGGGAAGAGGTGGTAGTGGAGCTTTTGCAACTCCCTCCTCCTCATCCGTACTGCCCAAACCAACTCCCAGCAAAACACTGAGAGTAGTCATGATCCGGGGATCTTACAGCTCGTACCTAGGTCACATGGCTTGTTTCATAGTTGCTCTATCAGTTGCTGGTAGGTAGGATCAGTGAGCAGCACCCTTGTCCTGGGATCACTCTCTAACTTGTGGTACAGATGCGGCATGTTGAAAGGATTCATGAATTTCCTCTCTGCACCACCGAGCCTCCATATTCTATAAGCCCTCTTTGAGCTGAGGATTATTTGCTTCATGTTTTAAACCTTCTTTGTAGGTTCCCTTGGCTTCTTCGGATCAGTGTAAGAACTCAAGAGCTACTGCTTTCTGTGAATAGCCCTTGCCCCAGTCAGGCTTTAAGTCAATAATTTTGCAACCATCCTCATAAGCCTTCTGGTAGTCACCTTTCTTGGTGTAGGCTGCTGAGCAATTTCTGTAGAGCACGTGGTTCTGGGGATCTAGCTTAATTGCTTCAGAGTAGCACTGTAATGCATCAACGATGTTGCCCGCACTCAGGGCCTTATTGCCCTTCTCTTTTAGCTCATTTACCTGCTCCATAGCCCGGCCCGGAACCCAGTTGAATCAATTCCATCCACTCCACATTCTCAACCCTTAAAAATTATTTTCATTTAATATTTGGATAACTTTTTTCAAGGGAAGTTTCCCCCAAAATAGAGAGATTAAAAGGGCCTAAGCCCTTGGAGATATCACTGTTACTTTGATGAAGATTTTACTGTCTTGTCTTCCTAATCTGAGGTCAATATGTCAGGTAGTTATCAATGACATGAGCCAGATGGCTCATATTTATAATATTTACACTGGTGTAGGGCCAAAGTGCAGACTACTTATATATACACACATCTGCTAAAAGGCTCCTCCATGACAAAGAAGAACAGTTACATGGTGGGTGAATTCTCCCAGAAGTACAGCCCAAGCATGGCACTGCCAGCCTGCATGGTGTGCTAGGAAGGGCCAGAGGGGCCAGCCCATGATTCTGAGGAGATCTACAATGTACAATGAAATGTGGCATGTATTACTAGTCCCTGATAACCCAGCACATTGGGCTATCTCAAGCTAGTCTCCCTTATCTTCAGGATACCCAATTTTACCTCCATCAGCTTCTTTCCAAACCTCTCCCCTTCACTTTTTGTTGAAAGGGTCAACTTGATGCTGAGATTTGAGATTTCTGCAATGCTCAGCTACTGCTTCAAGGATGCTGTAGTAGATGAATCATAACAATAACAATTATTATCATGCTATAGAAAGAGGTTTTCTCTTTAGAGGCTCCCAAATAGAAACTATCATAATATGTGGGAGCAAGGTCAAGAGATACCACCATCTGATAACAAACTGAATGAGTCAGGGCATAGTTGATGAGCTCAGACATTTCCTGGACATATTTCAGGGCCCTTCCCAGAAATAACCCATTATCCATTGTGATGGGTGCCAGAATCATTCTCCCGGGCATGTTAGATAAACTCTACATGGAAGCTGCTGGCTCCATGCCAGCCTCCTTAATAATAAGAGGGTTTGGTACCTCCTTAATAATAAGAGGGATTGTGGAGGAAGAAGAGTTGGAGGGTAAGAATGCAGTCTCTTGGGGGCGAGGGACAAGACCCAATGGTTAACAGGCAGAATATGCTCACTGTGGCCATCAGAGGGCAGCAGAACCAGACTACTCCTGCAGGTGGCCCCTGTGGCCCCTGTGACCCCGTGGCAGCTGCCGTGGACATGGGTGCTCCAGGAGACCAGGACCACAAAGGGTAGTCCCTAGAAAAGGTACAGCTAAAGTGGGAAAGGAGGTTTGGGGAAAGAGATTTCCTTCCCAGTGATGATATTCTTCCCTGAAATCAATCCACGGTCCAGCCTCCTGGAAGATGAGATTAATCTTCCAAAGCCTGGTCATCCCAAGAGGAATAGTAAGAACAGCGATCTGGATCACGCAAAGCTGAAGACTAGAACATAAACTCCTAATGACTCAATCAAGATAGAAACAATTCATTAAACTCAGCCTGGAACAGTCACCCATGCTTCCTTGTATGCCCCAACAGATTTACCATCACATTGCCCATGCCCCCAGTGTCCACCGCCTCTACAACAAAGAGGGATAATATAAACACTTTGCTTTCATCTTCCCAATAGATCTCATGCCCTCCATCTTCTTTTCCAGAAGGTCAGTGTTCTCACTCAGAGGGTGGTGAGTACGGGCAATACGCACAGTGAGGGCCTGGTTCATTGCCTCCCGTTCTTCTTTGGTTAAGTCAGAGATGACTGAGTATAGTTGAATTTTACTGCCCTTGAAAAATAGCAAGACTCCTTACATCTCACATGTAGAGGTAGGGTCAAGGGCAGCATACCACTATGAATTATTCCTAATAGATGACTGTCCCAAAGGGTCGGGGCAGATGCTCAGATGCTTAAAGGAAATTATGGCTAGCTTTGTTATCAAAAATGTAAGTCTAACCAGGCAAAAGCGTTGCTGGCAATGAATTTCCAGTCCTTCCCCTGGCCATGTAAGCTAAAGAAGGTCCTTCCTTTTTCTCTTCAGTTCCTTCCTTTCCCACGGTCCTCCCAGCAGGCTCCTGTTTTAGGGGCTCTCATGAGGCAGAACTGGGAGGAGAATAACACAAAGAAACTCACAGATCGGGCTGAAGGAGCATGTCCAAATCTGTGTTTTAGAAGAGAGAAGCCCAGAAGCAGCTGTGGAAGGGGAGTGGGTGGGCGAGGACATGGGGATTCTAAGAAGTGTTTCTGTGAGTTGCAGCCTTTCATGACATTAAAAAAAAAAAAAATATTGCTCAACTGTGTTCATTTGGTGCAGATCTTCTTTGAGAATGGACCCTATGAATCATAGTTTCAATAGAATTATAGAAGACACTAACATAATTCTGCCTCTTCCTTTGAACAATCATTTGCATAATTTGAGTAGGTTATCCTGTAGCTCATGAGGAGCATGGAAAATTACCTAACTCACAGAATCTCAGCATACCAAAAACCAAGCAAATCAAAAGCCAGAAATACTTATCAAAACTCTGCTGTTTCTGTCTTCGCTTCCATGTTGTTGCACCTAAAGCTTTTTAGAATCATCTTTGCTGCTTGAAAACTGTTGGAGATATTTCCACTCCATCTCTCTTGTAAAGTTTCTTTTTCTAGGGACCGTTAGCTTTACCATCTCATTACACAGCTCGAGGCTGTCCTCCAAAACCTCTCACTATGACCCAGACTGACCAGGCTGATGCTTTCTACACTGATGCCTCCCCAACATGACAGAGCCAGTGATCTTGGCTCAGTGCCTTTTTCTGTCCTGGAGGGACCCTTTTAACTTCCGGAATTGAAGGCATGTAAAGAAGAAAACAGTTGCTGGGTGTTATTATAGCCCCAAGGCCAAAAGGCGCTTAATTAATTAAATGTTACATGTGGATTTAGGGTGACACCGGGAGTAACAGGCCTGGGGACAAGAGTGGCTTTTCCTCCTTAAAAAAGGAAAACGAACAGAAGAGGTAACATTACCTAGAGAAAATCTCCTGGTTACAGATAGAATTTTGATATGTGAGCAGCTGGGATTTCCTTCTCTCCCAGATTTTTTTCTTCATTGGAGGAAGATGAGGGCAGAGATAACTGAGAAGAGCTGGAATTCACTGGGGAAATTACCTCAGAAACCAGCTATAGATGAGGGTACCACAGAAACAGGTCCCCCTGTAACCATGGTGACAAGCAGAGGAAGAAAGGGGTGGAGAGAGGAGGGAGCAAACAGCCAGTGCAGTTAGAGGGCAGGAGGAATGCAGGGAGGGGAGGGGACACCCAGGTCAACGGAGTGAGTGACAGGAGCTTTTAAGCTAACTTCAGGTTTTTAAAGGAAGAAAGAATTTGTGACTGCAATTAACCAGGAAGGCAGGATGCATGTTACATTATGGATTCCTTTTACATTTAGAGAGTGTTTTAAATGTTTCTAGAGTTTAGCTATTTTAACAAAGCGAGATTATGAGTGAGCAATGGAAAGTTGTGGTTGAGTTGGGGGTGGGGATGGGGAGGGTGGAGGAGAAAGGAAGGCACACTCGGAGCTACCCAGAAGCCCAGAGACTGCAGGCATCTAGAGTCAACACAGCACCCGACTGCCTCCTGGGGGCAGCTGTCTTCCCAGAGATGCCCTTACAGGCTTATGGGGAAAAACCAAAGCCAGAAGTACAGGAGGCCACATTTAGCAAATATAAATACAGGATGCCAGTTAATTTTGCATGTCAGATAAACAGCAAATAATATTTTAGTAGGTTTGTGTTCCACGGCAACCCTTATAAGGTGGCACCCACTAATTAAATATCTTCTTGTTCTCTCATCCCCTATATATTTAAAAAAAGAAAGAGAGGCAAGGAAGGAGAAAAGGAAGGAAGGGAGGGAGGGAAGGAGGGAAAAATGGAGGGAGGGAGGGCAGATCTCAACCCTCTGAACACCAAATGGTTAGTTTCTAATTACTGACCCACACTCCGTTCCTGCTTGCTCCTCTCTCTCCTCATCATCATAGAACTTTCCTTAACTATTCAACTTTCTTTAACTAACTCAATGTCTTCAAACAATCCAGTCAGAACAAAGCCACACACACAATCAGACCAAACCTCTCTGATTCCTACAAGCTCCGACTGTCTTTTCCTGGATGCTACCTGTGTGTGATGACACCTCCTCCAGCCTCACCTGGTGCCTCCACACTGACCTCACCAAGCTTTCTTGCAGCTGCCTGTTGTTCCTGCCGGGTCTATATCTGTACCAGTTGACCCCACCTCTGAGCTCCCTGCTGGCACTTTTCTCGGGCCTTTGTCCGTGATTAATACACACCTCTTAAAGCGTCTACCAATTAAGTGGCAGGTATCAATAAATTCCATCACAGCAATATTTCAAAGAAGTGTTTTACAAAACAAATCAATGTCTATGGCTCAGCAGTGGTACTGATGTTCTCAGATGGATTTTTCTCACTCATGCCACCTCAGCTCCAGCCCTAACCAAACACCACTATAGAAAAGACCAAGCACAAGACAAGAAATGGGTTCATACGTCAGCTTAAAACTTCAATCAGATCATGTCATTTGGGTTAAGAACATCCTATATTATCTTGGGATTTGTGTGTTTTACTGTATGGATGTCACAACTCAGTGAAAGATAAAATATTAAGTGGGCCAACCACAGTAATTCATTACCACATCATCCCTTTTTATTCCTTCCTGACAAGGATCACAATCTAGTATTTATGTTGATTCATTTACTGTCTGTCTTTCCCCTCAATCAGAGTTGGTAAAATGATGGCCCATTGTCCAAATCCAGCCACCATCTCTTTTTGTAAATTAAGTTTTATTTGAACTCAGCCATGCCTGTTCATTGACTATTTTCTGTGGTTGCTTTTGGGCTACAGTGGTAGAGCTAAGTAGTTATGACAGAGATTTCGTGGCACCACGAAACCTAAAATGTTTACTATCCAAACAAAATTTGATAACCCTTGCCCTAGACTGTAAATCTCATGAAGATAAGAACTGTGTCATTCTTGCTCATCTCTATCATCAGGGTCCAAACAGTGCCTGGCCCAAACTCAGCAATCCTTCAACAAATATTGGCTCCCCATTATGCCTTCTGCCAACTGGCCCCTACTGCAGTCTCCTAGTTGCTCATCAGAGCCTGGATCCTGGCTAGTTGCCTGCAAACTGAAGGTTCTTGCCATCTGCCATCCCCTCCTAGTCCTGCCTTCTTGCTCTGTATCTCCAACTGGTGCTCCTGAAAAGTGATCTGATCAAAACCAACAATCCCACACCACAAAGCTTCCTCTGGGTTTTGTCCATCAGAACCATGTTTTGTAATCAATCTTCATGTGGCCAACCCATTCTTTATAATCATGAAAGCATTCCTATCTAAAATTTCATTCTTCTATCATTCAGCTTCTTGACAACATATTTATTTAGGTTTTTTCTATTATAAAAATGATTTATAGGGGGCGCGTGGGTGGCTCAGCCGTTAAGTGTCTGCCTTTGGCTCAGGTCATGATCCTAGGGTCCTGGGATCGCCGCCCCCCCGCCAGCTTCGGGCTTCCTTCTCAGCAGGAAGCCTGCTTCTCCCTCTCACACTCTCCCCACTTGTGTTCCCTCTCCTGCTATCTCTCTCTGTCAAATAAATAAATAAAATCTTAAAAAAAAAAAGATTTATAGGTATAACATAAGATTTTGGAAAAATCAAAAATAAAAGGAAAAAGTCACCAAAACACAATCACTTTCATCATTTTGATGTAGTTTCTTTCCGTTGTTCTATCTTTCTATGCTTCTTTTTTTTTTTAAGCACACTTGCGTAAAACAACAAAAAATGTCTGAAGGTAATTTTTTCTCTTGCATTATAAAAGCATTTTTATATGCACATTCTTTGTAAATTATTATTTTTAGTACCTGCACAATATTACATTGAGTGAATATATTTATGAAATATTTCCCTATTGTCAAAAAATATTTATAATATATCCAGATTTTTATAACCAAAATAAAATTATGAAGATCTTTGTCCATGTAGCTTTTTTCCCCCTACCTTTTGGATTACCTCCTCAAGTCAGATTTCCAGAAGCAGAATTACTGGATCAAAGGATTTTGTTTGTTTGTTTCGATACATATTGTCATTCTCCCTTTTTAAAAGGTTTTTATGGATAAAGTTCTCAAAGTAAATATACTCATAATCCTCTTTACTGTATCCCAAATCCATAAGAATGAGAGATAATATATTAAGATATATATTTATACACTACTCTCAAAACACAAGAGAAAAATCTCAGTGGCTCAAAACACAGAGTCAAGCTTAAACAATAAGGGAACTGTTAAGTCACAGGAACCGAAGATGGGACTGGAGCCAGGAAGGCAGAAATGGAGTTAAATACCTCCTAGAAAAAGCTGGAATACACCTTCTGTAACAAGAACCTGAGCTGGACTTCCCACTCAAGAACAGTGGGTGATATCGCTCCATCCATGCATCTAGAATTGTGGCAGAAACACACTACTTGCTCAGGGCTAGTGTCCATAGCACAGTCCCCTTCTGGTCTGTACCATGTGAATTGTAGGGAATTGTCCCTCCAGAAATGGGGAGCTCTGAGCTGAACTACAAATACATGACATCGGTTGAGTCTGGTCAATCCATGAGACCAAGGCTAAGGCAGCTAAGAAATTACCTCACAGACAAGGGAGATATAGGAGAAAATTCCCACACAATATGAGATTTCCAGGAAAAGTTTAAAAACACATTTAGCACAATGAAGAGTAGTCACAAAAGAAAGATTTATATCCTAAGGTGACAGAGATACAAGCACCTGACAAGAAGTTTGAAATGAATCTGTCTGAAATCTTCAAAGAAATAAAACAAGGTAACATTAATAAAATCAATAAGATATTCTAAAACTGGAATAGGTAAATAATGAAAAGAGCATAAAAAAAATTATCCACCCTCAAACTTAAAAACAAAACCAGCCCTTAAAAGAACTGTACTTCACTACATTGACAGAAGAGGGTGATCTTGAACTAGGAATGGCAAATTACTCTATATCCATGACATGAAATGAAGCTCCATAAATCCACACAAAGCTACTCCAAGGGAAGAAAACAATTAGGATAAAAACACCTCAGCTGAAGAAAAATTTTTACCAAAAACAACCACAGAGCAACCACAAAACACAAAATTCCAAATGGAATTAATATTCTCAAACAAGCATCTGAAAATATGAAAAATCACCTTAAATCAGAAATTTAAAATCCAAGAACAGAAATGGACAGAGTGGTAGATAGATAGATAGATAGATCGATCGATCGAAGTCAGGAAAGAAAAGACAAAATCATCTTAGGAATGAAAGCTCCGTGTACCCAATGCAGAATAGACTCAAATGAAGTTTTAACAGAGTATCGAGGAAGATAAACAAGAGAAACAAAATAAAGAAAGAAGTAAAAAGATTCAGAGAGAAAGTGGTTGAAACGGAAGACAAAGAAAATTAAGGATATAGATCATCCCAACCCCTGAAGAAGACATATGAAACACTGGAATAAAACTTGTATTTAAATCTACAATCCAAAATGGAGAGATATACCATGTTCATGTACTGGAAGATTCAATATTATTAAGATGTCAGTGTTCCCCAGACTGAACTATAGACTTGTCTATGAAAAACTCCTTGTTTCTCCTTTCTTCTCACACTTAACAACTCTTCTGACAGTGTTGGGTAGTAGAAGTGTGGATTTGTTCCTACACCCACCAACTCTCCAATACCAGCTGAGTGTCCTATAGTTCAACTCAGTTCTGCACTGTCTACTTGGAGTTAGCATTAGATCCCACAATTTAAGGGCTCAGTACCACAAGACTGTCCCCACTTCTGATTCCTATTTTAAGTCCCAGGTTATCTCTTATACTTCTGACCAACAACCTGCTATAATTCAGGGTTCCTGTGATTCCCTCCTCAGGTCTGATAACTTGCTGGAACAGGTTATGGAAGTCAGGTAAACACTTACTATGTTTAGTATATAATAAAAGATATGATAAAAGACAGATGAACATCCAGGTGAAGAGATACATGGGGAAAAGTCTGGAAATGTCCCATATGTAGGAACTTCTGTCTCTGTGGAGTTGGAGTGTACCACCATCCCAGTACATGGATGTGTTCACCAACCCAGAAACTCCCCAAACCCTATACTTTTGGGATTTTATGGAGGTTGTATTGTGTAGGTATGACTGATCATTAACTTAATCTCTAGCTCCTCCACCTTCCTCAAAGAATAGGGGGTGGGGCTGAAAGTTCAAAGCTTCTAATTGTGGCTACGTATTTCTGGTGACCAGCATGCATCCCGAAGCCATCCAGGAACCCACGAAGACTCACCTCACAAAAAACATTCTTATCGGGGCACTGGGTGGCTCAGTCAGTCAAGTAGTTAAGCATCTGCCTTCAGCTCAGGTCATGATCCTGGAGCTCTGGGATGGAGCAGCATCGGGCTCCCTGCTCAGGGGGAGTCTGCTTCTCCCTCTCCCTCTGCTCCTCCCCCCCTACCCCACTCGTGCTTGCTCTCTCTCAAATAAATAAATAAAATATTTTAAAAACAAAACAAAACAACATTCCTACCACCCGGGGAATCCCAAGGGATTTAGGGGCTCTTTGCTAGGAACCAAGATCAAAGACTAAATGTTAGAACAGAAGATGCTACTTGTGCTCTCAGCACTTAAGAAATTACAAGGGGGGGCGCCTGGGTGGCTCAGTTCGTTAAGCGACTGCTTTTGGCTCAGGTCATGATCCTGGAGTCCCGGGATCGAGTCCCGCATCAGGCTCCCTGCTTGGCAGGGAGCCTGCTTCTCCCTCTGACCCTCCCCCCTCTCATGTGCTCTCTGTCTCTCTCATTCTCTCTGTCTCAAATAAATAAATAAAATCTTTAAAAAAAAAGAAATTACAAGGGTATTAGGACCTCTGTGCCAGGAACCAGGGACAGAAACATACTTTTTTTTTCTATTATTTCACAAGACTCAGTATTGTTAAAATATCAGTTCTCCCCAAATTGAACTATAGACTCAATCCCAATCAAAATCTCAATAAACTTTACTGTAGGAAATGATAAGCTGTTTCTAAAACTTATACAGAAATGCAAAAACCTAGAAGAGCCAAAACAATTTTGAAAGAAAAGAACAAAGTTGGAGGACTTAAAATACTTGATTTTGAGACTTACTATAAAATGAGCCATAATCAAGAAGAGTGGCATTCAATGGGAATCACCTCATACCTGTTAGAATGGCCATCATCAAAAAGATAGGAGATAACACATGCTAGCATGGATGTGAAGAAAAGGAAACCCTTGTGCACTGTTGGTGGGAATATAAATTGGTGCAGCCAGTATGGGAAAATAGTATGGAGGTCCTCAAAAAAAAAAAAAGAAAGAAAGAAAGAAAGAGAGAGAGAACTACCATATGATCTAGCAATTTTACTCCTGGGAATATATCCAAAGGAAACAAAAACACTAATTTGAAAAGATATCTGCATTCCCCATGTTCATAGCAGCATTATTCACAATAGCCAAGACATGAAAACAGCCTAAGTGTCCACTGATAGGTGAATGGATAGTTGTGGTATATATACCCATATGATGGAATATTATGTAACCATTAAAAAAGAGGACATTCTATCATTTATAACATGGATGGACTTAGCATTACCCTAAGTAAAATAAGTCAGACAGAGACAAACAACTACTGTAAGATCTCATTTATATAGAGATCAGATTCGTGGGGGTGCGGAAAGGGGGATTTGGAGGAAGATTGTCAAAAGGTACAAACTTCCAGTCAAAAGATAAATACTAGAGATGTCACGTACAACACGATGGCCATAGTCAACACTGCTAGATGATATATAGGAAAGTAGTTAAGAGAGTAGATCCTAAGAGTTCTCATCACAGGGAGAAATTTTTTCCTTTTCTTTTTATTCTATCTATATGAGATGATGGATGTTAACTAACCTACTGTGATAATCATTTCATGATATATGTAAATCAACCATCATACTGTATACCTGAACTTTATGCAATGATGTATGTCAATTATTTCTTAATAAAACTGGGGGGAAAACTGCTTTTAAAAAAGGAAAGAAACAGTGTACTGGGAGGCACCTGGGTGGCTCAGTCATTAAGCATCTACCTTTGGCTCAGGTCATGATCCCAGGGTCCTGGGATCGAGCCCCACATCGAGCCCCACATCGGACTCCCTGCTCAGCAGGAAGCCTGCTTCTCCCTCTCCCACTCCCCCTGCTTTGTTCCTGCTCTCGCTATCTCTCTCTCTGTCAAATAAATAAAATCTTAAAAAAAAAAGAAACAGTGTACTGGCATAAGACTTGACATATAGATTAGTGGAAAAGACTAGAAAGTCTTAAAGTAGACCCACACATATATGGTCAATTGAAGATATTGAAGACAATTGAAATAATTGTCTTTTCAATAAATGGTGCTAGAACAACTGAAAATCCATATAAAAAATGAACCTCAACTATTACTTTATATTATGCATAAAAATTTATTTAAGATGAATCATAAATCTAAACATAATATTTAAAAATATAAACCTTGTAGAAGAAAATATAGTAGAAAATATCTGTGACCCTGGGATAAGCAAAGATTTCTTAGATTGGGCATAAAAAGCACAAAATATAAAAGGGAATTGATAAATAAGGCTTCATTAAAATTATAAACTGCTCTTTCAAATACACCACTGAAAAAGAAATAGACAAGCCATGTAATGGGATATATATATATAGGACCAAAGAATTATAGCCAGAATATATAAAGAACTCTTATAACTCAATAATGAGAAGATAGATTACTTCATTTTAAAAACTAGAAAGGAAGGAAGATTGGGAAGGAAGAATCTCCGGCAAGCTGATGTGGAGTCCTCAAACCAAAGTCAGGGTCCTCTTGATAGAATGGGCTCACCTTAGTCCCTCTGCCATGCTCAGTAATTGGAAGGAGCAGCCCTGGGAAGCAGGTCTCTACACAATGGTGGCAGTGGATCTAGAGAGGCAGAGGTTGTGGCCAGCTAGGGAATTTTGCTCTTCACAGTAGAAAATAAAGGTGGTACATTTTCATGGCCACCCCATCCTCTTTCTCTCCTTTAGATTCTTCTTGGCCTTTGATCTCCCAAGTATTATTTTTCTCTGAGCCTCTATTCCTCCTCTGTAAAATCACAGAGATGGTACCAAACTTTATGCATTTTCCTAACATCTGACAAAGATGAGGAACTCCAGCTCTCCAAGAGGCCCTCATGAAATTTTGCAACAGAACAATACTATTCTCACTATACCTAGGGCCCATCCCTTTTCTCTAGCCCCAGAGCCCCTAGCATGGTGTGTACCCATCCATCTCAGGGAATTCTGTCCCATTCCTACACTGTAATAAGATGCTAGAATGCAGAAAATCCCACATTACACCATTAGCCAATTCCATGTGTGTGTTTCTCTCACAGTTTTAAGCAGCTTTTAAATGTTTAAAGCATCTTTTTTTTTTTTGGAAAACCTGGTGATTCTATCATAAACAATTTTCTGAAGATTCCTCTAGCCCACATGTGCTGTTAAACTTTGAAGTTGCTATGGGAACCAGTGTTTTTTAAATAAATTATTTATGTAAAGGAAAAAGAGACTTTGATGCCTATCTCAAAGAAAAACAAATGAGGCATTGGAAGATATTTTTAAAAAATTAAAAACCTGAACACATTAATAACAAGAAGAGCTTTTCATTCTTTACTTAAATTGTACAAATGGAAAGCTTGCAGAAATTCTGCTATGTGGGGAATTAGTCAATTATGTACTTCTATGAACAAAGTCAATTAGTATTTGTTGAATGAATGAATGAAGAATGGGAGACAAGGTAACCCTGAGACAGTGTTGGATAAACTGGTCATACTTTACTACTCACTTGGGTTATGGGAATTAGAGGGGTTCGTCACCCCATGATTAACCACTAATCCCAGGTTTTCATCAGTTCTGTTCTTTAAACCTTGAGAGATTTCACTATGAATCACACATTCATTTTTCAGAAACCTATTTTCTGGGCTGTAGGCATTTAAAAGTTGGTGTCTACAAAAATGTCATACTATAAACCAGCTCAAGAAAGCCAATGATAATATATGACTGTAGGCCAGAGGCTTCCTGCCACACAAATTTACCCACTATAACCAGGTATTAAAATCTCTCAAGTATAAAACAAGATCACATTAATTTTTAATGTCCACATTTGAATGACTGGAACCACTGGGATCATTGCTAAACCTCAGAGGCTGTAGTGGACACAGGGATGGCAAATCCTAGGTCACCCTACAGGGAAGGATTTTTCCAGCTACTGGGACTATTGTCCACAAAGAAACTTCAGTTGTCAGCATCTTCAGGGTCGGCCTCAGCTACAGAGAGATGCCTTGCCTATGGCCATAGCTTTCCTGGGACAGCTTATACCCCAGAATGTATGGAAGCCGGGGTAGAAAGTCCCAGCCATTTCGACCCAATGTGGAACAACTTAGGTGCTTTTGGTTGCCTGTAGGGTTCTTTGAGGCTGTTGGGCCTACATCTCAGTTCACCTTCTTTCTCAACCCAGTACAGCTTTCTTTTCCCCCCTCCTGAGTGTGTTGATCTCAAAGGCACTTCCTAGTAAAAACCCTGCACACTAAACTCCATCTCACAGTCTGCTTGCCAGAGGACCCAACCTCAAAAATTCCTCCTATCCCCTGCCAATTACATTGCCAAATAAAATATTGCCCAATGAAATGTAAATTTCAGATAAACAATGGATAATTTTTTAAAAAGACTTTATTTATTTATTTGTCAGAGAGAGAGAGCACAAGCAGGGAGAACGGCAGGCAGAGGGAGAAGCAGGCTCCCTGTTGAGCAGGGAACCCAATGCGGGACTCGATCCCACGACCCTAGGACCATGACCTGAGCCGAAGGCAGACGCTTAACCAACTGAGCCACCCAGGCATCCCTGGATAATTTTTTAGAATAAATATGTCCCAAATATTTTTATGGCTTATGGCTCTACTCCCTTGTATGCCTAGTATGGTACTCTGCTTAAGTAAATGCTTGCTGGATGAATGAGAATGTTAGGACCCTGTCTTTTTTTTTTTTTTTTTTAAAGATTTTATTTATTTATTTGACAGAGAGAGAGACAGTGAGAGAGGGAACACAAGGGGGGGAGCGGGAGAGGGAGAAGCAGGCTTCCCGCCGAGCAGGGAGCGCGATGGGGCTCGATCCCAGGATCCTGGGATCATGACCTGAGCCGAAGGCAGACGCTTAACGACTGAACCACCCAGGCGCCCCTAGGACCCTGTCTTAAAACAGTGCCCTGTCACACAAGGAAGAAGGCAGAGGTAGACAATAGTCCCCTACTTTCCATTACGCAAGTGTTTCTCAAAATGTCCACAGGTAAACAACATCCCAATGACCTGGAGGTGCTGGTTACAAATACAGATTCCCAGGCCTCACCCAATTAACTGAATAAGGATCTCTGTGGCTGATCCCTAGAAATCTGCATTTGTAGCAGGCTACCTGGGTGATTCTTCTGCCTCCTAAAGTTTGAGAACCTTCAACACTGAGAATGGTGACCTTGAACTAGAAAGACCAGTTTCATCTAAATTGAGATGGTCTTTCTGTGGTCACCAAAGAACTGGGGAGAGGAGGGGACTAGCCCTGTCTCTTTCCCACTTGTCTACTTGCTGTCCCTTTCCTCTGGAGTCTCCTTTAGATGGAAAGTAAGTTCTTGGACCAGGCTGATCACAAACTCTGGGAGAAACGGCTTATACGGATACCGATTTATTTATTCAACATAGTACTGGAAGTCCTTGCCACGGCAATCAGACAAAAAGAAAGAAATAAAAAGCATCCCACCGGTTAGGAAGAAGTAAAACTTTCACTATCTGCAGATGACATGATACTATTTTTTGAAAACCCTAAAGACTCCACCAAAAAACTACTAGAGCTGATAAATGAATTCAGTAAAACCACATGATATAAAATTAATACACAGAAGTCTGTTGCATATCTACACACTGATAATGAAGTAGCAGAAAGAGAAATTTAAAAAACAATCCCATTTACAATTGTACCAAAAATAATAAAATACCTAGGAATAAACTTAACCAATGAGGTAAAAGATCTGTACTCCAAAAACTATTTTAAAAAATACTGATATACTGGGCGCCTGGGTGGCTCAGTCGTTAAGCGTCTGCCTTCGGCTTGTGTTCCTGCTCTCGCTGTCTCTCTCTCTGTCAAGTAAATAAATAAAATCTTTTAAAAAAAAAATACTGATATACTAAATCAGAGACTCTGAGAGTAGTATGTTGAGCACACAGGGCCTCACAGAAGCCAGAGTGACTGGGATAGGCTTTAGGGAAGAGATGGCTTTGAATGGTAGGCAGTGTTTACATGGGCAGATTGGAGAGGTTTGAGCATTCTACAATTTTAGAATCTTATAAGCAGGAGAAGCATGACAGGGGAGACATTTATTGTTAGAATGCTCCTGGAAATCAGAATCTGGGTGGCAGGTTCGGGAACATTCCTTCCTAGATAAAACACACAGTGTCATGTTTCTGCTGCCAGATGCCCCCCTGGAAATAAGCAGAGAAATCTTCCTTTGGGGTTTGATCAGATCTCAAATGGGTCAACACAATGCACCAAATGCTCATCCACCGGGAGTTCACAGATTGGTGCCCCAGTTGGCTGGACACTGAGTTCTAAAAGCCCCCATTAATGTTTATATCTTTGGCAGAGTCCTCCTTACACAAAACTCTACTCTCTTCCCCACAGGATGAAGGTGGACGGGTGAGGGAGTGGTTTTCCCCAGATACCAAACGATACCACAAAATTTTCCTCTCCCCATCTCTATTTTATCAAGTAAGGAACAGTAAGATTCACAGGTAAGAGCCATCTATACGTTTGGGGTTTGTGAAAGGTGGTTTGGGGCTGATGAAAAAGATGTCACCTCCGTGGAGGGGTGAGGTGAGGGTTGTCACTCTCTGTACACACTTGGCTAGAGCAGCAGGTGCGTGTTAGGGAAGAATAAAAATCAGACTGGAAAACTGACAGCAGTTTGCCAGCCATGGTATGCTAAGAGTTACCATTTATCTTCTCAGCACATCTTTATAGACTCATTTTATTCTTGTCATTCCAGTCTTAGCTCACATGTCACCTCCCTCAGAGAGGCCATCCTTAAGCACCCATTCTAAAATCCCTCCCTCCCTACTCTGTCACTCCATCACATCACACCGCTTTATTCTGTTTAGAGTACTACTCTTATATTTAAAATTATGTTGCTCATTTACTTATTTTCCCGCTTGTTATCTTTGCCCTCACTAGAACGTAAATTCCATAGGGACTGGGTCTATCTCTGTTTTGTTCACAGCTGCAGTCCCCTGCTTCACATTATTCCTAGCATTTAGTAAGTACTTGATAAAATATATGTTGAATGGGGCGCCTGGGTGGCTCAGTTGGTTAAGCAACTGCCTTCCGCTCAGGTCATGATCCTGGAGTCCCTGGATCGAGTCCCGCATTGGGCTCCCTGCTCAGCGAGAAGCCTGCTTCTCCCTCTGACCCTCCCCCCTCTCATGTACTCTCTCTCATTCTCACTCTCTCAAATAAATAAATAAATCTTTAAAAAAAATAATATGTGTTGAATGAATGAGTGAACTTACATTTTCTTTTCATTAAACATCATGAATATTTGTTAATCCATACCAGAAACACAAGCATAAATGCCATAATGCTAGAAGCATCGGTACCACAGGGGCCCATAGCTTGCACTGTTCCTCAGAATCCATGTGGACTCTTGCAAATCCTGCACTACATATGAAAAGTCACTGACAGGTCAATGAAGAAAAAAACAAAAGTTGAGAATTTGCAGGTCTTTCTCAAGTGGTAGCACAGGGTTTTCTGATTTGACATTTAAGGGAAAATCAGCAAGTCAGTCTACATCCAACACAAATCCAAGAGTTGAAAGGTAATAATTACTCACGAACATTACATTTTAAAACCTTTAGCATGAAAAACCTTTAGACAGATGGATGTATTTCACTTAAATTTTATCTCAGAAAAAATTAGACTTAACTGAGCCTTTCTAATGAATAAAAATTTATTTTAACACTAAATAAAACTTGCCACAAGCTGCATATCCAATGGAGTATTTGTCAAAATTTAGGTGGTGAAGAATCAAATTCAATTAATCACCAAGAATTCAGAGTTGAATCAAGGATAGAAGAACAGGAAGAAGAATGTTAAAAGCTGTCACATGTTAATGAAGTCTGCAAACCACTTCTCAATATGTAAGATTATAATATTCAAAATTTTAGTTATCTGAGTCTCTGGGTTTAATTCTCCTATGTTTTGAATGCCACAAAAGTTCATTTCTTCACATCTGCAAAGAGCACAGTTTTTCTAAAAATAGGCAAATAGAATCTGTAAATCCTTTACCCTTCTGAAGTCTAAGTATTTATAATTATGCCCTGCTTTTCAAAAGGAGGCAAGTACATTATCTGTGCCTTTTAAAGAAATATTAGGGAATTTGGTTAAGTTTGTCAAATTTATAAGATGATTGACTAGCTTAAAGTGGGCTATTTGGGCTTCTGTTAGTGATTTTGAACCTTCTGCCTTCATCTATTCATTTTTCATTCATTTCCTTCTAATGTTATTTGTAATGGGTCTATGTCCATCATGAATAATGTGCCTCTAGTTCAGAATGTCTGTGTTCCTAGCGGAACCTTGCATAATTCATTCATTCAACAAGTATTTGTAAGTGCCTGCCTACCGCAGAAACAACAGTAAACAAACACATCTGCCTTCTTGGAACTTGCATTTTAGTGATGAAGACAAACAATAAGATAAATTAGTTAAATAAGTACTCTGGTAGATTGTGATGGGTGCTAAGAAGAAAGCTAAGTAGAGGAATGTCCACAGGAAATCTGTGTATGGGAGGGGGCGGGGGTGGAGTGGGCTTTTAAATAGCATAGCCAGAAAAGGCCTCAAGGAGAAAAAACGTCATTTGAGTCAAGATGGGAAGGAAGGGGGGCATGCCAGGTAGATAGAGAGCACTCATGTATTGAGTAACTGAACCACAGTCAATTGATTCCTCAGCTCTCAGTCTGTTTGGGATGTCTCCTCCATGTGGGAGCTGATGTGTTTACACTGTAGATGGTTTGTCCCTTCTCATAACTCTTGAATGGTGTCCTTATCCACAGCCTATAAATAGCAATCCCAAATGCAGCTGATGTACATATCCACGTCCTCAAGAATAAACAGCTCTACACTGTCAGAAATTGGCTGGATATGTAAGGGTTAACACAGTAGCCTGGACTGGTGACAGGTAAGCAGCAAACCTGAGGCTGTTTGGATATGGAATAGTACTATGCGTAAGTTGAGATGAAATGGAAGTAATCAAAGAACTCTAAAGAGAAAGCAAAAGACAGAGAGGTGTTGCTCTCGGGAGTTAAGGTTTACATGTAAACCGCAAACAAACTCTACATTATAAACTAGTTTCCTATCTCTGACGTGTAAATGTGTGGACTTTCCTCCACACTTATCTACTGGTCATACCCAAAAGGCATGTTGTTCTTGGCAAACTACTGCCCCCAAGGAACTTCATGCTCTTTTAGCTCTCCGTGCCTTTGCAGGTAGGTATTCCTGACCTTTAGCCTGCTGTTCATTCTTCCAGGACTCAACTCAAAATTTCACCTTATCTGTCAAAACCCATTGAGCTGTAACCATTAAGATGGGTGCATATCACTGTAGGTAAATTATACCTCACACACAAACAAAAAGTAAAAGAAAAAACCCTCATCTCTGAGTATTCCTAGCACAACCTCCCATCCTTGTCCCCCAACTCAGCAGGGATGGCTATCAAGACCAGCAGTTCCAGAGTCTGGGGGCAAGCTTCCTAGAGAGCCAAGGGGCCAAAGCGAGGGATGTTAGTGTATCTGGTAGCAATCCAGGTAGATTATTACCTTTTTTGCCCTTTCTACATTCCACATTCCTCCTCTTTTTTCAACAGTAGACAGATAATTACAGCTTCCTGGGCTTCTGTGCACTATTGAATTATTAATTTTAATATGTCCTCCAGCCTTGCTAAGTTCTGGGATTCAAACTTTGCATCATAGTTCTGACGTGTCCTATCCATCCATCCACCCATCTGTCCACCCATCCATCTTGTAAATGTTTATAGCATAGTTCTGAACTCCCATTGCCTAGGTTGAAATTGTGGCTTCTTCACTTACTGAATAACTTTGGATAAGTTACTTAACTTCTCTGAACCTCAGCTGACTTATCAGTAGAATGGGATAGGGATAGTCTTTATTTCTGAGAGTTACTGGGAGAATGAAATGGGTTAATGCATATAAAATGTATAGATGGTACCCAGCACAGAGTGAGCACTCAAAAATTGACAGTGAGCATTCATTCATGAATTATTCACTGAGTATCTACCATATGCCAGAACTGAATTTGATACTATGGAAAGAAACAATAAATAAGACAGGAACCCTAACCTTAAAAACTGAATTTATGAGGGAAGATTCACAGGCAGACAGACAGACAAATACAACTGAATGGACTGATTCTATGATGCGGCAAGCCCTAGGGGCCATGAGAACCCAAAGAAAGTGTCCCCAGCTGTCACTGGGAGACAAGTCAGTGAAGGCTTCCCAGAGGTGGAGTTAGTTGAACCAAGTCCTACAATTCTGGCCTCTTCTGTTTTTTCCCCTCAGGTTCAGCATCACCCTGACATCTTTGTAGAAACAAAGATTCTCTGACTGATGTGCTGGACTAACATCCAGACTTTGGCATTCTTGTTTCTGGTTGGTGTCCTGCACCCCTGTGACTCTAAAAGGACCCAAGCCTCTTCCCCCAAGGGTAGGCAAATAAGAACAACAACAGTGCTAGTAATATGATAACTAATGTTCAAGTTCCCATTTTATTCAGAATAAAAGCAAAAGCCCTTCTAAAGGCTTCTAAGGCCCTATATCATCTGCCCCCATCATGTCTCCGACCTCTCTATCATGTTCTTCCTTCTTTCTTCAGCTCCAGGCAGACCTTCTTGCTGCTCCTTGAACATACCAGGCACACTACCACCTCAGGGCCTTTGAACTGTCTCTAACCTCTGTCCAAAGTATCTTCCCTCTACATCTGCAAGGCTCATTCTCTCACCTTCAAGTCTTTACCCACATATCAACTTCTCAAGAGACCACCCTATCTAAAATGCAAAGCCTGCCTCCCAGCACTTCCAAGTTTCCTTTACTTTGAGCTCTATTGTTTTTCTAAAGCACCTATCATGTTTTCTCATTCTCCATAACGTACTTACTTACTGTGTTCATTATCTCTTTACTCCACTACCTTGTAAGCCTCAGAAGAGGAAGCATATTTACCTGTTTTATTCACTAAATAGCCTGTGTCAGTGGTTAGCACATTGTGGGTGCTCCATATATTAAATGAGAGAATATTCAGGCACCTGGGTGGTTCAGTAGGTTAAGCGTCTGCCTTCAGCTCAGGTCATGATCCCAAGTCCCACATGGGATCGAGTCCCACATTGGCAGAGCAGGGAGCCTGTTTCTCCCTCTGCCCCTCCTCCTGCTCGTTCTCTCAACCTCTCTCTCAAATAAATAAACAAATAAATAAATAAATAAATAAATAAATAAATAAATAAATAAAGAGGATATTTGCATTAGCAGCCTAAGGGAAAGTTTATGAGGCCCCACAAGTTAGAAAGCACAGAACTACCTCTCTGCCTTTTAATTATTAAGCTGCACAAGTGTAAAAAAACTCATTCTGATTTTACCCTTCAGTCAACAAAGAAATAAAGGTCCTTGAACTTGCTTAATGAGTCCATGAGAATGACTGCTAATTAATGTGAAGCAGCTACTTGCTCTGCCAAGTTAGCCACTACGATCACTTGAAGAGCCCGTTGGAAGTGGAACAGGTCTCTCTCTGGCTCCCTGTGTATGTGCCCAGCTGTCTGTGCAAGCCCAGAGGGGTACTGAAAGTGGAAGGAGAGCTGAGACAGCTTCTACCTCAGTGTCTTTGACAGTTCCTGGTTGTTCTAGCCTATAGGGAGCCTGGGACTTTCCCAGACTGGGATCCTTAGCCTGGACCTTGGTTTGTTAGATTCCTCAAAGGCTGATCCTAGACCTATTTAATTAGAACCCAACTCTGTGATTTCATGCATGCTCATGGGAAAACTGGGTCTGAACCATGCTGGAGTCTTCTCTAGCCTGGCTTTTCCTGGCAGAATAGCACTCAATCTCTCTTTTTACAGAAACTGATGTTCTGGACACAAATCCAGAACAGATAGCACCGGTCAGACTGGGTCTGAATCCAGCTGGTCCACTTACTGGCTAATTGACTTTGAACGTGTGTTTCAACGTTTTGACAATACTGAATTTTACTTGAGCCCCAAGAACACATTGAGGGTTAAGAAGTTCCCCCACCCTTTTGTACTTCAAAATCCTTTCACCCTTTTTTGTATTCCAGAAACAGCTAATCTCACAAAGGACAACCCTGACCTCCCAGATTCCAAGACAAGACTTGCTTCCACCCTTCCCAAAACTCCCCTAGATTCATTCCCTGGTTTACCTGCTTCTATAAAACCCCAGGCCTCCTTCCCTTTCACTGAGATAGTCCTAGTAATGAACCTTCTCCCTAGTGCAATAGCCTGAATAAAACTATCTCCTTAATTGTTCAGTGCATTTTGTCTTTCACACTTTTGAGTCTCAGTTCCCCCATCTGTTATTTTTAAAATTTTATCCTTCATTTTATTTTTATGTCATTTTAAAATTCTCTATAAGTATTTTCATAATTTGCAAAAATTAAGTAACACATTAATTTAGCATTTTTATAGAACTCTATGGTGATATATATATATATATATATATTTTAAAGATTTTATTTATTTATTTGAGAAAGACAGAGATAGTGAGAGCAGGAACACAAGCAGCACGAGTGGGAGAGGGAGAAGCAGGCCTCCCGCTGAGCAGGGAGCCCGATGTGGGACTCGATCCCAGGACCCTGGGATCATGACCTGAGCCGAAGGCAGATGCTTAACGACTGAGCCACCCAGGCGCCCATGATATATATTTTTTTAAAGTAGGCTCCACACCCATTGTGGGGCTTGAACTCATGACCCTGAGATCATGCTCCACCAACTGAGCTAGCCAGGTGCCCCTAGTGATTTTTGGTATATGAGATGACTATGGTAAAGGTTTCCAGTCCAAATGCAAATGCTAGTGGTGCTTTTCAGTTTATTCCTTTTGAAAAAGAAAGTTTGTCCCACAGCTTTCTCAAAATATGAACAAAATGTACTGAATCGAGTGAACCACCTGTAAAATGCTCTCCCAACATTTCTTCCATATTATTTATTTCTACATTATATAAGTGTATTGCTATAGTAACATATAATGTACATTATGTAGTACACAGGCATTTTTAAGCATGAAGTAAAAATAGAAATAGACATGTGATAGTCTCTCCTGATATCCCCATGGGTTGTCTTGTGTAGTCCTGAAGGACATACAGCAGACTTTAGAGACCATTGCCTTAGAAAACTAAACAGTCAAATAATTTAGGGTTTTACATTTATTTACATTCTGTATTCCTTTCCATTATTAAAAAAAATAGATTTGGAAGTAAATAGTAAAAAGAAAATGAGAACTAAATTTTTGCATGACTTTGGTGGTAGATTTTACACTCTTTTTTTGAAGATTATGTTTACTATTCTGGTTTGAAATTTGGTATTTGCTGCTTAAAATTATGTTTCACGGAATTGTTGGGGAGGAAGAAATTTTCCGCTATTCAAGATTCTTCTAGCCGAACCAAACTTACCTACAGTGAATCCACAGACATGAAATTTCCAAGAAAGGCAACATGAGGCTTATATGTCATTCTGAGCTAAGGCGAGGGGTAGGGGTCTAGGGATAGATAGGGGAGGAAGACCATTAGGAGAAAGGTGAGAGATGTTTGGTAAACAAAGGTTGCTCTGTTATGCAAATAAGTTTGTTAGATAAAGAGGAATCTCTGTTAATAACTCTCCCTAGTACAAGCTCTCCTTTCCAACGTAAATTTAAGCAGTTGAGGGGAGTAAAGAGCTTTTCCTGAATCTGCTGGGTTTTGATTGCTTTTAACTCAAGATATTTTTCATTACAAAGTGGCCCACCTTGGAGCTGCCAGCCCTTAGCCCCTACAGTTGCCTCCTTTGGAACTTCCCACATGAAAAGTTGAGTTGATAGGTTGTTCCCTCTTGTTGAACCAGTCTCTTAGTCCTGACAATAGGTCAATTCAGTTAAACTCATTTCAGGAGGCAGTGATGCAGGTGTGTTCTCAAAGTTAGGCCAATGGTTCAAGTAATCATGTATTAAATAAGAGGCATTTCTCCTAAGACTGCTGGAAACTCTATAAGCAGGGTAACAGACTGATATTTCCAAGGGGCTTTATTGGCTCCATAAAGTCAACCATAGTTCCTTAAACATTCTGGTTATATCTGAGTCTATGCATGTCTCTCTCAAATATGACATTCCAGTCAAAGCTTTGGTATTATGACCAATGTTTCCAACTGTGTCCCAATTCAGTATTATGATCTTAAGGTTATCAGAAGCCTGTATTCAAGAGTTCTTTCCATGAGTCTCACTGAAGATGAAACACAGTTGCAGGAAGTTTTCGTAGAAGCATCTGAGTAAAAGTATAACTGTTACAGGATTTCTTTTCCTTTAGTGCCCACGTTCTTCGTCACACCTCTTCAAAGAATGAAGAGGTAGACAAGCGTGTTGGGCGGCAAAGCAAATTTTATTGAGTGATAGTAAAGTTTATTGAGCGATAGTGCAAAGCTCCCAAAGAGGGAGGGGACCCAAAAGGATTGCCCTCAATTTCCCCATCTGTTAAAAGGAGATCATCATAACTACTTCCTAGGGATGGTTGTGAGAATTAAATGAAATAATGTGTGAAGTGTAGTGAGCGCTCAATAAATATTTTGATGGAATTATTATTCCCACTGTTAATTCTCTCCAGCCTGGTCCTACCAGGCCTTGGTCTTTAGGGTTTCCTGAGCTGATAAATGTTTGATAGATGGTCTTAGTAACTTAAAACTTGCTATTACTACACAATTTCTGTTAATGACAGCATTTTTCTAGAAGCTTTTGAAGGGTTTAGTCACATGTAGCGGTACTCAGCCTCTATCAACCACCAAACACATCCTAAGAGTATGTCCTAAATGCTGTCTGAAAACAGCGTTTCAGTGCTCCTTCCTCATCCAGAAATGGAGTTCTGAACCACTTCCCCAACCTGCCCCAGACTGTTCTCCAAGATCTGGCCTTGCTTCTCCCTTCACATTTGATTCTTGGTGGGTTTTCCTGTGATGAGTGTTGCTTCTTACCTATTCAGTTACATGTCTCTGTGTCCTAATGGGAATAGGTGGGGGGCTACTTTAGCTCTGGGGAGAGCTAAGGCTAATCACTCCCTCACTGTGCTTCTGCAGAACTTTGCCAGTAGTTGGAATTGGAATCCCCCCCAGGGACCAGGACCAGGGACTTTTTAATACTCCTTTTTTAAAGATTTACTTATTTATTTATTTTTGAGAGAGAGAGAGAGCACAAGAGCGCATGAGCGGTGGGGAGGGGCAGAGGGAGAAGCAGACTCCTTGCTGAGCAAGGAGCCCATGCGGACTGATTCCCAGGACCCTGGGATCATGACCTGAGCTGAAGGCAGACACTTAACCGACTGAGACACCCAGGTGCCCCCCCCCTTTTTAAAGATTTTTTCATTTATTTACCTTTTGAATACTCCTGATACCCAGGTGGCAACTCAGACCAACTAAATCATGGCCTCTGGGTATGGGACCATGGCACTGGTGTTTTTAAAAAGGTCCCTAGATGTTTCTATGTGCAGCCAAGATTGAGAACCATTGTTATACAGACTTCTATGGTATCAAACACCCTCTAGTATAATTTACCTTTCTGCCTTCCCTGATAAACCAAAGTTCTTAATCTGCAGTCCATGGACTTTTACAGGGATGATCAGGGATCTGCGACCCAGAAAACATTTAGAATCATTCATCCCTAGTCCAGGAGCTCCTTGGAAACAAGGCTTGTAGCTTATCCATTATTGAAACCTCTGTGCTAACCCCTGCTCACTCAATAATATGGCATTTATGCAGTGATAAATCGGATACTGGGGATAGCATCTCAGTAGGAATTGCCCAGAAATTCTTTGAGGAAAGAAGATGAGAATTAGGTTAAAGAATAATCTCATAGCTTCACATGCATAGAATAAGGGTGGAGTTATATATATAGATATATATTTCAGTATTTGGTCATATATATGTAGGAGAAGAAAAATCTTTTTCCCTCTGCCTTCCTAGATTTAATATCTGG
Organism: Leptonychotes weddellii; assembly: GCF_054177405.1. Taxonomy (NCBI): domain Eukaryota; kingdom Metazoa; phylum Chordata; class Mammalia; order Carnivora; family Phocidae; genus Leptonychotes; species Leptonychotes weddellii. The sequence continues at coordinate 30,341,836 of NC_138374.1, read as the reverse complement.
GGCCCATTAATCAAACTGATAAAAGAGTCATAAGAGAAAAAACAGTTTTACTTACATACCCATGCATGGGAGTTCACAAAGAAAAACATGGCTCAAGGAAGCAGCCAGATGATTGACACCTACATACCATCATAGGCCAGACAAAGGAAAGTTTTGGGGCTTCTGGTCAGGAGAGCCAGGTTATGGGAAGGGGAGGGGAAGAAATTTATGACAAATAAAGGTTGTTGTGTTACACTGATAAAAGCCTCCTGGAAGATAAAGGTTATCTCTGACAGTAGCTCTCTTCCTGATATGGAGACATCTTTATGTGGAAATTTCCTTTATAAGTGTAAATTTCCTTTATAAAAGGAGAAACGTATACTCTATTTTTAGGTAGTTAGGGGGAGGTAAAGAGCGCTGCTTGTGCCTGCTGGTTCTCAATGGTCTTTTAGCACAAAATAATACATACACCGAAGAGACATATTTGGGGATAGCATATTGTGGTACCCTTCATATATTTACTGAGGGGTTTGATCCCCATCAAATTGTAATTGTCTGGAAGTTTGCAGCATTTGAAGAATTATCCTAAGTTCCATATGTCTGCCCAGGTTAATTCATTTTAAATTGATTTAAATATTCATCCATTTCCCTTTTTCTTTCATCTTCATAGGATAATAAAAGTTGCAGAGAAGTTTTGAAATGAAATGCTTTAAAATTCTTTCTGTATATTTGAGCTGAAGGGGAGCAGAATATGTAACCTCAAAATATATCCCTTGAACAAGTGGATTATTTTGAGCTTAAGACAATAAAGACCCAGCTGACTCAAGAAACCTTTTTTTTTTTTTAAGATTTATTGATTTATTTGAGAGAGAGAGAAAGCACAAGCACACGTGTGAGTGGGGAGAGGGGCAAAGGGAGAGGGAGACAAGCAGATTCCCTGCTGAGTGGGGAGACCCATGACAATGACAAGAACAAAGACACAGGGCAATCCCAGGGCCCCGAGATCATTTGAGCTGAAATCAAGAGCCAGACGCTCAACTTACTGAGCCACCCAGGCGCCCCACAAGACTTACCTCTCCCTTAACTGCCCAAAAGAATTTAGATAGGGGGCCTCTCTCAGAGAGAGAGAAAGAGAGAGAGAGAGCACTATTACCAGAGATAATTTTACCTGAATGGCCTATCTGTATGGCAGGGCAAATATCTAATTTAGCAAACACCTGCTCTTCTTCTTGTCCTATGAATTATCCTCCCCTGTGAAGCCCCAGGCCCCTATCCCATTCCTTAGTTCAAAATGGTATATAAACCCCAATTGCTGGACTTATCCTTGGGTCTCACAGTCTTATAGGCACCACAGATGTATGTAATTAAACTTGTTTTTCTTCTGTTAATCTGTAAGTTGTTTATTAGACCAGCCAAAGTATCACAAAGGATAGAGGGAAAAAACTGTTCTCCCCAGCAGATCTTAATCAACTGAAACCTCATTATTTTAACTGTGGAATACTGCACAAATTCAGAGATCAAACGTGATCACATCTCTGCCAGTTTTCTAATTATTTGCTTGAGGCCCCATCTGCCTTACTAGCAGGAAGCACAGTTATCTCCTACCCTGAACTGTCCAAGAACCCTGGGGGGAGAGTAGTGAGTAGGGATGGGGGTGTCTCACTTCAGCCAAAGAGGAAATCAGTCCAGTTTCCACACTCCTGCTATAGCAGGGAGTACCGTATTAATTATGCCTTTTTATTTTCTTCATTTCGATGCTTTGACAACTTGGGGCCTTGCTAACTGTACATAGACTGTCTCTCCCAGGGTTTGTCTGGAGATAGTAGACTTGCTCAGATTTCACCCTTCACATGCAAATTAACCAATCCAGAGCCCGTACCCCACCCCTCCCTGCCATTAGCCTCTCTAGCTGAGGGCCACTGTTCTCCTGCCCTAATCACCCCAGGGCCAGGTACCAGACAACTAGAGACAGCCCCTGTATCCCAGAGCCCACCAAAATTATTCAAACTAGCTAATCCTCAGCCTGCTTACAATGCCTCACTTGTTTCTTCCCACAGAAACCACAATAAACACACTTGCCCACATTTTTCCTGAATTCCTTTTGCCTCTGAAACACCTTGGTGCTTCCCTTGTGCCCCCACCCCCCACTGTGGTGTGGCACGCTCCCTTCTCTTGGGAACTATGAGTAACTCTCTTTTCATGGGCAATTCTTTCCTGATCTGTTGATCTCACTATTCTTGAACGATAATAAAACGTACATTTTAAAACCCACCAAAGTCTGGTGATTCCAGCAGGCTATGGCTTCCAAGGCCATCAGCATTGAAAATGGGCCTTACGAAGTCCAAGATGCCTTGACAGGCCCCTACTGTCATGATGTCAATGCATTCCAGATTGCAACCAAAACTGTGGGAAATCCTGGGGGTAGAGCCCAGCTTAGCCAAGGATGCACCACATTTGGGATCCCAAGAGGGCAGAGCCTTAGCACTCTCAGTTCACATATCCAGGAACCTCCTGAGGGCAAGTCTGCTCGGTGGAGGCCTGAGATCTGCCACGGGCCACGCTGGGGATCCATAACCATCTGGTGAGGAGGCTGCCTTCGGGTGATACACTACTCCAGCGATTTACCCCTCTAAGCGAGTATTTTATGGGAATTTCTGGCATTTCTTTTGCTATACAAAGAGAACTGTCCCCCCAAATGTACCCTAATTTCATATAGACATTTTATAACTTATTAGAATATCTAATTTATGAAAAAACATCTTGTAAAATGACCTTCATTCCTCCCCCATCCCTGGCCTTCCATGGCCTCATTATTGGACTGTTCTCATCCCTGAAAACTCCTCCTCTCCTCATCTCCTGACCACAGTGGGCAAAGCTCCCAAACTGACCCCTTCTTTACTAGTCTTCCCCCAAGCCTCCAAGACATGCCCCAATCTTGGAACCTCCATCAGCCTTGTTCTCCTTCCCTACCCCCTGGCCCATCTGGGGTTCCCCACAAACTCAAGGCTTAGCTTTCAGAAAGGCTTAGGGACAAATGTCAGGCCCAACACTTGAGTTTTAGGGGGCTTGGGCTGCTTCAAAGATTGAAACAGTGATATGGGTTAAAATGGGTTTTGAACTGGCCAGAGAACTTCGCCAACATTTAAACAAGTATGTTTCTATGAGAAGACGTGTCCCAAGTTCCAAACAAGTGACATACAAATGGAGTTTCAGAACATAATGCTATTTGCAAGCTAGGTATGGCCTGTCTTTACAGCCTCTAGCTAGTGGCAAAGGGGTGCCGTGGAATGGAGGCTGCCCTAGGAGGCTGGGGTTCTATTCCCAGCGCAGCCACTCAGATAACTCATCAGTAAAACTGGCATCCCACCTTTAATATCTTCCTTGCCAGAAATTAGGAGCATGGATCAGATTGTCTCTTGCAGTTCTAACAATAATGTAAAATTAAAGCTGAGCTCCAAGAGGTTCATTTCCTGCTGTGAAGAATTCCTGCACTGAATGATTTATGGAAAGTTTTGGGAGAGGGGGTGGTTTGACACCAACTGAAAGGATCCTCCTTCCCAGTGGAGTTTTTTAATTCAAGGATCAGAGCAGAGAGGAGAATGGGGGGTGGGCTGAGGGCTGTGAGGGTGGTTGGGCCTGAGATCCCAAGGTTCACAAAGGGACCAGGGCTGACCAATTTATTTCTCGCAGCAGTTTCCTTTTTCTCAAATCAAGTGCGCTATCGCATCTCAATAGTCTCCAAAGTAGCCGTTTGCCTTCATTCCAAAGAGCAGCCATTTGCCACCTGCTGGTTTGCATTAACATAAACTATGCAGACAGCTTTTTGTTCTAGAACAAAAAGCCTCTCAGTAGGGTTGCTTAAGGCAATCAGACATTCTGCTTAAGAAAGGTTGAATTAATTGACTGCAGCAAATAAACTGACATTCTGCTCCAAGTACTGTTGAAGGCAAATAATTTTGAATGGGTTTGTAACTGGTTCATTTACACAATTTTTGTTGTTTTTTTTTTTTTTTATAGAATTCAGTGAGCTTTTACTGTTCGGGGCCCTCCGTTTAGTAAAAATTGCCCTGGGTGAGATGTTAAACATTGACACTAATGCACATCACCTTTCCATAGTGTTTATTACAAACATTCAAGCTGCCTCTGCTGATTCCTTAAGGGACTTTAGGCTATTAAATGTCAAGCCCTATTTTCACATTTCTATTTTCATTTGGCTAATTATCACTTAACAGAGACCTGTTGTGACTGACCCTCATCAACCAGTTAGCAAAGAAACAGATTTCAAGGAGAACTTTCGTTTAAACAAGTCACCGGACTGGAGTGCACTGAGCCGGAAGGCCTTGGCAAAGGCCTGGAAGTGGGAGAGATAGTGACTGGGGAGGCTGGGGTTAATCAAACCCGCTAAACAGAGCAGTGGTCTTGGAACTCAGAAGTCATATGTTCGAGTCCCAGCTGGGTAGGATAAAATGATCAGATGACTTATTGTTCAAACCAGGGCATGTCTGATAGAAATGTTGTAGGATTTCTCTGCCTTTAGTGCCCGCATTCTTGGTCCCGCAGCTTCAGAGAACAAAGAGGCAGACCGGATGAAGAGTGGTGGGCAGCAAAGCAAAGTTTACTGAGCAAGAGTACAAAGCTCCCAGAGAGGGAGGGGGGGCGCCCGAGAGGGTTGCCCTGGAGTTTCAAAGTTTCGGGAGTTTTAGGAGCTCTTTTTTGCACTTCCTTGAGCAATCAGGGTGTGCTGAGCCATGCCAATCAGGGCTTTGGTCACGTCTCTGTCTACCTATTAGGTTAATGTCAGTGTGCTGATGGTCTTTTTTGCTGACATCTGGGGGCTCATGTCTTAACTGCCCTTGCCTGTGATATTGACAAATGCTCTGTGGTTAATTGCCTTATTTTAGGACATTTTGCAGAAGTCATTTCTGCAAAGGCTGCAAAGCAAAACACCAGTGCGGTCCTGTCTAAGCTGCAAAACAGGACGTTAGTGCTGTTTTATATCAGCTGTCCTGACTCCGTATTTTCTTCTTGGGGACCCTGGTCCTGACTACCTAACTGTCCAACTAACTCCTAACAGTTACATGGTTTTAACTGGATGGCAGACTAGGACAAAAGAACAGAAATTGATGTGGGAAACAAAGGCAGAAGAAAAATTATTAAATTTCCTTACTACGTACAGCCCATTGACAAGTCCTTGAAACAGGCAGAGTGACATTCCTCTAGGGACTCAACTGCCTGGATATTGACACTTTGCTAAGGGCAAAAGGCAATCTTAGCCTGACCCCCAGGATCCTGTAAGTCTACTTCAACATATAAAAAATTCCTTTGAAAACTTCCTTTATCTCCACACCCTCCCCTTCAGATACATGTTGGCAATCATCCTCCAAGTATATGACCCACTCGTATACATCTGAAGGGTCTCACTGAGTAAGGGAAAGGTGGGGCTGGGGAGGGAGAGATAGGGGGCTACGGGATCAGGCTCACAGAAATCCCAGAAATGCTGAGGCATAATCAAACCAGAAATAAGGGGACAAACCAGACCTCTCTGCCCTGAGTGTCAGAGGTGGGGTCTTTTAATGGCAGTCACATTGTGGCCAGACCCCAACAAGAAATAAGCCATTAAAGATGTGATCACCAATCCTTCCTCAAACCAAGACATCACAAGAATGATAAGGCCACAAGCTCCCTGGTCAGTTCTAAATAAAAGACGGTCATGTTGGCAACCCTGTCAGGACCCCTCTCACGCCTGAGAGCTTTTTCTGTATCCTTGCTTCATAAAACTCTATCGCTTTACTCACTCTCCTTTGTTCACAAGAATCATTCTTCAACTCTGTGAGACCACTCTACCGCTCTACTGCCTCAAAATTTTCTTAGGAAAAATCAGAATGCGTGGTTATCACACCCCTTGGCTCCTTAGTAGTTTTGTGACAGTGGGAAGTCATTTGACCTTTGACCTTTCTGAGCCTATTCCTTAGCTTTACAATAAGATAACAATGTCTTACAGGATTTTTATACTTACTAGTTTCGGAAATACACATTAATGTACTTTTATAACTTGTAAAACATGATATAAATGTGAGATACTATCATAGTTGATAAAGACAAGTTTACTGCTTGCTACTGAGACTGAATAGATGAACAATAGCCAGACCGTATATAAAAAATAGAACTTTGAGGGGCACCTGAGTGGCTCAGTAGGTTAAGCATCTGACTCTTGATCTCAGCTCAATTCTTGATCTCAGGGTTGTGAGTTCAAGACCCCTGTTGGGCTACATGCCCAGGCCAGTGTGGAGCCCACTTAAAAAAAAAAAAAAAAAAAAAGAACTTTGACTCAGAACCTATAGCACCCTGCCCAGGAAACCAACCCCTCTTCTACAATAAACAGCCTAAGAAGCCTGCCTGCTCTAAGTTAGACTTGCAGGAAGCCAGACCGCTATCTCTAGTGACAATCCAGGAAGCTCAACAATAACTTCTGTAATAATCAGCCCCTAGGGGCCAGGACTTGATTAATAAGTAACGGTTTCCCTAATTTGTCTCCACACTTCCAGTAGGACCAGTCAGAGAAAACCAAACATGAATCCCTAACCAATCACATAGGATGTTCCATTTCTTGTTTAGGTGGCCTCCAGCTTCCTCTCGCTAACAGCTTTCAATTAGAGAAACCTGAAGCCTTCCTTCTTTTCCACTGAAAAGCTGTCCTACTCTTCTGCCTGCCTTTGGGTCTCTGCCAAAATAAAGGTGACAGTGGCTGACTCCCTGACTATATAGCAAACTCTGAATAAAGAGCCTTTGCTTTCCCCATTTAGTTGGTCTTTCTTTATTGCCAGATCTGATATTTACATATAAAACCTTGGGTCACATGATATTGCATGGAACTTTCACTGTTGTCTCAGAATTGTCAACAAAACCCTAAAGCTAAGGAAAATAGGTGCTAAGAACATCCAAAGGATGAAGAGGAACTCAACAGGCGCTGCTACCATTCTGTTCTGTCATCATTTCCTACAGCCTAAATCAAGAGCAGAAATATTCCCAGAGTAGTAGGATTACCCTACAGGAGTGTCAAGTCTTCTCAAGCAAGGATATTTGCATTTTCTGTGATAACAGACTCCACATAAAATAGTAGAGCTTGAGACCTCTCACTGGTACCCTGGGTAGGCAGCTGGCTGCTCATGAGATGGCCCCAGCCTAGAAGGGGCTGAGGGTGGTAGTCAGAAAAGGTTATGTTGGAAGAGGTCATCTTGCCTTGGGTACGTGGTCATTCAAAATAAAGATTGCATTGCCCAGGTCCCTCCACCCAGATGTGCTTAGTTCTGCCTGGGACAGAACAGTTTTGGGGGGAAACACCAAAATTAAGATAAACATCTACCAAAAAGGGAACCAGTAAACCAAAATACATCATTTCAAACTTCAGTATCCTATAACATGCAGAATCCCTTCCTACAACTCTTGGCTTCTTTATTGTTGAATACACAAAGTAAGGTGGTTAGTAAATAGTCATTATGGATCAATGACTGAAAGATTTTTATATGAAAAGTGTTTTCTTAATCTTTTCATCAAGGAGGCAGCTTCTATCCTCAAACTCTTCCCTACATTTTAAAATGTTTAAAATGTAATCTCTGTGCATATATCCAGCAAAAGAGAAGCTTGAAAATGAAATTGCAGCTTTCTAAGCATTAAAAAAGTAGGAAACTAATTTGTTTTACATAATTTGAATCTGAGTTTCAATGTAAAGATGGGGTTAAGCAATTGCTGATTTTGTGATGGATGCTGACACCTACTGGCCAAATTTGATATTACTTTTTGCTATGTTTTGACCAAGAAAAAGAAATGTTCCTGGTTCTTGGAGGGGGAAATTTGGAGGGGAAAGAGGGGAAAATCCTGGTTCCAGGTAGGTAAGAGTGTGGCCACTGGGAAATGGAGATGCAAATGTAAAAAAAGACCTAAGGAAAAGAATCATGGGGTAGCTTCTGAAATGTCATCAAATAGCTGACTCCAGAACTCCTGGCTTGCCCAATTTAAGCCCTTCCTCTCCTTGAGTTTTTCACTTGGTGTTCTAAGCGATTTTACTCCAGGTGCACACTTCCATTTTCAAATTAGATTTTGGAAAAGAACCACCCTCCAAGCCACCAAACAGAAGTGCCTTGGGCATCCGTGTGGCACCTGATCATCCACATTATTATTGTTGACATGTTTGGATGCTTACTCTGTGCTACTGAGCTAACTGCTTTATAAGTACACAGAGCCTGGAGTTCCAACACTGGCTCTGGCGTTTACAAGTTATATGACTGGTCATATGACTTAATCTCTCTTTCCTTATCTCTAAAATGGAATTAACAATAATGCCTATCACATAAAGTTCTTATGAGGTTTAAAGAGTTTGCATATGGGGGCGCCTGGGTGGCTCAGTCATTGGGCATCTGCCTTCGGCTCAGGTCATGATCCCAGGGTCCTGGGATCGAGCCCCGCATCGGGCTCCCTGCTCCGCGGGAAGCCTGCTTCTCCCTCTCCCACTCCCCCTGCTTGTGTTCCCTCTCTTGCTGTGTCTCTGTCAAATAAATAAAATCTTAAAAAAAAAAAAAAGAGTTTGCATATGTAAAGTGCTCAAAACAATGCCTGGTACATCCCAAGTGCTATAAAAAATGTCAGTTATTCTTACCTCACTTCTTCTTTACAATGATACTCTAAAATAAATACTGTTATTTTTTAAATGAGGGAACTGAAGGTTAGTGTATGAGTTGGAAATGCTTTCAGCTTTAAGTAACTGAAAACTAACAATGACTTAATAAAGTTCCCCTCCCACCACCTTTCTGCCCCCCCCCCTCAATCTCTCCCTCAACAACCCATCCAGAGGTAAGTACCAGCTGGCCCTGGCTCATGGTTCGGTGATGCCTGCTGGATATATGCACAGAGAGTATCTTGGAGATTACTTAGGTTTCTCCATCAGGGTCACGACTGTCCAGTTCCAGGCATCGTGTCTGTTCAGCAAGAATGGGGATAGAGAAGGAAGCTCCTGACATTGGCTCCATCTGCCCTTTTATCAGAAAAGCAAAACATTCCCAGAAATTCTCCCATTAACTTCTACTACTTATATCCCATTGACCAGAACTGTGTCCCTTCGTCACTCCTGGCTAAAAAGGAGTGTAGGAAAGTGAGTATTTAAGTTTTCCTGATCTATCATAGAAGGCAACAAGGGAGAAGGGAATTGGGAATGACTATTGAATCAACTAGCCATCTGTATCTGCCACAGCTTAGAGAAGAGAAATTGCTTGATAAGACCATATCACTACTAAGTAATGGTGCCAGCATTCAAACCCCAAGTCTGGCTGCTTGTGTCTTAAACACCATCTTCTATTAATATTGTACTGGAGAGTCTCCGTTTGCCCCTCCAGATCCACTCTTCCTTTCCTCTAACCTGATGTGGTCCTACAATTCTGTTCTCTAAGAACTGTAATACATGGGACTGCGTGCCCTCAGATTTACCATCTGGTTCAGCCAATAGTATTGGAAAATGGGAGAAGAGGGGCGCCTGGGTGGCTCAGTCGGTTAAGCGTCTGCCTTCAGCTCAGGTCATGATCTCAGGGTCCTGGGATCGAGCCCCACTTAGCAGTGAGTCTGCTTCTCCCTTTCCCTCTGCTGCTCCCCTGCTTGTACTCTCTCTCTGTCAAATAAGTAAATAAAATCTCTAAAAAAAAAAAGAAAGAAAGAAAAGAGAATGGGAGGAGAGAGAGAAGTCAAGGTATTTGCTCTGCTAGCTCCCTTTTTGTCAGGCTCTGGCTTAGCAGAGGGTATGTTCCTCTACTGAAGGCCACGGCATGCCCAGCAGGCTGTCTCCTACTGGTATCCACTAACACCATTCCTTCGCTTGCCCCTTCAGGCCTATGGGTAGCAATGGCTTTCTACTATTGATAATCCCTTGTTGATTCTCCTAATCCTGACAGGACAGATTAGTTTACCATCTGTTTCCTGCAAGAACCCTGACACGCACCTTTCATTTACATAATGCCCTATAATATCCTTTTGTATATTCTCTTAAGGGGTCTTATTCTACTGAGATTTCAACCTATTGCCTTGCCCCCACACATCTTTCCAGTATCTGACCTTCTCATAAAGGCATGTTCTATCAGCATATGCACAGTAACTTTCCTGTAGAATAAGGGAGGCTTGGCCTCATAGGTATGCAGGAGAGAATTAGAGTTACATGGCTTCCTTCACAAGTCCAGCCTGACATACTTTACTTTATAAAGTCTGATTTTCCAAGGCTGTCCTGCTTAATCTGAGTCCCAGTCCTTGGTCTTTTTTTTTTTTTTTTCTGCAAAAAAGACTTAAGGGTTTATTGAAAATAAACTCAGTATGTTAAGTGATAAAATATAACTGCCAAAGGTACCTAATTTATTTCTGTGATGAATAAATAGCAGTATGTTATATAAACAAAAGAAGAATGATAAGCCCATTCTCTTTTGTTAATGGTCATATCACATACAGAACATTATATTCAGCTCTGAGTCTTTCTAATAAGAAGTCCAGCTTCTTTGTCCTCTCCCTTTATCTTGCATCCTTTGCTCCCACGCTTGGCCCAATGTAACTCTTATAAGCCTCTTTCTTCCTCTGCCCGGGTTCAATTCCCCTAGCATTGCCCATTCTTAGCCATTTCACTTCTTTCTTCTTTTCTCTTTCCTCTAGTCCATGTTTCCCCTTTTCCTGTCTTCCTGGCTTGCATCTGAAACACGGCACCCTTCCCAGCCTAATTTCCCAGGTCTAGTATCTCAGCGCTTGTCAATCGTTTGCAGACCATCATGGCATGTGAAAGAGAGAGTTCACTTATTTTATTTTATGAGCTGGCATTGAAATAGGGCAGGACTTCCTTAGATAAAAATAAATTATAAAATAAACAAAATATAAAATATAAAAAAGTATAAAAATAAATGTTACTCAACTTTAGCATCACATGGATAGGAGCCTATTCTGTTCATTCATAAAAGCCATTTATTTTGGGGCGCCTGGGTGGCTCAGTCGTTGAGCGTCTGCCTTCGGCTCAGGTCGTGATCCCGGGGTCCTGGGATCGAGTCCCGCATCGGGCTCCCTGCTCGGCGGGAAGCCTGCTTCTCCTGCTTCTCTCTCTCTCTCTCTCTGTGTCTCTCATGAATAAATAAATAAAATCTTTAAAAAAAAAAAAGCCATTTATTTTTATTATGGTATAATACACTTAACATAAAATTTACCATTTTAAACATTTTTGAGTATACAGCTCTGTAGCATTCCATACATTCACGCTCTTGTGCCGCCATCACCACCGTCCAGCTCCAGAACGTTTTTCTTTTCCCCAAACTGCAACTCTGTCCTCCTTACACACTCACGCCTCACTCCTTGCTCCTCCAGGCCCTGGCAACCACCATTCTATTGTTTTGTCTTTCTGATTTTGACTCAGAGTAGACTTATTTTGTACTCTTCAGAGGAACAAGCTCAGGATCACAGCATGCGAGCTGCAAGTGCTCCATGGAGATGGGTTCAGGGTGGACACTCTGTTGGGGGGCTGCTGCCGAGCTGCCTGCCTGTGGTGATGCTCAGGATAGGCTGAATGACCATCAGGATGCCAAAGGGTGAGGTGTCGAAAGAGAGGACCCTCCACTCCTGACCCCAACCCCACCTCTGCAAGCTCACTTCTGACTCTTCAGTTCCATGAAAAGGAAACTTGGACGGAGTAATATGAAACGTGTTAATAGAAAACACAAGTTGGCTAGGTTATTATAGCCAGTATGTCCCTACATGAGCTATTTGCAACTAATGCCAGATAATGCCAGAGAGAGAGTGAGCACATGAGCAGGGGGGAGGGGCAGAGGGAGAGGGACAAGCAGACTCCCTGCTGAGCAGGGACCCTACACAGGGCTTGATCCCAGGACCTCAAGATCATGACCTGAGCCCAAGGCAGATGCTTAACCAACTGCGCCACCCAGGCACTCCAGAAGATTTGTATATAATCAACAAATGACTGGAGGAGACAAAATGTTCAAAAACTGCAGAGGGAAGAGAGACTGTCTGGATATATGCAGGAAGAGCAACCCAGACAGAGGGAACAGTAAGTGCAAATGTCCTGTGGAGATAGGATGGAGGTAGAACACATACCTAGCACATTCAAGGAACAGTAAGGAGGTTGGTGTGACATGCTACAGGCAGTAGAAAATTAAGATTCTTGGTGATGTATGTAGCTATAGTTGATTCATTTATTATTCTATATTATTCTACTGGGTACTCTTTATCCTTCTCCCTCTGACCCTCCCCCCTCTCATGCTCTCTCTATCTCATTCTCTCTCTCAAATAAATAAATAAAATCTTTAAAAAAAAAAAAGAGTATCAGTAACAGAAACAGAGAAGTCAAGGAAAAGGAGAGGCAGCTGGTCAGGATTTTTATCACAAGTAACAGAAATGCAATTTGAACTTCTGTGGGCAAAATAGAGACTATTGGCTCATGAAACCAAGCTGTGGAAAGAGCAGGGATAACATGGAGTCTGAAAAACATTTGGCACAGGAACTTGAAGTTCATCTCAATTTCCATCAGCATCTGTTTCTTCACTCTGGGTTCCCGTCGTTCATGAAGCTGGAATACTTCTGCCAGCATATCCCAGGTTCACATGCTCCCCATACCAGAGATAACAGAATTTGCTTCCTTAGTTCCAATTAGAAAACTCCCAGGGAACACTGATGGATCTGTTAGGGTCACATGGCTACTTTAGCTGGAGAGAAGAGGCAGAGTACTCTGATTAGCAGCACCCACGAAAACCACCAGGTTGACAGTTGGAGCAGTCCCTCAAAACAAAGGTAGGATATATTTTCAAAAAGAAATAGGAACACATGCTGGATAACCAAAGCAACTAATGCCTACCACAGGGGACAGGCTGATAGGTGTTTGTTTGTTTTAACATTTTAAATTTAGGTAAGTAGCATACATCTAAGATTGCGGAATCACATGATCTCAAAGTTCCATAAAAGTCTTCTGATCCCACATCTTATCTAATGTACTCATTTTTTCCATAATATTCCCAACAAGCTATCTCCCAACGAGAATTCAATTTACTCCCTCCTTAAGCACTCTATCCATTATAAAATGTTCCTAGTTGTTACAAAGTTGTTCCTTATAGTCAGGTAAACTTTGCCACCTTGGAATTTCCGTCAGTCAATGGCAACTTTCTCCCTTGGAGGTGTCCATAATGAATCTCTTCCATTTTGCAGGTTTGAAGAAAGCTCTCATGTTCCCCAGTGAGTCTTTTCTTCTCAGGCTAAGTCTCAATTTACTCCAACTATTTCTCATGTGGCATGGAGATTAAGTCTCCTTGGACCTTTGTCCAGTGAATTCTTTCAACATTCAACAAATGTTTATTTATGCTCTTGCTTGTGCCAAGCAGTAAATTGGATCTTGAGAATAAGATGATGAGAAAAACAGATTACATCCCTGTCCTAATGGAGCTTATAATCTAGGAGGAGAGACAAATACTATATATTCACACAAAAATATTGCAACCATGATAGGTACTATAAAGCAAAACTACAGAGTTATATGTTTACCTTAAGTTTTGGTGCCCAGAATCATGTAAAATGCTTCATGTATGGCCTTGCCAGTGGTAATGATGAGTAGTTTAAATATGTCCAAAAATTCCCTGACACTATCTTTAAAAGGTGCAACACTCCCCTTGAGTGTTAACTGGACCGACAGGAAAAAAGCAGAAGTGACACAATGCCACTTCAGAGACGAGCTCATAAAAGGCACTGCAGTTTCCCACTTGCTCTTTCTTTTGCTCAGGGAAAGCCAGCTTCTGTCATGAGAAAGCTCAAAAGTCCCATGAAGAGGGACCTAGATGTGGTGAGAAACTGAGGCCTCCAGTCAACAGTCTTGTGAGCAATGTTGGAAGTAGACCCTCAATCAAGCCTTCAAATGACCACAGCCCTGGCCAAAGTTTTGTTGCAACTTCATGAGACCCTGAGACAGAAATATCCAGCAAACCAGTCCTTAGTTCCTGACCCACAGAAACTATAAGATAATAAATATTTGTTTTAAGCTAAATTTTGAGAATAATTGGTTATGCAGCTGTAGACAATTAATATGGCAACCAAATATAAACAATTGAACATTTACCTGAAAATTAATAAATGGAAACATCTTTTAGAATGCAGTCAGAAGGCTGGCAGGCAAAGACGGTCTCACACACCGCCATTCATCAGTTGTAGACCCCACAAGAAGACAGAGACTTTGCAAGTCTATGCACTATTTTACTAACCCAGCAGGAGGAAGGAGGATTTCTTCCTCCCCTGGCAACAGCCCAGCCAATGAGAGACAATCACAGCTCAGCCAATGGAAAGCCACTATGCTTCCAGCTCCCAGTTTACTCCAATGGACACTTAGTTTATAACCACCCCTCTTAACTCAGTTCTTCCTCTATAAAAGAGCCGTTCCTTTCTTTTGTTCTTTGGAGTTGTCTGTGGTTTCCCCATCTTTGTTCCAGATTGTAATTCTCAGCAATTACTGAATAGGCCCATCTTTTGCTAGTAAAATAGCTGGCAGCTTTATTTTTAATATTAACACATCCTTCACATTGACTATTTTAGCTGTCACATTGCCCTGCTGATTCATGTTGATTTTACAGTCAATTAATATTCCTAAGTCTTTTTTTCTCACATTCTATTAAGACTAGGCTCATTGTTCCATCCTGTCAAAATCCTTTGTGAGTTTAACTCTCTTTCAAGGTAATAAGTTATCCCTCTTGCTTTGTACTACTTCGTGGAAGAGGTAATAACATCAATATCCAAGGAATTGGGTGGTAGTCCCAGATTTGCCACTAACTAGTTGAGTGACAATGAGAAAAATCTCTCAATCTCCTTCAGCTTCAGTTTCTTCATGTGCAAATTGAGTATAATAATGCTGACTTCATGGGGGCTCTGAGGGCAGACTAACCTGAGACCTCTTCCTAGATCCTGGACCCACCAGCTGCAAGGGACACCTTTCACCTGCTGAATATTTACTCTCCTACCTGCTTTTGATAACAGTAGAAGTTTCTTTTGGGAGCCATCCCTCCTAAAATCTCAGTCCATACAGTTCATCAAAGGACTGCTCAATTATAAATGACTTTAAACTATAAAGATGTTTACTGTGTAGGTAGGTGTAGGAGGTTTCTGGTTTGGAGCAGTGGTTGAACAATGTCGACTCTAGTTCTGCATCTCTGAGATTCTCTTGGCCTTCTCATTGTCACACTCCAGTCTTTTCATTCTCACACGTCAGTGTCAGAGCAGGAAGTTACTGGGGGGGTGTGGGGTACACATATAGGAAAACTGGTTTCCCTTTTAATCAAGGGAGAAAATTGTTATGACTTTGTCAAATTAATAATTATTAAATAAACCCCTAGGATGCTGGATGATGAGCTGGGATTTGACAAAAGACAACAAAGGAATTGAAATAGAGAGGGTTATTACTCACAGGTACTAGAGGAAGTATACTGCATGCTTTGAGAGACCACACCGGGAAGTAAAGGCGGGGTTCAGGCAGAGAGACAGGCAGGACCTGGGGCACATGCATTTATGAGGGCCTGTAGGTGAAGTGCTTGGGATCCAAAGTTGAGGCCAGATTTAGTCAATTCAGACCAAAAAGAGCAGGGTTGGGCGCCTGGGTGGCTCAGTTGGTTAAGCGACTGCCTTCGGCTCAGGTCATGATCCTGGAGTCCCGGGATCGAGTCCCGCATCGGGCTCCCTGCTCGGCAGGGGGTCTGCTTCTCCCTCTGCCCTCTTCCCTCTCGTGCTCTCTGTCTCTCATTCTCTCTCTCTCAAATAAATAAATAAAATCTTAAAAAAAAAAAACCAAAAAGAGCAGGGTTTTGGTAAGTTCCACAGGGGTCTTACCTAAGAGACAGGGCACAAGGGCAAGGCCCTGGGAGGTGGGAGAGACTGTTTATCACAAAGGCAACTGCAAAAGTCATATCAGGAATTTACATTTACTCAGGACTCTCTGTGGGCTATTATCTAGGGTATGAGCTTGCATGAGGAAGCTAATGTTAGTTTAAGGCCTCTACAGTTCATTTGACCAAACAAAATAGATGCTGAGGCAGCAATACCAGAGTTTAGTGTTGCTAAACTCTCAACAAAAATCTTCCCTAGAAGTCTGAAGATCAACTCCCTTTTTCACTTCAATGGCCAGACTCAATCACATGGACACACCTAGCTAAAAGGGAAGCTGAGCAATTGAGTAATTGGCTTTTTTTAGACTCTCAGGCAATGGAGAAGATAGTTGGGAAACACTGCTGGGTAGGTAGTTAATCAAAAGCATGTGCCATAGGTAAGCGCATGACCCAGACTTGACAATTAGCACATTCCATCCTCCCAGTCACAGGATGGGTGCATGGATGGATGGATACATGATCCTGCATGGCTCCTCCAAAGTCAGAAATACTGTGGCCATTTGCCACCATTAGTAGGGAATCTGCCTGAGAATGGTGTTGACATAGAGGAAGCAGAGGTGAGAGGCAGAGAAGCATATTCCAGTTGGCCTCATTTGAGTGCCTTGTTACTGACAATACCTAAGCCAGCTACACATTTTTCTTTTCTTTCTTTTTTGAGGTGGGGGAGGGGTGGAGGGAGAGGGAAAGAGAATCTTAGGCAGTCTCTAGCTCCAGCATGTGAGCCTGCCATGGGGCTCCTTCTTACAACCCTGAGATCATGACCTGAGCAGAAATCAAGAGTTAGATGCTTAATCACTGAGCCACCCAGGTGCCCTGTAAACCAGCTATACTTCTTAAACCTGCCAATAACGTGAGCCAATAAAATCCCTAGCCTAATATGGTTGGCATATTACATTAACAACCTGCCATGAACCATGTTTCCCAGCATTCATACCTTCTGCAGTCTCTCTCCTTGAATCTGGGCTGACCCTCTGCCTTACTTTAGCCAGTAGATTATGATGAAAATGACATTGTGCAAGTGCTGGGCCTAAACCTTAGGATTTGGGCCACTGCACTTTTGGAAATCAGCCACTCTAGAAGTCCAACTACCCTGAGACTGTCGTGCTGTGAGGAAGCCCAAGCTAACCATGTGGAAGAAAACTGAGGAACCTAGTGTATCAGTCAGGGTTCTCCAGAGAAACAGAACTAATAGGATATATAGAGATATATAGAAAGAGATATATTATGAGGATTGGCTCATAATCTAGGCTGAGAAATCCCATGATCTGCTCTCTGTAAGCTGGAGATGCAGGAAAGCTGGGGGTGTAGTTCTAGTCTAAACCCAGAGGTTTGAGAACCAAGGGAACCAATATGTAAGTCCTAGTCCAAGTCTGAAGGTCCAACCAGGAGTGCTGATATCCAAGGGCAGGAGAAGACAAGTATCCCAGCTCAAGCAGAGAGAACAAAGTTGCCCTTCCTGGGCCTTTTTGTTCTATTCAGGTCCTCAGTGGATGGGTGATGCCCAACCACATTGGTGAGGGTGATTTTCTTTACTCTGCCTACCAATTAAACTGCTAATCTCTTCCAGAAACACCCTCACAGACACACCCAGAAATAATGTTTTATAAGTTATCTGGGCATCTCTTAGCCTAGTAATGTTGACACATAAAATGAACCATCACACCAGCTAACAGCAAGAACTGAGGCTCCCAGCTGAAAGCCAGCACAAACTTGTCAGCCATGTGAGTGCACCCTCTTGGAAGTGGATGCTCCAGTTCCAGTTGATAAGCCTTCCCCATGGAGCCCTATCCACATTGAAAACACAGAAAATGGTTGTTGTTTAAGCTACCAAGTCATGGAGTCATATATCCCACAGCAAGAGATAGTTAAAACACTGAGTAGGATTCAGGTATTTCATTTGCAGTTGAAAGGTCTTTGGCTAGTACACCAGCCATATAGCCTTAAAAGGGAACTGTAATACCTGCCCACAATTCAGTTTCTTTAGCTATACAAAGGTTGTAACTCACATTCAGTGTATATTTAATTTTCTTCCCCTCGTTGGGTTATTTTTAGGATTAAATGAAGTAACATATAAAAGTACCTAATAATACTAAGGATTCTTGCTCACTCCCAGTGACCACTGCTTTCCCACCTGCCTTGCTGAAACCCAGTAACACTGTCTCCAGCATTACCTTGATCTTCCAGCTTTGTAAATCATCAAAAAGTGAATAGGATTAACTTAGCTAGTGAATTCCTGCTGATGCACAATGACTACAGCTTTCCCAAGTGGGTAAAAGATTCATCCAATGTGCCTTTCTAGAATTTTGCCATGAGTAAAAAAAGGCATAGAAAGCCATTTAAACCTGATTTTGTTCATTTCTGCATTTATTTCTTGTTTATTCCTTTTTCCTCCCTTCTCACATCCTACCTCCTCCTCTACCTGCCATCCCCACATGAGATGAAAATTCTTTGATCTTGGCTAGTGAGGAGATTGGTTCCACTTGGTTCTAAGAGACGAATATTTCATCCTGATTCTCCTCTGGGCATGGAAGAGGGGAAGAACAGAAATTTCAGATTGGTTTTGGAGTTCTTTTTTTTTTTTTTTAAAGATTTTATTTATTTATTTGAGACAGAGAGAATGAGAGAGAGAGAGCACATGAGAGGGGGGAGGGTCAGAGGGAGAAGCAGGCTCCCCACCAAGCAGAGAGCCCGATGTGGGACTCGATCCCGGGACTCCAGGATCATGACCCGAGCCAAAAGCAGTCGCTTAACCAACTGAGCCACCCAGGCGCCCTGGTTTTGGAGTTCTAAAAGCAGAGGGGACCTAAACTGCTTCCCTCTAGTAGAGCCCGGGAGGGGCAAAACAGCAGAAACTCTGAGTGGGTTTGGGGTTCTGAGCTCAGCGGGGCCTGGGTGGGGGGGCAAGACCTCAGACTAGAAATGGCTGTGGTGGCCTAGGCAAATGTGCTTGAGAAATCTTCACTGGAGATCCCTATACTCAGCTAAGTATGGGTACGGTAAATGATTCCTCTTAATACATCCCAGGCATAGTGAAGGGTAGCAACCACCCAATGGGGTTCCTTTGGGCCTGGTATGATAAGCAACACCAGAAACCCCATGCTCTTGGAGAAGGCACCCAATGAGCTGAGAGAACCCCCAGACCTAAGTAAGAGAGGGACCCAGCCCTAAGGAGGGATGACTCATGTGGGACATGTGTAGATTTACTAAAGACCAGGTAAGAATGAAGACGTCCCAGCAGGGGCCAGACATTCCACCTGCCCCTCTCTGCCACCCCCTCTGGTACTTTAACATAAGATACCAGAACTTTGGTGAAACATTGACTAAGATTTAAGGGCCACCACTCAAATCAGAGTGGGGGCTCAGAACAGAAATCAAGCTCATTTATAGAAAACTAAGTGCTCATATTTTTCATACCCGAATTTGTGCAAATATATTATCTGCCTGGATTTTGGTAAAATAGTTTGCAGATGTATGGGGAATACTGGGACCTGACTACCTCAGGTGCCATCACCCTGTGATACCATGACCTGAGCTCCCAGTACCATGCCAAGGACCATTTGATTCAGTTCATGAAGGCGGAGGAGATTTGCCTCAGCAAAGTATCACTGAGCAGTGGTCAGGTAGTTCCATGACTCCAAGATCAAGGTCATACTGCCTGACCAGGTCCAATTTGGACAGTCAAAGCCATGCTTCACCACCAAGAGGCCCAACATCTTTTATTTATTTATTTATTTATTTATTTATTTTTTCCAACACCTTCTTTTAGATACAGGGCCCTTCCCATCCCCAGGTCTGCTCAGATAAATTCCTTGGGGGGAAAAAAAACCATATGCTCCACCTAGGGAATATGTCAAGTGGAGATGTGAAAGATGGATAAGGATTAGGGATTAATCCAAAACAAAAGAGAAAGAGAGTTCTAGGCAATGGGAGAAGCAGTGTGTCCTCCTGTTTTCAGAGAACAATGTAGTAGTTCATTTTGAGTAAAGTCGCATCTAAAATAATTTTTGTTTGTATATTTTTTTATGCCATTAAAGGGACAAGTCTCAGAAGTTACCAAAACCCAGTGGTTTCTGGTTAGCTGGGATGTATTCTACACTCCATGATGTTAGTTCCCTTACCAAACTTTGCATAACATTGGGGACTATTTGAACTACATTGTTTTAGCAGAAATCTGTTGGAGTATCTGCCATTTCTCAGTGACCCTGTTCACAATGAATTGCTCTTCCATGAAAGTGGACTCCTGGCAACCTTGTTTGTAACAGATGATCCTGGGTGATTATAAATCAGATCAAGGGAGACATCTGGGTCCATCTGAACCAATCAGATTCTCCCCCTGGAAATGAAGTTTGGTGGCTAAGCAACAGCTAGTTATTCTCAGGGTGCACCCGGAACCGAGGGTCACATAACCCCAAGAGCTGACTTTTCTTTCACTGAACAGAGACCTGAAGAAAGAGAAGAAAAAAGCAGATGGGCAGGGAGACCTGGCATCATGGAACCATTTGCCCCATAAAGAAAGAGAGAGGAGTCTGAGAGAGGACAGTCTTGCAGGAGACCCCGCTGCATTCCCACCTCTGGCTTTTTGAGACACACCCCGTATATCCTTACATATCTTTCCCCCTCCACCTCCACCTATCTTTTGTGAAGTTAGTTCAAGTAAATCCCATTACTTGCAAGAAAGAGTTCAAAGATAAAATAGTGATTATTTATGTGCCTTTGTTTTCTGGTGGGACAGTCAGTACCTGCTACATGCCCAAACAACAATGTTGGAAGGCCTCAAAACTAAATTATTTCCTGCTGGAAATGCATGCCTATGACTCAGCAGTTTTCCTCTCAGACTCCCTGCAAAGTCCTGGTAAATCTCAGCCAACCACTGCCCTCTCCTTGTTCCCCACTAGGTTAGGTTGGCTGCTTCTGCAACTTCACATTAACTTGCTGGGGCACATCCGATGAATAAGCATACATAGGGATGCAATGGTGAACATGTCAGACCAAACACCTACCCATCCAGAGCTTCTAGCCTCTAGCTGGAATTAAACCCACAACTATAATTCCATTTAGGTGTTGTTTAGCCAATAGGAACTATAGCATGCCAGAAAGACACATGGCAGGAGGTGCCTAACCCAGTCAGGGAGGGGAGTCATGGGAGAGGAAGAGCGATTTGTCAAGAGGGAACACAGTCCCCAAAGAGTCAAAGCCATTGATTACATTCATCTCCTGTGTGTCAGACATTGTTCTAAGCACTTCGCATGTATGAGATCACTTAATCCTCACAAGTTTATATGGTGAACACTATGATTAACTCCATTTTATAGATGATTCAGGTCCATCATAGAAAGATTAGTAAGCATGTCTAAGAACATACAGCTAGCAGTGGTGGAGCTGAGATTCAAACCTGGCTGTTTGAATAATAATTATTTATTGATGGAATAGCTACAAACTGTACAAAGCACAACAATGTTTAATCCCTCCACCAACACCCATACTGCTCATTTTTATCTCTAAAATATAAATATCCTTAGGCCTTGAAATGTGCATCTAGTGGGACTCAACTGTATATGCAGAGTTAATGTCAAGATAAAGAGCATTTTGAGGCAATTCTGCCAAGTTATCACACTCCAGATAGTAATGACCGGCAGCCACATTATTATCAGCAGTGACCTCTCCATATCAGGGAGCAGGAAAACAAACAGGACCATTTCAAGCTTGCACCAGCCACCAGCTGAAATTACCCCATTAAAGGGAACGCCAGAGGAGTGGTTGCTGGGTAACAGGAGAAGCTTGTTGATGTGCAGCCCTCCTTTTCAGGAAAATCTTTCCATGCAGATTTCTATTTCCACAATTTTCAGATTGGTTTGTAGCTCATCAGAAAATGATTCTTTGGCTATTCTATTTCACAAAATGTACTGCAGCATTTACTTGTGAGAAGCCATTGAGAGGCAAACCAACTTCAGGCTGAAAGTTTAATTACCAGAATTTGAGTGGTATTTGGCTACACTGTACTTTGTACTAAAAAGAAGAGATCGAATTTTTTTTCAGAGTGACATGCTTTTGTATGTTTTCCAAAATTGTATTTATAATTCATTAACAAAATAAGGTATTCTACTTTAGAAGTTTTTTATTTCTGTTCTTCTTTCCTTCTGGCCTTTATTCCCCCCTCCTCTTCTTTTAGCTCACATCTATACAGTGAGTCTTTGATCGTTTTCCTCCTGGAAACTTTATAATATTTAAGCAAGAGATAATGGCCTGGTTTGTGCATATGAACTCTCAGAGAGAGGATGGGTTTATTTTGATCTAATCTCTCATCTCTCTTGATATTAACTGTGTGATAGTCATTAGGGCTGCTCACAAATGTCCCTGCACTCCTGTTTCTGGCACATGGTAGGACTGTGCCTCTCACCCACCTTGAAGCTAGGCATGATCATGTGACCTGCTTTATCCAGTAAAATATGAACAGAGTGATGTGAATGTATTAAGAGCATGTAAGGCAATAATAATGGAAATTTACAAGTTTTGACAAAAATGTGGAAAAATTGGAACCCTCATATATTGCTGGAAGAAACATAAAAATGGCGTAGCTGTTGTGGAAAACAGTTTGGTGCTTTCCCAATAAATTGAACGTAGAATTACCATATGACCCAGCAACTCTGCTCCTAGCTATATACTCAAAAGAATTGAAAACAGGTGTTTATTTTTTTAAAAGATTTTATTTATCCATTTGAGAGAGAGAGAGACAGAGTATGAGCAAGGGGAGGGGCAGAGGGAGAGGGAGAAGGACAAGCAGACTCCCTGCTGAGCGTGGAAGCAGACATGGGGCTTGATCCCACAACCCTGAGGTCATGACCTGAGCTGAAGTCAGACACTTAACTGACTGAATCACCCAGGCACCCTGAAAACAGGTGTTTAAACCAAACTTGTACATGAATGTTCACAGCAGCTGTATTCAAAACTGTCAAAGGTGGAAACAACCCAAATGTCCATCAATTGATAAACAAAATGTGGCACACCCACATAATGGGATATTATACAGCCAAAAATAGGAATGAAGTACTATTACAGGCTACAACATGGATGAAGCCTGAAAACATTATGCTAACTGAAAGAAACCGTATGCAAAAAGCCACAAATTTTATGATTCCAATTATATGAAATATCCAGAATAGGCAAAGAAAGAAAGCAGATTAGTAATTGCCAGTGGTTGGGGGTGAGGGGTAGGGGTAGGGAATGTGACTAATGGGTGTGGGATTTCCATTTGGGTGATAAAAATGTTATGAAGCTAGATCGTAGTGATGGTTCCAAAACATTGTAAATATACACTTAATGCCATGGAATTATACACATTGGTTAAAATGGTACATTTTATATAATGTGTGTTATATCACAATGTTTTAAAATGAATGTGTGTGTGTGTGTATGAAGGGCATGTATAATTCTCCAGAGTGAACTCGAGTTGATAGGGAACATCCATCAATCTGAATGATAATAGCATGACTGAGAAATAAACTTTTACTAGACTGTCATTTGTTACAACAACATAACATACCCCATCCTGACTGATATAAACTATTATATTGCATTTAGTTCACCTAATCTTTTTTTAAGCCTCCTTTGTGTCAGGTACTGGGGAAAGAAAGAGGAAAAGCTTCAAGCAGCTTGCAGACTAGCAAGGGAGATAAACATGTTAACCAAAAGATGCTCTTCTGTGTGATGATGCCATGATGGAGGTAGATTATGAGCTATAGTGGAAACACAAAGGCCAGAATGGCCAATTCCATCCTGGAAACTCAGAGAAGGCTCCCGAAGACAGCAAAGGTTGAATTACATTTTAAAAGATGTATAAAAGCTTGCCAGCTTGTGAAAGGGAGAGATTCACTGAAGGTTGATGGAAGAGCTTGTGCTCTATGCAGTGATATAGGCATGAGACAGCTTGGCATGTGGCAAGGAATTGTCAGTCACTAGATAGGATTGACAAAGAAATGTCAATCACTAGATAATAAGGTGTAAGGTGATGAGTGCTGGAGAGGGGACTAGAGAAGTCAACAAGTATTGGAAGTTTAGACCTAAATCTGTAGCCAGCCCTTTCTAATCTTTCCATTCATGCCATATATGGAAAATGAAAACACATATGGCACACTGAGGTAAAAAGTTGAGGCTTCTTGTGACTGACAACACACCTGGCCCAACTTTGGTTGTCACCCTTGGCATTCTTAATCCACTGTAACACACAATTGGGGCACAAGGTTTGGGAAGCTCTCCTATGAGTAATGGAGTAACACCAAGATTTTTAAGCTAGGAAATAATAAGATTTGGAAAATAATTCATAGTTTGGAAAATAAAAGAATATGAAGAATAAGATTGAAGTCCAAAAGATCTAGAAGGGAGTGATGGCAATAACCCAGAAAGAAATAGTAAGAGCTTAAATCATAATAGTGGCCATGGAAATAAAGAGAGTGGATAGATTCAAGATAGAACTAACAAACTTTACTGATTGACTTCAAGTGGAGGGGGAAGGGGGAGAAAGAAATTAAAATGGCTCCCTGCCTGGTTGAGTGTTAGTGGTTCCACTGGAATAGGAGAGAGAGGAAAGCGAGGACTGTGAAGACAGGAGTCAGTACTCAGGGACCTGTTGAATTGATGTGCCAGTGGAGGTACCTGAAAGGCAGTTAAAAACCAGAGTAGTTGGGGAAAGGATGCAGGGTTTGAAACATGGTGGATGACATGGACCAGCAACAAACTACCAACACTGTAGAAGAGCCCCTGGATCTCATCAGGCTCAGCCTGGATGAGCGAATTTATGTGAAAATGAGAAATGACAGAGAGCTTTGAGGCAGATTACATGCTTATGATCAGCATTTGCATATGATATTGGGAGATATGGAAGAAACTGTGACTACTATAGAAATTGATGAGGAAACATACGAAGAGATATATAAATCAACAAAACGGAATATTCCAATGCTTTTTGTCCGGGGAGATGGTGTTGTACTAGTTGCCCCTCCATTAAGAGTTGGCTGAAACAAAGAATTTATCATGTATGGAATATAGGAGCTTTTGTATGATTGCCTCTTTATTTATTTTTTTTTAATATTTTATTTATTTGACAGAGACACAGCGAGAGAGGGAACACAAGCAGGGGGAGTGGGAGAGGGAGAAGCAAGCCCCCCACGGAGCAGGGAGCCCGATGTGGGGCTCGATCCCAGGGCCCCGGGATCACGACCCAAGCCGAAGGCAGACGCCCAATGACTGAGCCACCCAGGCGCCCCATGATTGCCTCTTTAAATGTAGAAGACATTCAAAAGAGAAACCTGCATAAATTTTGATATTAAGAAATGACCAAGGATTCTTCCACTCCTGAAATGAGTTGATTTGCGGGTAACTAAAAAATTCTTAAGCTAAAGGGATTTTAATTTTTTTCCAACCCTTTCAATAAATGTGATCACCAAGATGTAGAACTCTTTTTTTCAGGGAAAAAAACCAAAAAACCAGAGTAGTTAAATATTCAGAGAGAAACTGGAGTAGAGTTAAAGATGGGGGAGTGGGGGGTGGCCATGGACAGATACAAGCAGTAGTTCAAGCCCAGGGAATGGATGAGCTGGTTGAGAGAGGCCATAAGTGAGAAAAGAAAAGGTCCAAGGTCATTTAAGGGGAACACAGAGGAAGGAAAGCCTGTGGGAATAACATTGGCATTTCTTTGATGCATAATAGGATTTCTCAACTGACTGAACAGATACTCTTTGAAAAGAATGACTCTCTTTAATCTTTCTAAATCTGTCTGAATTATCTGTAGAGGCACCTCTGGGAATTCCAGAAGATTGATCCCTTAATATAGGCAGATACCTTTTATGCAAAATGAATGTTTAAAAAAGTAAATCATTTGAAGTAATTTTAACAAAGTCATAGCTATGGCTCTTGTTAACATATTACTACTATATATTGTGATTATATACTTTTATGTCTATCCCTTCTCACTAGACTATAAAATCCTCAAAGGCCCCAGTGTTGGTGTCTAGTCTGGTACCTGGAATATAGTACACAGTTGATAAATGTTTGTGAATTACTATGAATTTGAGTTTTAAAGTTCAATATATACAGAGTATAACTCAGTTCCAGTAATCTTTCCAATGGAAATGTTAAATTGGCAAGAGATACTATAGTTCTAAATGTGGCAGTGCCCTTCATAATAGTCCACATTGATAGTGATGCATGATATATTTATAAAATATCATTTAGTAAAGAGAATAAATCAACTAAAACTATATATAGTAACAAGGATGAATTTCACAAATATGATATTGAATGAAAACAAGGGCAAATGTAGAATTCCAATTATATGAAGTTTATAAACAAACAAATCTAATGCATCAGTTTTTTTTTTTTTTAAGATTTTATTTATTTATTTGACAGAGAGAGACACAGCGAGAGAGGGAACACAAGAAGGGGGAATGGGAGAGGGAGAAGCAGGCTTCCCGCCGAGCAGGGAGCCCGATGTGGGGCTCGATCCCAGGACCCTGGGATCATGACCTGAGCTGAAGGCAGACACTTAACGACTGAGCCACCCAGGCGCCCCTCTAATGCATCAGTTTTAGAAGTCTGGAGAGTAGTTACCTTTGGAGGCAGTGTAGTGATGGGGAAGAGGCACAAGGAGGACTTTTGCAGAACTGGTTGTGTTCTATTTCTTGATCTGGGTGTTCTTTTCATGAGCCCATTAAATTTGTCATCATTCATTAAACTGTACACTTATTATTTGTGCATTTTTCTGTATGATGGCTAGACTTCAATAGAATATTGAAGAGAGAGGAACATAAATAATTCTGATACATGATACTACATGATAACAAATAACATTAAAGAATAATGCCTACAAGTGGAGGAGGAGTATATAGCCTTAAGCAAGTAATTGAACCTACAGTAATCAACTAATAAGAAAAAGAGAGTAAAAGGAAGAAGTCAGTGGGTTTCAGACCTGAAGACCCACGCTTATTATTAGCTGAGGACTCAAGTGGTTGCTGATAACTACATACCTGCGTGGGATCAAAACCCAAAGTGGTCTTGCTGTTTGATAAAACCATCTCAGTTTCTGAGCATTCAGCACAACTCTCACCGAAGGAAACTTCACTTCATTAGATGAAAACTCTGAGAATAAACCACTTCTACTCAGGCTGTGATGGAGTGACTGGTATTATCCTAGCCCCCTTGCCATCAGTGAAATATAGATAAACATGGACAAAAGATGAAACACATCTATTTTAGACACTGAACAACAGGCTATACAAGACTATAAACTCTAAAAGAAAGGGAACAAATGAGGTAAGTTCAAATTTCCTCAGCTTTAGGCTTAAAGGCACTTAGATTCTGGCACAGAGAGGAGGAACCTGAAGCAGAACAGCCTTGCTCAGTTGAGGAGGCAGAGATTTTAGTTTGGTGAGATTAAGATTGCTGTAATTTGCCCAGAAAATGTGTGAGAAGTGGATACTATACAGAGAAAAAAAACTCTAGAAATCTGCACACAGTCTAGGGGGATAAGAATATTGGGGGAAAAAACAATGTCCAGAGAGCTATGAGCTGACCAGCTGTGAAGCTCACAAAGTTTTAGGAGACCTTTCCATTCTGATCAACCACAGTGGAGAGATCTCATTAAACATCTAGAACATTCATTAGAGATGCCAGAAAGCCCAAGTCTTATGAATAAAAATAATCTAGCTATAGAGTTAAACTACCAGAAATCCATTCTAGAGGAGCATAAAGTCAAGCTTTGAAAGTATCAAGCTGATCCACAAGTAAATTAACTGCAGGCCAGAACAAAGCTCAACAGTTCTTGAAGGAAGACAACATAATCTAGACTCTATCACCCAATAAAAACAAACAAACAAACAAACAAAAACCACTAGATCTGCAAAGAAGTAGGAAAATGTAATCTCTAATGAGGAGAAAAGTTAGTCAATATGGAGACCCAGAAATGACAGAGATGATGGAATTAGCAGATAAGGACTTTGAAACTATTATTGTAAATATTACTTAAAGGAAAACATAAACACATTGAGGCAAGAAATGGAAACTATCAAAAAGATCCAAATGGAACTTCTGGAGTTGAAAGATATAATACCTGAAATGAAAAATTAATTAGATGGGCCTGACATAAATTTAAACACTACAGAAAAAGACAAGCAAACTTGAAGACAGGAAGCAGAAACTATCCAAACCAAATCACAGAGAAAAAAAGAGGATTAAAAAATGAATAGCTTCAGTGATCTATGAAACAAAATTAAACAGTCTAATGTTTATATAATTAGAGTCTCAAAAATTAGGGTAGTAGGGTGGAGCAAAAGAGAAAATATTTGAGGAAATAATGGCTATTAATTTTCTATATTTAGTGAAACATATTAACCCAGAGAGCCAAGAAACTCAATGATCCTCAAACAAGATGAAGACAGAGAAAACTACAAATTACATCAATGCATATTGATGAAAATCAATGACAAAAAGTTGCCAGAGAAAACAGGGGAATATTCAATTCTTGAAGAAAGAAGAAAATGGACCAAGATCTTTAAAGGGTTGAAAGGAAAAACTGTCAACCTATAATTGTACTTCCCTTAAACACAAAAGAGAAATAAAGACATGTTTCAGACAAAGACAGAATTCTGTACCAGCATATCTGCTTTACAAGAAATGTTTTTCAAAGTTCCTCAGGCTGCAGAAAAACATTACATCATATAAAAACTTAGATTGGTATGAAGGAATGAAAAGTGCTAGAAATGGTAAATATTTGAGTATATCTAAAAGATTTTTCTAATTTTTAATCTCTTTAAAAGATAACTGACTTTCTTGAACAAAATAAAAACAAACATATCTGTATGTGAAGAACCTTATAACATTCCATTTCCCCTCTCCTGTTCATTAATATATCACTGTCATAATCCTCATACACTTTATTTCTACATAGTATCAATGTGAATACATATGCACGTGCACACGTGCACACACACACATAGACAACGTGCAGGATGAAGGAAATACTCGCTGGTGGCAGAACTAGACTGGCCTTAGAGCATTTGTTGTTCTGGGGCAGTTAAAATTTAAAGTGGGTATTAGAAAGTACAGGTTAAATCTAGTTCCCAGTTAGTAACTATCAGACGCTGAGCAAGTTACATAACTAGCCCAAACCTCAATTTCCTTATCTGTATAATGCAGGTAGGGCCTATTTACTAGCACGGGCATGAAGATTAATTAAATGGTCATAAAGTGTTAGCACATCGCCTGGCTGCCAATAATAAGGACCTGACAAAGGACGACTATTACTATCCTGAAGTCAAACATGTCCCCACCTTGCCAGATATCAACTTGTTCAGATACCGGTTGATCAAGATGATATGACAGGAACTAGGGAAAGCAGATGGTGGCCAAGTGGCACTAAAATTCTCCATCTTCCAAAGAAGGATAAAAGAAATCATCTAAAGTCAGTAAATTGGTCATTAGAGACTAACGGCAACCCCTAGAAGAGTTAAAAACAGAAATTGTTTACAGTGATTGCCTCTGAGAAGTGGGATTGGGGGAAGAAAGAAAAGATTTTATTATTCATAGTATACCCTTTTATGCTGTTAAAAATTTTATCACACATTAAATATTGCATAGAACTTCAAAACCTAGTTCTATAATTCATAAAGTACATCTGGAACAAGTAGAAAGGTTAAACAAATATACCTGAATCTGTATAAAAATGGCACTTCTTGAGTGCTTCCCATCCTCACCACTACTGAAGGGGAAACTGCTTGTGTGTGTGTGTGTGTGTGTGTGTGTGTGCGCGCGCACACGCACGCGGGCACATGCATGCAAACATGTGCACCCCTGTTTGTCTGGAAAATAAGTGCTTGATGGTTTAATATTGGAATTATCTACTGACACTTTGCTTACGTCTTCTCCCTCCTTGGGCCTCATATTACTAGAAATTAATATTTGCCCTTTTGGTTGATAGCATGAAAAGTTGGAAGATGATCCAGTAATGGGAAAATAGAAATAGAGCAGACACCTAGGATGCAGGGAAAATAATAGAGTGCCCTGGATAGGCAGAGGATGCAGGAAATACCTAAAATCAGGTCTGCATTGCTGGTGGGTATCTATTCGCTTTGCAAATTGCTTGTGAACTCTCACCCCACCCCTGCCCTGTGGGTCCTAGCTTAGACTCCAGCTTTGGACAACAGAAGTGAGTTAGGAAGAGATCAGAGTTGTGGACACTGGAGCATGTATGTTCTCACAGCAGATGGGGAAATAGGTTGGCTTCTATTATTATTATTATTATTATTATTATTATTATTATTATTATTATTATAAAAATTGCTTTTCTTCTTTGTTTCATAACATTTTACTCCAAGAAAGTTAAGATGCTAGACAGACACCATAAGCCTAACACAAAGCACAGAGCATCAGTGTGGTATAGAACATAGTCATAGAATGTAGCCAAAGTAATGGCCTCAAGGTCCAAGCCAGGCTATAAGGTGAAAGGGACTGTGCCCTAATGAGGTCCTCTCAGAAACCAGCAATCCTGGCAATTAAGACCCCTGGATAAGTCAAGTCATTGGGACCGTGGACTTTGACTCCATACAGTCCTGGGTCCCAATCCTACTTCTGCTCTTTCCTATCAGTGTGCCTTTGGCAAGTTGTTTAACATCTCTGAGCCTCAATTTTCTTATCTGTAAAATAGGGATAATAAAAGACACACTTTTTTTTAAAGTACTTACTATCTGTCATTCTACATGTATTACCTCATTTCATTCTCACAGCAGCTGGATACTATTATCAACCCATTTCATTTATTTTATCTTTTAAACATTTTTGTATATTTATTATGTTTCACAAAATTACACCTTGCAGTCTAATACAAATAAAAATTTTTAAAAATTTGTATATTTCATGAAGCAAACCATATACTAGGTAGTCCAACTATTAAAATAAAGCATGTTATAATTCTTAATCAGCAAGTTTTTTTCTTCCAATTTTTATTTAAATTCTAGTTAGTTAACATACAGTGTAATATTGGTTTCAGGAGTAGAATTCAGTGATGCATCACTTACAGACAATACCTGGTGCTCATCATAACAAATGCCATCCTAATACCCATCACCCATTTAGCTCATCCTCCACCTACCTCCCCTCCAGCAACCCTCAGTTTGTTCTCTGTCATTAGTGTCTCTTATGAATTGCCTACCCCCCTCCTTTTTTTGCCCTTCCCACACATTCATCTGTTTTGTTCTAAATGCCACATATGAGTGAAACATGATATTTGTCTTTCTCTGACTAACTTATTTTGCTTAGCATAATACACTCTAGCTCCATCTACGTCACTGCAAATGGCAAGATTTCATTCTTTTTGATGGCTGAGTAATATTCCAGTGTGTGTGTGTGTGTGTGTGTGTGTGTGTGTGTGTGTGTACCACCCTTCTTTACCCATTCATCAGTCGATGGACACCTAGGCTCTTTCCACAGTCTGATTATTGTTGATAATGCTGCCAGAAACATCGGGATGCCTGTACCCCTTCAAATCTGTATTTTTGTATCCATTGGGTTATTATCCCATTTTATAGATGTGAAAATAGAGGCTCAAAGAGAGGCTAAGTCACTTGTCCGAAGTCACACAGTTGGTAAGTAAGGCAGCCAGAAGGGTACCCCAGCAGCAGACTCCAAGAGCCCTTCTATTAACCATTACACTAAAATGTATGATAAAGTTCTCCTGAGGATTAAATGAAATGCATTTAATAGTGGTTGGCATACTTTGAGCATTTAATAAAGAACAAGTATTATAATGAGAGCTGGGTGGAATCCAAATCCCAAATTATAACAAATTTGGGGTTAAAGTGGATTGCGCTGTACTTTTATCATCTAGGGCAAAGTCTAAAGTACAGGCATCCGTCCACACTCTCAGGAAATTTGTAAGCAGAAAGCAAGTTCCC
Source organism: Leptonychotes weddellii (assembly GCF_054177405.1). NCBI lineage: Eukaryota > Metazoa > Chordata > Mammalia > Carnivora > Phocidae > Leptonychotes > Leptonychotes weddellii. Next base: position 30,309,987 of record NC_138374.1, on the reverse strand, counting down.
ACAGGAGGATACAGGTTTCCCAGGGGCAGCGCAGCAGGGCAGTGGCCATAAATCATTTTTATAGGAGTTACCTTTCCCAGAGAGAGAACAGATGAGAGTAGGAAAGCAAGAAGTTGCTGGAGAAAGTCCCAGTGGTATCAAGGCCGGGTGCGGGGGTGTTGGGGGCGGGGGGAACGCTCCCCCGCCCAGCTGTGACTGCTTGGGATCCAGCTCTGTGACTTCCAAGCTTAAGAAATAGAGATGGAGAGAACCAAGCGGATGTGTCCAGACCCGCACAACTGCACGGAACCCAGCCTCTTGATTCCCAGGCCAGTGAGTCAACCCGGCAGGGACAAGAAGCTAAGCAAGATGCACGGAGCCGAAGCATGAGTTCTGCATGCTAGGTAATGCGTGCATCCTCTTTTGTTCCTCCACCATCCCTCACCTGACCCTTGAGAGGACTGTAGCCTTGTCTGTTTCGCACCCCACTCTACCCCTGCTAGGAACCGTAAGTGGTCCACTGCAGGCACTCAAGCATTAGTTGAATGAGTTACATGAAAAATGGCATTAAGATAAACATAAATATATTAGGGAATAGAATGGAAAATTGGCATACATGTCCAAGATGGGACAGGGGACTTTAAAGAAACGTCCCATCTCTGACGAGGGCTTTAAACTCTGTCTCCAGAAATTAAAGTTCACAGTTCTAAGTTCACACTTTTAGCTATTAGGGATACTTGGATGGAAACGTTTCAGAAGCCCAGAACACACTATACCATGCTACCTCTTTTCCTCCTCTTATGGATCTTTTCAATGTATTATCATCTCTCTATAATTATGAAGGAGAACTGAAGAAAGGAGAGCATGGCTAGTGCTGGGGAAAATACCTTGCACACCGCAGCTTGTATGCAGACCCGGGTTTCCTTCAACTTTGGATCTACACTGCTGGTTTCATAGCCGTCTGTTGCACACCCTCAGAAAAGCTTTCCCCTGACATTTCTTTTTTAACTTTATTTTATTGTGGTAAAACATAAATAATGTAAAATTGACCAGTTTAGCCATTTTAAGTGCACAGCTCAGCGGCACTAAGTGAGATTACATTGCTGTACAACCATCACCACTATCCCCCTGCAGAACTGTCATCATCCCAGGCTGACACTCTGTACCCGTTAAACATTAACACCCCTTTCCCTCCTCCTCTCGGCTTCCAACAACCACCATTCATTCGATCTCTGTCGCTATGCATTTGACTATTCTAGGCTCCTCATCTAAGTGGAAACATAGAGTCTGTGTCCTTTTAGGTTGGGCTTATTTCACTTAGTGAAATGTTTTCAAGGTTTGTCCATGTTGCAGTATGTGTCAGAATTTCATTCCTTTTTAAGGATGAATAATAGTCCATTATATGTATATAGCACACTTTGTTTATCCATTCATCGGGTGGTAGACATTTGGGCTCTTTCCACCTTTCCGCTATTGTGAACAATGCTGCTATGAACACTGTTGTGCAAATTCTCTGTTAGATTCCCTGCTCCCAATTCGTCTGGGTATCTAACCAGAAGTGGAATTACTAGATCAGGAGGTAAATTCTCAGTTGCATTTTTTTTTAAAGATTTTTTTTATTTATTTGACAGAGAGAGACACAGCGAGACAGGGAACACAAGCAGGGGGAGTGGGAGAGGGAGAAGCAGGCTTCCCGCTGAGCAGGGAGCCCGATGTGGGACTCGATCCCAGGACCCCCGGATTATGACCTGAGCTGAAGGCAGACGCTTAACGACTGAGCCACCCAGGTGCCCCTCAGTTGCATTTTTTTGAGGAACTGACCCTGGCTTTTTTTTTTCCTGTTATATTTCCAGAGTCAGTTTTTATCATCTATTCAAACAGTTTATTTTGCCTCTCTAATATACTATCCTACATTTAGGCTAAACTACCTCTCTTTGGCTTGTTCCCGCTTTCATTTATCAAGGTATTTAGAATTATGATCTTATGTTCCACAGTACTGATCTTCCCCAAAACATGAACACTAGACCTCACTCCTTGGAGCAAACTGCCATTTTCTGAATCATAAGTTGCATTAGTTAAAAGAGTAAGAAACGAACTTTTTTGGGGGGGGGTAGGGAGGAGCCTTTCAAATCAGTACGAAGATACCAGTCTGATATGAATCAGGTAGACATACCAGGAGAAGAGAGCTCCTGATTTACACATGTCTCACTCAGGAACATCCCTGACATATAAAGAGTAGCAGAAATCAGGAGTCCAACTCCTCCGCTGCAGTAGCTGGAGGTCTCCACCTGCCACCACTGTGGTGATGAGGATCCTGCACTCTCACTTTTTCATGGAACAGCTAGAACCCACTGTTACAGGATTTTTTTCCTTCGGTGCCCATGGTTCTTGATCATGCCACTTCAAAGAATGAAGAGGCAGACCAGGCAGAGTGGTGGGCAACAAAACAAGGTTTATTGAGTGATAGTGAAGCAAAGTTTATTGAGTGGTAGTACAAAGCTCCCAAAGAGGGAGGGGACCCGAGAGGGTTACCACTGGAGTTTCTAAGTCTAGGGTTCTTTATGGGCTTGTTGGAGGGCTGTTTTATTGATAAGGAAAGTCTTTGTCCTAAGATGGCCAACCGAGCCAGTGAGAGAGTCCCAGTCCTTGCCCCAGGGCTCTTCTGTGTTCTTCTCCCTGTGCGGCTTCCAGCGCAAACCAATCCAAGTCCTTCTCCCTGCCCTGCTTTGTGCAGGCGCCAAAATTGCCAAGTATGCGGAAGTAGAAGTGTATAAATTGCCCCCTTTGTTTGTGCTCGGGGCTCAGACCTTTAGAGACCACTCTCCTCTGAGCCCACCAGCCTTAAATAAACCTCCTATCCTCCAAGATCTATGAGTGCCGCTTGGTTCTTCCATCAGACGATCCAATCCAGGTTCCGTAACATTTGGTTCCCTGACTGGGAAACCCAACTGCGCTGGCCCATTGTAGCCACCGGTTTGGGGGCAACGGCGGGGCAGTGACGGAAGGAGGGATCGTAATGGAGAAGGCACGCCCTGCCTAATTTTCGGTAGTCTCCCATTCCGGTCGCCTCAGGCCAGCCCCGCTCTGCTGTTCCTGCCAGACTCGAGTAGACTTGGCAGGTGAGGACCTGGTCCGAACGTCAGATTCTGGTAAGGCCTGGGGCCCCAGGACCCAGACAGGCCCACCCCCACTGGGGTGGAAGGGGAGCCTGATCACCTCCCAGAGACCTCTTACAGGTCTCACAGGTAGGGATTCCCAGGGAGGGAATGTAATAACTTCTGGAGTGTGAATGCGTGAGTGAATGTGCAGTCCAACCTGGCTTGCTCAAGCGGACTGATTCTGTGACTCCATGGGCGGGCACCCTTAAGGTCCCCAGAAG
>NC_138374.1:30281951-30306129 GCF_054177405.1 Leptonychotes weddellii | reverse complement strand
GAGACCTCTTACAGGTCTCACAGGTAGGGATTCCCAGGGAGGGAATGTAATAACTTCTGGAGTGTGAATGCGTGAGTGAATGTGCAGTCCAACCTGGCTTGCTCAAGCGGACTGATTCTGTGACTCCATGGGCGGGCACCCTTAAGGTCCCCAGAAGCCTACGGAGTCTGAGTGGGCCCATCTGTGATTCTGTGGTGAATGGCATAGTGGCAGCATTGGAATAGTTTCCAATCGTAAGTCACAACACTGAGACCGCCAGGGCTAAGCCTCACCTAAGCTCCTTCAGAACACGGCCAGACGGGCATCTGATTGGTCTCCTCACCTCAGGAGGCACCCCCCTTTTGTCTATCTCTGCTCCACTGCACACGGGGACATCACCATGGGGTCAGGACAGAGTAAACCTACAGTTCTAGAGGCCATGATCAAAAATTTCAAGAAGGGGTTTTCGGGAGACTATGGAGTCAGGATGAACCCCGGAAAGTTGAGAACCCTATGTGAATTGGAATGGCCCACCTTTGATGTCTGGTGGCCTTCAGAAGGGACATTAAATGTCCCAACGATTTGTCGAGTATGGCGAGTCATAACAGGAAAACCAGGACACCCTGACCAGTTTCTGTACATTGACTCCTGGCTAGGAATTGCTCAGACCCTTCCCCCCTGGGTGCGATTCACTTGCAATAGGCAGGGACAGGCCAGGGTCTTAATCGCCTCATCCAAGCGACCTAAAGAAAATCAGCAAAAGCCCCAGTCTCCACAAATCCTAGCCGGAGATCCCGAGAAGGAACCGATCCTGCCCCCACTGTACATACCCCCAAGACCATCTACACCTGGCCCTTCAGTTCCAGACACTCCACCACCATCGGTTTCACTGCCACCCCCAGGCCCAGAGGATCCACAGGCGCCCCCAGGCCCAGAGAATCCACCGGTGCCCCCAGGCCCAAAGGATCCACTTTCTCCAGGACCAGCAGCCAGCCTGTGCCCAGGCTGGGTGCAAGCGCCCTCCAAATGCCTGTACGAGAGACGCAGGAACCCAAGAGGTGCAATAAAGACGGGATGGTCCAACCCAGCCGTTCCATGATGTATTATCAGCCCTTCTCCACCACCAACCTCCTCAACTGGAAACCTAACACCCCATCCTACTCTGAGAAACCACAGGCCATGGTAGACCTCATAGAATCCCTCTTCCAGACTCATCAGCCAACCTGGGAAGACTGCAACAGTTACTCTGCACACTGTTTAACAGAGAGGAAAGAAGGAGAATAATGAAAGGTGCATGGCAACACCTGGAAGAGCATGCACCAGTGGGAGTCATCAACCCTGCTGCCTGGGCTAATATGGCCGCACCCGAAGAGCACCCAGCATGGGGCTTCACCAGAACCGAGGGACAGGCCCACATCCACCAGTACCAAGAGGCCCTCCACCGGGGAATCCAGGCAGGAGCTAAGAAACCCATGAACATGACTAAAATATCCGTGGTCACTCAACAACCAGGGGAGTCCCCCGGGGACTACTATGAAAGACTATCTGAAGCCTACAGGATATATACTCCATTTGACCCCGAGGCACAGGAAAGCCAACAGATGGTAAACACCTCCTTCGTGGCTCAGGCTGCCCCAGACATCAGAAAAAAACTTTAGAAACTAGAAGGTTTTGCCGGGAGGAACATCACCCAACTAATAGAGATTGCCAATAAAGTCTACATGAACAGGGAGGTCGCAGCCGAACAGGAAGCCGACAAAAAGATGAAAAAGAAAGTTAGCCTCCTTGCCGCTGCCCTGAAAGAAAAGGACAACACAAAGATGGGGTGACCCCAGCCATTGAAAGGGGGGAAGCCCAGAACCCCCTTGGCAAGGGATCAATGTGCCTACCGTAAAAAGAAAGGGCACTGAAAAAACGAATGTCCCAACCAGGGAAAGGCTCAAAAGCCCAGCCGCTACAAGGAAGAACCCCAAGAGGAGGACCTCATAGGCCTTGCGGGAATGGACTCAGACTGAGGGGGACCAGGCTCTTTCCTCCTTGGCCCACATGAGCCCACGGTCAGAATGAAGGTAGGGGGCCAACCAGTGACTTTAATGGTTGATACTGGGGCCGAGCACTCTGTTGTCACCTCCCCAGTGGTCCCTTTCAGCAAAAGGACTGTGACCATCCTTGGGGCCACTGGGACGCAAGAGATACAATAGCCCTTTTGCCAGGCTTGCCAGTGTGAACTCAGGGGCCACAAGGTCCGACATGAATTCCTTTATCTGCCTGACTGCCCCATCCCTCTCCTGGGCCAAGACATAACTCTCCAAGCTTAGGGCACAGATAACCTTTGAGCCCACTGGACACACTAGCCTCCGATTAACCCAAGGCAAGAGGAGATGGGGCATCTAATACTAGCAAATACCATGCCAAGGGAAGAAGAATGGAAGCTATTCTGTGCCCAGGCCCAACCGAGCAGCCCGCCGGAGTTCAGACTCGCCTGCCCTTCAGTATGGGCTGAAAACAACCCACTGGGACTAGCCCAGAACTGGGCCCCTATCATTGTTGAACTGATCCCAGGAGCCCAACCTCAGAGGCAAAGGCAATAGCCCCTTCCACAAGAAGCTAAGATCAGCATCCAAGAACATCTGACCAAACTCAAAGAAGCAGGTATTCTAGTCGAGTGCCAGTTGGCCTGGAATACCCCACTCCTACCAGTCAAGAAGCCAGGAGGGGGATACCGACCAGTTCAAGACCTGTGGGCCATCAACAAGGTGACCATCTCTCTGCACCCAGTGGTCCCGAATCCATACACCCTCCTTGGCCAAATCCCAGGGCCGGCCAGGTGGTTCACTTGCCTAGATTTGAAGCATGCCTTCTTCTGCCTCTGCTTATCTCCCCAGAGCCAGCCAGTGTTTGCCTTTGAATGGACTGAACCTGATACAGGGCACCAGATGCAACTGACTTGGATGCGCCTCCCACAGGGGTTTAAAAACTCACCAACCCTCTTTGGGGAAGCACTGGCTGCGGGCCTCGCCAGCTTCCCAAGAGAGGTCACACAATGCACCCTCCTCCAGTATGTGGATGACCTCCTCCTCACCAGTGACCCACCAAGGCCCTCCTACAGCTCCTGTCAGACTCAGGATACCGAGCCTCATGGAAGAAGGCACACATCTACCAATAACAGGTCCGATACCTTGGTTTCCTCCTCACCCAAGGGAAAAGAGAACTAGGGCGGGAGAGGAAAAGGGTCATCATCTCCCTGCCACAGCCCCAGACAAAAAGGGGCCTATGAGAATTCCTGGGGGCTGCAGGACTCTGCTGCATCTGGATCCCTGGGTTCTTGGCAATAGCAAGACCCCTTTATGATCTCTTAGGGGGACCAGATCGAGAAGCCTCTTCCTGGACTGTGGAAGCAGAAGCCGCTTTCACAGAGATAAAGATCGCCCTGGGGCGGGCTCCAGCCCTGAGCCTACCAGATGTAGAAAAACCCTTCAATCTCTTTGTGCATGAAAAGGAAAAAATAGCTCTCGGAGTACTCACCCAGACTGTTGGACCCTGGCAATGGCCAGTTGCTTATCTGTCAAAGAAGCTGGACCCCTTGGCAGCGGGACAGCCACTGTGCCTCAGGGCGCTGGCAGCCACAGTCCTACTCATCAAGGAGATGGACAAACTTACCCTGGGGCAAGAACTTAACATCAAGGTCCCTCATGCAGTTGTGTCCCTCATGAATGCACAGGGACACTACTTCCTTTCCAAAAAACGCCTTTGTTACTGTACGTATACATGGAGCCATCTACAAGGAAAGGGGCCTCCTAACCGCAGCAGGAAAAGCTATCAAGAACAAGGAGGAGATACTGAGACTCCTTGAAGCCATCGGGCTTCCAAAGGAAGTAGCAATCCTGCACTGTGAGGGACACCAGAAAGGAGACGACCCCACAGCGCAGGGAAATCATCTGGCAGATGAGGCAGTCAAGACCATTGTCAGTGAGGACATAGAGCCTCTTCCCTCACCATGGCCCTAACACCCCCAGAAGAAGTCTCTCTGCCCAGTTACACTAAAAAGGAAAAGGAATGGGCCATGGCTGAGGGGGCCAACCTGACTGAAAAGGGATGGTGGATGATGCCAGACGGTTGCATCTTTGTTCCAACAGCAACTGGAGGGCATCTAGTCAAGGAATACCACCAACTCACTCAGCTGGGAAAAACTGCATTAGAGCCCTTCTCAGGAAACACTACTACATCAGTCAGCTGCCAGCACTATGCTGAGCAACGAGTGAACGATGCATAACATGTGCTAAAAATAATGCTCGGTCTGCACCACAGCCCCTGCCAAGTGTCCAGAGGATGGGAGCAACCCCCTTTGAAGATCTAGAGGTAGACTTCACAGATGTGCAGCCGAGCAGGGGATTCAAGTATCTCCTAGTAATAGTATGCACATACTCTGGGTCGGTCTAAGCCTTCCTGACCAGGACGGAGCAAAGCCGGGAAGTAGCTAAATTCCTCTTGTGGGAGATCATGCCCCAGTTCGGCCTGCCGTTAACAATCCATAGTGACAATGGACCCGCATTTGTGGCAGACATTGTACAGGTCTTGACCAAATCTCTCAACATCACCTGGAGACTCCACACCACTTACTGGCCCCAAAGTTCAGGGAAAGTAGAGCAAATGAATCACACCCTCAAGGGAACCTTAGCAAAGTTTTGTTGGGAGACTAACCTTCCGTGGCCGGATCTGCTACCCCTAGCTCTCCTGCATGCTCGCTGCCCGCCCGGGGACATCAGGTTTCTCCCCATTCAAATTAATATATGAACAGCCTCCCCCGTGTTTGGGAAGCCTTTCAGGAAACTTGCATCAGGTTGGAGATAAAGGGATAAAGGAGCAACTTCAGGCCCTGGGGGCCACCCTAAATAAATTACAAAAGTACACCATTGAGAGGGTCCCAATCTCCTTAGGGTCTCAGGTACACTCCTTCCAGACAGGGGAGTCAGTATGGGTCAAAGATTGGAAGAAAGACTCCCTCAAACCGCAGTGGACAGGGTCCCACATTGTTGTTCTAACCACCCCTACTGCCCTCAAGGTCTCAGGTGTCACTCCGTGGGTCCACCACTCAAGAGTGAAGAAAGCTCATCATTCGGACAAGGAGCCACGCCAGTGGAGAGTCCAGCCAGACTTCACGAACCCACTCCGGCTTCACCTTCGATGAGACTCCACCAACTGATGCACATCTGCTCACCATGGTCCCTGGCTCTCATTGGCGTGATTTCCCTCATCTTGGCAGTTAGACTCTACACTGTTGCCCCTCCTGACCAGACTTTCCCCCAGAGGCTCACCATTGTCATTGCTTATTGGGTGTCCCTAGGGTGTATTACTGCACTTACTTGTCCACGGGTTTCATCTGCTGACGGGTTAGCCATGATGGCTCCCTCTACCTAAGGTCATAGATCCCAATTTTATTGGCCTTCTGCTGTCTACTCCTGAGCGCATTTCACCATGGTTTTCCTGGCCCCAGGCAGTCCTGGTCTTCTGCTACCTGGTGTGCTGTTCCTCCGCACTGCCTCTAGCTTGCCTGGCCCAGCAAGGGGGGCAAACTCTTGTATCACCGTTACTGGCAAATGGACTTTCCAGCTTATCCCCCTCAATCCTGCACCAGCGGCCCCACTGACTTCTTCCACCTGGGAGGAGCACACACCAAAGGTTGACCTCCATTTTGATGGATGCCAGCTTCTTGATACCTCCTGGGAACCTCATAGATGGTGTTCCTACCATGACCCTCACTCAGGTTACCAGCTGGTAGATATCTACATCTGTGGGGGCCCTATGCATCAACAGCCAAACACCTGCCCTCAGTTCTACTCACAAGCCTGGGGATGCAAGTCCTGGGTGGCAACTTGGCTGGGAATGGAACAATGGTCCAATGGGTGGTGGAGCCTTAAACAGCACAATGACATCCAGATTTCCTTGTCACGCAAGGCCACCCCATCCTCTTGCTCTAACAATCACTGTATACCACTTGCCCTCTCAGTCTTAGAACCCAATGCCACATCATGGGCTGTAGGAATCACTCTCCTCTTACCACTCTATAGGGACTGACCCCATGGCCAAGTTTATGATTAAGTCCATGTTCGCCCCAAGCCTTGCAGTCAACCCTCAGAGTCAAACAGAAAATAACTCGCCCTGGCACATCCCTGGGTCCCTCATCCACACGCATCAAGCATCTATTGTGCAACTGTTAGGTATGACTAACGCCTCCCACCAAGCACTTAACCACTCAAATCACCCCTAGTGTCTGCTGGATCTGTATAAAGCCCGGTCCCATCCAATACCTAGGTGTCATCCTCAACCAGTCTACCACGTCACCTCCCACCTTGGCACTGGGGACCGCAGATTATCCCTTTCTGGCTCTGCTACCACTGTATGGCAACTATTCCTCTCCCATCACGGGCCACAGTCGGGTCTGTACGCCTAACAACACTTTTTTTTTTTTAAGATTTTTTTTTTTTATTAAAGATTTTATTTATTTGCGAGAGAGAGAATGAGAGACAGAGAGCATGAGAGGGAGGAGGGTCAGAGGGAGAAGCAGACTCCCCGCCGAGCAGGGAGCCCGATGCGGGACTCGATCCCGGGACTCCAGGATCATGACCTGAGCCGAAGGCAGTCGCCCAACCAACTGAGCCACCCAGGCGCCCCTAACAACACTTTTCTGGCTTGTGATCAAGGTGTATACATCTGCATCACCCCGTGAGATCAATCATGCACGCTTGTCAGTCTCTTACCCAATCTTTCAGTCCTCCCTGGGAGCGATGCCCCACTCATATGGAGACGTCCTAGCCGCCCTCGACACTCCCCCACAGCCATCCCTCTTATCGTGAGCCTGCTGGCCACATCAGGTGTTGCCCTTGGCGCCACTGGCCTCGGGATGTCTCAGGTTCAGTACCAGGGGTTAACTCAACAACTCACGGCGGATTTTTCTGCCCTCACTCAGTGGGCCCTGGCCCTGCAGCGGCAACTCAATTCACTGGCCTCAGTGGTCCTCCAAAACAGGCACGGGCTCGACTTGCTCACGGCCGTGCAAGGGGGGCTCTGCCTCTTCTTACAGGAGCAATGTTGTTTCTATACTAATGAGTCAGGGGTGGTCCAAGAAACTCTGACCCAATTACAGGAACGAGTACATTGCCGGTGGGAATCACTCCAGCGGACAACTTGGTGGGATACCCTCTCACAATGGTTCCCTTGGTTCGCCCCCCTCGTCGGCCCCCTCCTATTGCTTCTCCTCATAGTAGCATTTGGTCCTTGTATTCTTAATGCCCTTACTAGGTTTATCACTACTCAAATTGCTAAATCAGACTCCAGTTACTCCTTACTCATTATCACCCCTTAGAAGATGAAAGTGCCCTCTAAACTAGGTGTTTAAAGGGGCATCAAAGGGGGGAAATGATAAGGAAAATCTGTGTCTTAAGATGGCGGACAGAGCCAGCGAGACAGTCCCAGCCCTTGCCCCGGGGCTCTTCTGGTTTCTTCTCCCTGCCCTGCTTCGCCCGCACGCGCCCCAAGTGCCAAGTATGCGGAAGTAGCAGTGTATAAATTGCCCCCTTTGTTTGTGCTAAGGGCTCAGACCTTTGGAGACCACTCTCCTCTGAGCCTGCCAGCCTTAAATAAACCTCCTATCCTCCAAGATCTCTGAGTGCCGCTTGGTTTTTCTGTTGGGCAATCCAGTCCAGGTTCCATAACATTATTATTTTATTTTTTAAGGATTTTATTTATTTATTTGACAGAGCACACGAAGGGGGAGTGACAGGCAGAGGGAGAGGGAGAAGCAGGCTCCCTGCTGAGCAAGGAGCCCAAAAGGCAAGGCGGGTTCAATCCCAGGACCCTGTGACCATGACCTAAGGTGAAGGCAGTTTAACCAATTAACTGACTGAGCCACCCAGCTGTCCCGGGAGGGCTGTTTTAATCTGATCAACCCCTTGTGCCTGTCATCCAATCAGGTTTTTGTCATCTATCTATCACAAGGGAAAGGGTGGAGGGCTCCTTCCAGGGTGGTGTAAAATCCTTTTAACGGTGGTTTCCTCTGCGGGCGGGGGGCCTTGTCCCTGCCTGCGTGCCTGCCTTCCAACTATCCTTCATCACCACCCCTCTTCGACTTTCATCTTCCTTCTTCCTTAATGACACCAGAACTGTGGGAGTGCCACCCACTGTGGTTACCCGGCATTAAGAGTGAGGGCCCCTGTTCTCACTAAAGGATTGAATTCCTTGAGAAGCAGAATTTCAGTTGGAACACTGCATGATTTTGCCTACAGAAGCAATGTTGCTTCGTATGAGTCCACAAATCCTGTCCACTCCATCTGCCAGCTACCTCAAAAGCAGTCCTTCCTCCCTGCCTCCTCTGCCCTGAGGTCAGAACCTCAGACTAGTGCAGTGGGCTCTGAGCTGGTTTCTCTCCATCTCAGGATTCTGCCCCACCCTTCATCCTGTGGGGGAAGCCCACCTCTCTCAAGCTGAAAGTCATTGTCACCAGAGTCTAGAAATAACAATGCTCAAAGAAAAACTTAGCTCCTCCATGCCTCTGCTGGGTAGAGCTGCAACTCGGAGCGAGTCTTCTGACTTAGTCTGGTCCATATTTTCCTTATCAGTTGCTTTTTATATTTCTGTGGCTCTTGTTTGTTTAGCAAACAAGAAAAACTAAAGTGACTGCTATCTTTCATACATCACTGTTGGCAGCAGAGGGGAAGGAAGTGAAAGGGAATAAAATGCAAGACCCAAATCATTCCATCACCCTTAAGTCACCCTAGTCAATACTGGTGTGGTACCTATTTTCTTCTCCCTTTTTGAGGATGGTATTGAAAGTGAAGTAGTCAAGATATTTCTTGGTCAAATCATCCAATTCTTTCTTCCTTACACATCCTAACCACCATCTTTACTATTTGAAAAGGGAAACTAACAGGGTTCCTGGACCCAGTTCCACTGGGGAGGGGTGTGGGCAGTGGGAGGTTTCCCCACACAAACAATAATTCTCCAGACACCAGCTGGATGTCCTATAAGTCAACTCAATTCTGACCCTATTTACCCAGAGATAGTGTCAGACCCCACAGTTTAGGGACTCAGTCCTACGAGGCTGCTCCCCACCCATTCAGATGCCAATTACACGTCCAGGTTATTTCGTGTGCTTCTGACCCACCAGCTATAGATGGGGAATTCCCAAGACCCTCGCCTCAGGTTTGATGAATTTGCTACAGCAACTCACAGAACTAAGAGAAGCATTTTACTCCCTAAATCACCAGTTTACTATAAAAAGCTATAATCAGGACTAGCCAGATGGAAGAGAGCCACAGGGCAAAGTATGGGGAAGGAACTCAGGGCTTCTTTGTGCTCCCCAGGAGACCCATTCTCCCAGTACCTCCACGTGCTCACCAACAGGAAGCTCTCCAAACTCCATCCTTTGGAGGTTTTTATGGATGATTCATTATATAGGCATGATTAATTAAATCACTGGCCATTGGTGACTGAACTCAATCCCTGCCCCTTCCCCTTCCCCACAGGTGTCCAGGGGGACTGCCAATGCCAACCCTCTAATCACTGGATGGTTTCCCTGGCAACAAGGCCCCCTGTCCTTAGGTGTTTTCCGATAGCCTCATTAACATAAACCCAGTTGTGGTAGAAAGAGGTTTGTTATGAATCACAAGATGCCCATTACACCTTTATGGCTCTGAAGCTATTTTAGGAACTAAGGACAAAAGACCAAATATTAAGACAAAAGTTGCTTCCATTGTTCTTATTGCTCAGGGAATTCCAAGAGTTTTGAGAGCTGTGAGCCCAGAACCTTGGCTGAAGAGCAAATAAATATGTGAATGACTGAATATATACTTCCTGTAAATCACAATATTGCAGGGACCCTTCAAACACTCTGCACATCTAAGTCTTACAAATAAATGCAGTTGTGAAACTGCACTTGATTTCTAGATGTTTGGAGAAATTTTTTGGTTCTTGCTTCATAATCATGATCTATCACCTTCACCACCCTTCCCTACAATTTCCCCACTAAAATACCACCACCACCACCAAAAACAACAAAATCAGTTTCATATGTTTTATAAGCAGCCTTAAATTCTTTTTAAGACAAGGCAAAAGTATATGTTCACCAAGTTAGAATTCAGGCGGCCATTTGTCCCAGCTTGCCTACAACAATCCCGGTTTATGCCTATTGCCCTGCATAATTTTTGAAAGCTCCTTCTTCTACTCTATAAAAGGGCGTGTCCAGTTTAGAGGATAAATTATATGTTCACCTTATATAAAAATACACCTTGTGGGGCGCTTGAGTGGCTCAGTCGTTAAGCGTCTGCCTTGGGCTCAGGTCATGATCCCAGGGTCTTGGGATCGAGCCCCACATCGGGATCCCTGCTCCGCGGGAAGCCTGCCTCTTCCTCTCCCACTCCCCCTGCTTCTGTTCCCTCTCTTGCTGTGTCTCTGTCAAATAAATAAATAAAATCTTTTTTTTTAAATAAAAAAAATACACCTTGATTTTTCAGTAAAGTGCTCTTCAGGTGACACTGTGCTTTTGCCCACATCACTGGACTTGATTTGCACAACTCTGCAAAATAGGAAGGGAAATAATTTTATCTCAAATAACCAAGGCCTCAAGTAGTAGGTGGTGACTGTCCAAGGTCACATACTCAGGGACAGAATCAGAGGCAGAACCCAGGATTCCTGACTTCAGTATTTTTCAGCTGTTGACCAATTTTTGCAAATACCTGAGTAAAGACAAACTCTACTCTCATGGTTGGTAATCTGCTTGCACTTGGACCTAGAACAATTTAGGCAGGTTCATCCCTGCCCAGACACTGTCCTTTCACATTTAAAGCAAGCAGAGATGAAAGAAGAATTACCTAAACATAAAGAGCCTATTAGTGAATTCCAGGAATCCTGGGGCCAAATGACATATGTTTTTTTTACTTTAGTGGGCGCAATTATGTCAGATTATTGGAATCTTACATCTAACCAAATTAGGATGTCTCAGTTAACAACCAAAAAAAGAAATTAAAAAAAAAAAAAACCAATAATGAATGCCTAGTGTTACAAAGAACATATAAACAGGTTCTACCCCAGTCTTACAGATATATTTTCCCTATGGTTATGTGCTAATCCTTTTTTTTTTCTTCTTACCTGAAACCAGGAAAATTCTACCTTCCCTGGATAACTGGCAAGGAGACAAAGACAGGCACAGTGTTTGGCAAGGTCTCCAGGGTACTCCAGAGGTGCTGAATGGGTGCCACACCATTAAATAAACGCACACTCTCCTAACCTCCCCACGGCCTAGCCCAAAAGAAGGCCACAGGACCCACACGCGTTCCCCTCCCTCTCTTTGCAACGACAGAAAGGGGTCCGCTGTGCCTGGGGAAGGATGACTCCAAGCCACTGGCCAGTCTAGCCGGACCGCAGCAGAAGGGAGGACGCCCTCGGACTAGTTGTGGGAACCAGCGCCAGACCAGGGAGGTGGCCGGCCTCCTCCTGCGCAGGAGGCTTCAGGAGCTGAAGGTAAGAGGGCAGCGGAGGACAAGCGCGGTCCCCGGCAAGGGGAGGAGGGCCGCGCGCGCATGCGCCCCGCCCCACCGCCGGCCGGAAGAGCAGGGCAGCGGAGCCGCTGCTCCCCGCGCTAGTCGCCGCGGCGCGGGGGAGAGCGCCGGCCGCGCGATGCGGCCCCTGGACAGCGCCGGGGCAGCCGAGGTGCCAGAGCCCGGGCTGCGGCTGACGGAGGACGCGCCTCAGGGCGCGATCGAGGAGCCCGCGGCGGCCGAGGCAGCGGGGACGCCCGGCCCCGGCAGGTGCTGGCTGTTTGGCTCCTCGCCGTGCGCCTTGTGTGCTCCGCAGGGTGAGTGTGGGGTGCAGACCCGGGCGCGGGTCTTGCCCCTGGGGTAGGGGTGGGAGTGCGGACGCCAGGGGGCGAGGGTCCCCGCAGCTGCGGGCCGGGGGCGCAGTGAGGACCGCGCCCCCCATCCCTACCCTGCTCAGAGCTGGGGAAAATCCTCGAGCCCTCACCTGGGGGTCTGCAAAGCAGAAGCCCCTTTCGTCCCCGCTGGCGCGAAGACTGGAGAAAGTTTCTGATTGTGTTTGGAACCCTTTTGGGATTCTGAAACTGTTCCTATAATTAAAGTGTTGCGGGCAGGACCGCCGAGTCAGATTGCAGTTCGGTGCGCCCTGCCGGTGGTTGGAGGTTGGGGGATCAGTTAAGAGGCCATCTCGCAGCCAGCTGAGGTTGGGAGGGAGCTAAACTACCAACACTGATGACGGTGGTAAGCGGTGTTCCTTCAAGAGGAAGTTGAAAAGCACAGAGTATGGGGCGCCTGGGTGGCTCAGTCCTTTAAGCGTGGGACTCTTGATCTCGGCTGAGGTCTTGATGTCAGGGTTCTGAGTTCAAGTCCCGAGTTGGGCTCCATGCTGGACATGGAGCCTACTTAATTAAAAAAAAAAAAAAGGCAAGCATAGAGTCTAGAAAATGTTGCCTCAGAATCTTAGAATCTTAGGAAGGCAGAGTTGAGTGGGACCACTGGTTCTTAAACTTTTGGGGTTAGGAGGACTTTTTTGTTGTAAATTTTTACAATATATCCGTAACAGCTCACACTGAACTAAACCAGATTTCCATTATTAATATAATGAATATTTTGTGATTTTTTTCCCTATTTTTAAAAATTTGAATCATTATATCACAGACCTGAAACAAATATAGGACTTTCTTAGCAACTAATCCTAAACAAGGCAGATGCACAACCTTACATAACATTTTTAAGAGGTTCACAGACTTGTCTCCAGAGCCCAGTACCCTGTATAAAATCACCTTGATCTCGTTCAACCTCTTCCTTCCACAGATGAGGAAAGTGAAGCCCAGGAAGGTGAGGGCTTCGGGGCGGGGGTTGCCTTGTTTTCCCTAGATCTGGCATGTGTGGGTGAGACATGGCACAGGTCCCTGCAGCACCACGGTTAAGGATCCCAGCATGCCAGAGACCCAGGCCAAGGCCCTTTGTGTTGACCACAGTGCTACTTTAAGCACATTCCTCCTTAAACTCCACCACCCACCTGGAGCATCTTCCTAGAAGAAGAGGAAAAAGTAGATCTCCTTTCAAGACAAAGTTACACAGTCTGCATCATCTCATCCTCTGGGTGACCTCCACTAAACGTGACCCTGGATTTCTATGCCTCTTCCCCAACCCCATTTCCCCCTTTCTGTATTATGAACTTTCCGCAGTTTAGAGAGATGAACCCCAGAAGATGATTCTTGCTCCATTTTTGTCCTAAATGCTAACAGAAATGATCAGACTTCTGATTATTTATGCATGGGCTGGTGGCTCCAGAGTAGGGGTCACTTCAAGCTGTGCTGACCAGATGTGCAGTCCGTGAAGAGGTGAATTTCTCACTTTATCAGTTATTATGGCTGAATGTCATTTTGGTGGAATGCTGAGTCAGTCCTTACGAACTCTTAAATGTTTCTGCTGTTGTGAGCCTAAGAGGAATACTGTACACTCAGGCAGCACATGGCAAAATGATAAACCTATATAAGCGACTGCACTTAGGAATCTTGAGTATTTTAACTTCAAAGAAAATTGCTAATAGTAAGACTTAGTTATAGTTATCGTAAGATAAGCAGATAATACTCTGAAAACAGGATTGCCAGAGAAATGTTGTCATCGAACTTTGTGACAGTATCATTTTAATGGCTTGATCATGGGTATCTCAAGAAAGCTCATTTTCAAGTTCAGGTTGAAACTGTTAAACCAGTTTTCTACATTCTTGGATAACCTTCACAGACAGCATACAGCTATCCTAAGACATCTATTTATTTTCTTGAATGACAGTGTGGATCTTGGACTGAAGCAAGGAGAAGTTGTCTTCGATGTGTGCCCCTGGAAGGAGTTCTCTAGCGTAGCACTGGTTCTCAAGCTGGTGGAGCTTTTTACCGTTGCAGAGATCCTGTATCAGTGGGTCTGGAGTAGGGCTCAGGAATTGAAGTTTAAAAAGTTAACTCAGTCAATTCTCATTCCCAGCCAGAGTTGTGAATCACAGTTTAAAGCAGAGGATAGAAAAACTGAGCAGCTTTTCAGTTTTCTTCTAACTTGGGAAATTGCACTGTGGCCACTTAATCTGAATTATTTAGAGTTGCCAAATTATTAGCTATGCTTGTAGTGGAATATGATCATAGAAGCACATTACATAAGCAAATGCCTCTTTGGATTATGCTACTCTCTTGTTCATCTCCATTGGCAGAATGGAAATTATTATTCAGTAAGAGACATGTCCGCCTGAGTAGAACCAGGCCTCACCTTCATAACAAATAACCAAGCTCAGCCAGGCCTTGTAACAACTGCCCTGTCCCAGTCAGCAATCATGGGCCTTAAGTGTTTATAGGCAAGAAAATATGTGAGTGGCTATGTTTTAAGAGACAAGATAATCAGAACCAGGGGTGTAAAATTAAGTTTTAAAAGAGTTTAAAATGTCATGTTAAGTTAAAATATTCCTGGAGAAAAATTTAAAAGTTTAGGTTGGAGAAGATCCTTGAAATATAGACCAGGGAGATGTTTTCTGTCCTTGATCTTCCTGTTCTGTCTGAGGGTGTAGGTTCTATGTATGAGTTGGGCTTCTTTTAAGAAAAACTATTTTATTTGGACCTGAACTCTGAAATTTCAGAAGTTGAACTCTCAGGCTGACCACAGCCAAGGCATGTATTTTGTGGTGCTTAACTTGGAAGTCTTCTAAAGTTTCCTTCTCATGGGCTGAGTATGTGCAGTTTGTTTCTGTGGTATCTGAGCACATAGGTAGTGAACAGAATGTGGAGGATTCTGGCACTTACAACCTATCACCCTTGACATGACGACGACCGCTAGCTCCAAATGATTTTCTTCAGCTGTGCACCTGGAACAGGAAAAGGGAGAGGCCTCTGACCACAGTGGCATCTTTCACTACACACGTCAGGCTGTAGAATGCTCCTGGAAAGATTGTGCATCATCATACTTTGGTCCCAATTCACAAAGTGTTTGTCACTCATGGGCAAAGGTATCTCGCGGCTATGAGGATGTTGAAATGTATTACCTGGTGTTTGCATTTATCAGAGGAGGGCATTTTTAAAAAAAACATTATTATGCAATACCATTCTATAGCTGAGTAACACATTGTAAATTCCTAGACTGGAATGATGATCCTAGTTTTACTATAAATTGCAAGTGCCCAAACAGTACACCCTTCTGTTTTGCTGTACTCTTAACTGATGAGGGCCAGTAGTGTTTCCTTCTTATTCTCTCCTTGTTTCTGTATTTGTTTCAAAAAAGAAAAAAATATTAATATATCCCTCAGTGAGTCACCTATCTTTTAGGGAGTTCTCTGTTTATCCTGTCCCTTTTTGCTTCCCTCTGAATGGTGGGGCGGGGAGGGGGTATGAGACTGAAAACAGGTTCTACTCCTGTTTTAGGTAACTAAGATATAGGAAGTGGTGAAACAAAAGTTTAATGCTCATACAGACTGTCATTAATGGATTGAATATGTGATGCTTTAGAGAAAGCAGAAGTTTCCTGGTTCAGAGCTAGGTAAGAAGGTGCCTAGGTGTTTAACGACGGTTCTAATTTTTAAAAAATTTTGTTTTAAAGCACTTTGAGGTCAGAGGGGTAGATACCCTAGCCCCCTGCCCTTGAAGAGTTTATGCTCTAAACGGAGTATCAGTCGTAAACCATGAAAAGTAAAAGATTTGATTAACGGTTCAAAATAACAAAACAGAGAGCCTTCTGTTGCCAGTGGTGTTAGACTTGGTGTCTTTCCATGAAGTTCTCTCATATTCTTTCATTCAGCAAATATTTAATCAGGGTCTTCCATGAGCCAGGCATAAACGAGACAGTGAGGTCCCAGCCTGGAAGAGTTCACAGGCTTGTGGGGGAAGTAAGATAATCAACAAGTAGCCATATGACACAGCTATAAACTGTTGTCCAGAAAAGAACACTTCCTTTATAAAACCTGGTTCACCAGTGAGATGCTATAAATTATCACTTGGAAGCATTTTTCTCTAGCCATCTTGACAAGCATTTCTTAAAGATTTCTCTCACCGTCTTGGCAAGCATTTTTACTTTTTTGATTTGTAAGTGAGGGGTGATTCCTCAGTGAGCCAAAGGAAATCCATTTTATAGGGTAAAACTGCATTTAAAAATTAATGGGTTTAAATTGTTGCTTTCCTCAATGATTCTTCATTCTTGGTGGGGAAATGGTTCGGGTCCAGAGAATGGATATGCTTAGGAAATAGCATTGGTAGCCTGTTAGCCATTAACACTGTTCCATTTTTCTCAATTCCTAAGTGAAAATAATAAAACATATACTTGGAAGCAAGGACTAACCAGAACTTAATCTTTTTCAGAAGCCAAGAAGAAAGCACCCTGTCCTGGACTTGGCTTGTTTTATACGTTATTGTCCGCCTTCCTTTTCTCAGTGGCCTCTTTATTTGTTAAAAAAGTGCAAGACGTCCATGCTGTAGAAATTAGTGCATTCCGATGTGTGTTCCAAATGCTAGTCATTATCCCTTGCTTAATATACAGAAAGTAAGTATTTCTTATCTGCAAAGTAGAAGGTATCAACAAATGTTTGTAAATCTTTTGAACTGCTTGAATTATTCTGTAGCGGATGCTTTATCCCTCCCATAGATTAACCAGTTCCTACACCCTTTGGCTCTGATTACTAAATAGTCACAAGGACCCACCCACAGAAGATGCTCTCATAAGCACAAACCACATGCCCAGCGAAGGAGGGGAAAGCCATTCCCCATTTTGAGAACAAAGCATTCCTTGTACACAATTCCCTCCATCTTGTACCACTCTCCCTTCTTTCCCTTGGCATAACTGGTATTTAGAAGAAAAAAGGAAATGAGAAAAAGTCGTGGTGTCTCCTAATATCAATGTTTCTTTAAGTAGAATGGGCTGCTCTGTTATCAGGGCAAACAGAAGGTTACCATAATAATATCCAGGTCTTCCCCCCTAGGGTGATGTGGGAAAGGGAAAAGGTAATCTTGAGCAAGGCCTTTTTAAATAGTTTCATATTTAGTGTCCTCATCTGTGAACTGGAGGGAATTATACTCTTTGTCTTCTATCTGGCACCTTGGCTGCAAGGGCCAAATAAAATTGATTATAGCTCAGAGCACTTTATGTAGAATGTAACAGTATTTGAAAACTATATTTCCCATCCTTCCAGTCCCTATCCAGCACCTCTTTCCCTTCCATATAGAACCCCCTCCCCATCCTTTCCCAGGTTAAAATTATGCCTCTCTCACACCGTTATAACCTCTACCCACCCCTGTGTACTTAGAGGCCTTGGAGAAAAGACCAGTTGGATGCCTGGTGGCAGTCTGTGGTTCTTTCTCTCTTTGGGCAAAAAGGCTTAAACCCTAAACTAAATGCTTCAGTCATGTGCCACCAGTCTCCTTGTATCTCTAACACAGTACAGATGCATTTGGAATAGTTTCACTCCGTATCCTGAGGATTTGGTGAAAAAGGTGAAAATTTACTAATTAATATTGTCAGACATTCCTTTGTAAGTGTGGACAAGTCTCAATATTTTAGGAAATGATGGTGAGACTTCAGAAATTTCTAAGGGTGGTAACAGACCACTGATGCTAACACAATTATCTTCCCCATAATAGAAGAATTGGCAGGGGAAGGCATTGGAAGAATTTTTTAAATCCTTAGCACCAATCTGTTTTGACCTATTTTATGTTTCATTATCATGGAAGATGATACGGTATTCCAGGTATTTTCAAGGTATGAGTCAAAGGTGACCTATGCTTTCATTTCTAACTCCAGAGACCCAGGAGTCCTCATGTCAGGCCTACAGGCTAGCCTTCAGATAGGTGTTCAGTGCTGACACCAGGTCAGCAAGCTGACTACCCTGACATGTACCCAGCACTTTGCTTGGTAAATATTTAATAAAAAGAAAATTGAGTGGCAGTTATTATACTTATCCAAATGCTATATGTTCTTTTTCAGTATATTTTAACTCTTCCTGCAGAGAACAATGAAAAGTTGTCTCACATTCAATGGCTAAAATAAATTTTAGCATTGCCTCAGCTTTTATAGAAAAACTCGTAAGATTGGCAATGCATACTAGCCAGGACCAAATTTTCTTATGTAGGACAGCTCAATCTTGAAATTGTATTTATTATAAAAATCACGTATTGTCATTGTAGAAAATTGGGGGAAAATAAAGAAGAAAAATTATCTATGAGTCTACCTGTTAAAGTTTACCCACTATGAACATTACAGTACATTTTCCTTTTTGTCTTATTTGCAAGCCTGTATAGACATAGGAGAAATTAGATTTGCTTAATTATAATTAAACTATTTATGGAGTTCTCTTTTGCTATTTTTGCTTATACTGTGAACACTTACCTGTTTTTAGCTATAATTAGACACCATTTTTTAAAGGTGTATACTATTAAGTTGTGGGCATTATAATTAATTTACTAGTCCCTTATTTTTTGACAGTTAGGACTTCAAAAATAATGTTTAATCAAGAATTGCAATATTAAAAACAAATACCAAGTTGGTTTAATGTGCGTTCCTCCATTTGAATTCACAGAACTGGGTTTATAGGCCCCAAGGGTCAACGAATTTTCCTCTTGCTCAGAGGAGTCCTGGGTTCTACCGCCATGATCCTACTGTACTACGCTTTCCAGGCAACATCCCTTGCCGACGCCACTGTCATCACGTTTAGCTCGCCCGTGTTCACATCTATCTTTGCTTGCATATTTCTCAAAGAGAAATACAGCCCTTGGGATGGCCTCTTCACCGTCTTCACTATCACTGGCGTGATCCTTATTGTGAGGCCCCCGTTTCTGTTTGGCGCCAGCGCCGCGGGCAGGGGCGAAAGCTACTCCCTTCACCTGAAGGGCACGATCGCAGCGGTCGCGCACGCCGTGTTCGCTGCCCTGACCCTGGTCATCCTCAGAAAGATGGGTAAGTCCGTGGACTACTTCCTGAGCATCTGGTATTACGTCATCCTCGGCCTCCTGGAGAGCATCGTTGTCCTCTTCATCATCGGGGAATGGAGTCTGCCCTACTGCGGGTTGGACAGGCTGTTTCTCATCCTCATCGGCCTGTTTGGTTTGGGGGGTCAGGTGTTTCTCACGAAAGCCATCCAAATAGAAAAAGCAGGGCCAGTGGCAATAATGAAGACTATGGATGTGGTCTTCGCTTTCATCTTCCAGATTATTTTCTTTCACGATGTGCCCACGTGGTGGACAGTGGGCGGGGCCCTGTGCGTCATAGCCAGTAGCACCGGCGCGGCCGTGCGGAAATGGTGCCAGGGTTCCAAATGAGGCTTTGCTGCTGAGTGCACGGTCCCCCAGTGCGGACACGCCACACGTGCACACACCTGGAAAATCTGCATTTCCTTCACTGATTATACTTAATAAATTTCATAATTAAAGTACCATTTTTGAATATGGTATGTCTTTAATTAGCTAAGAATTAACCAGTGTGGTCTAGCAATTTTTTTTTTCTCAATTGTTTTGGTTTTGGTTTCTCTTTGGGTTTTTTGTTGTTGTTGGGGTGGCATCGGTAAGAGGACAGATCATTAGTTGGAAAAAAAACTGCAAAATGTTCTATGACTGGTATAAATATATGTAATTTTTTAAAGTGTATTTTTGGTATTGATGGGATATAGGTGGGTAGGAAATTTTAGATGCTCTTTTAGCAGTGTAGAGGCTAAGAAACTTACTGATTATAATGCTGCTATAATTGGTATTATGTTGGAAATTCATTTGAAACCTAATTCCATTTAGGAGGCCAAAGCTGAAACTTGGAAAAGGTGCCTACTTAATGGTGTTAATAATACAAATGAATTAGCCTTATTTTCAAGGCTTTTATAAATGATTATCTTTCTTTTAACCCATATGAGTGCCTTTTCATTTTGATGCC
Source organism: Leptonychotes weddellii (assembly GCF_054177405.1). Taxonomy (NCBI): domain Eukaryota; kingdom Metazoa; phylum Chordata; class Mammalia; order Carnivora; family Phocidae; genus Leptonychotes; species Leptonychotes weddellii. The sequence goes on along the minus strand of NC_138374.1, from coordinate 30,286,237 downwards.
AGAACTTTTATATGTAAACTTTAAAAAAAAAAGTTTTTGATCACCAGGTTTGGCTAGAAGTTTTCTGTTCAGTGGCATTCACAACTGTAGCTATCGTTCTATAATTTTAAGTTGTCCTCTGTTTTTTTGAAACTGCACTACATTTTTCTTAACTTTCTAAGGTTTCAGGTCTTTAAACCACAAGAGAGAAATCTTGGCATAACCAATGTGCACATTTCCATGCTGAAGTATTTTCCCCTCACTAGAAATGTGATTTTCTATAAATTCTCTTTGAATTTATAGTGTGATGCCAAATAAAATTTTCTCAGGATTTTATTAGGTTGAACCATATAAAATTGCTGAAATTTTACCTTTTTAACTTACAAAAACCATAGTTTCTTACGGATCACCCTAATAGATACCTCCCTTATCCTTTCTACACCAAATATTTAAAAGACTATGGCATATATTTTTTTAAAACAACTTTAAAATACAGCAATCCTATTAAGCTTATTTTTATAGTCCTTTTCCCTTATGGAATTATATATAATAATGCTTCGTGTTACTTGTTAAATGTAAAGACACGGATTCATGGTTGATTGACTTTTGTAGTTTCTTGAACAGAAAAATTCACTGTTAAATTCTAGTGTATCAGTATGGTATTAAATGGCAGTGCCGTGGTACCATGATACTCACTTCATGAATTCAAGTAGCATTTTTTATCTGGAACTTCATCAGGCCAATACTCTGCAGTTAAAGAGAGAATGTAATATTTAGGAAGGCCTGGGAGGTTAATCAGGAAGCAGAGAGTACATGCAAATGATTCTTTATCACAATGAACCCTTTATTGGTGAAGCTATGATGGTTTCCAACTCTTACTGTCCAACCTAGCATCTGTTATTATCTTAAGCCTGCAGATTTGAAAGATTATAGGCTCTTTCTCTCCCTTTCATCATAATTCTTCCAAAGAAAGAAAGAACTTGGCTTCTGAGGTTTATGCCTTGGTGAGAAAGGATCTTTTCCAATAGTTCCAAAAGGAAATTTTTAGCTTGCTGATCTTCCCAAATGCTTCCCACCTGACAAACTCTAAATGAAGTCTACTTAGGGGAGTCACACTATCATTATAACTTTAGCCTAATACACAATTTTTGGAGTTTAGAGTTGAAGAAGCATCATTTTGCAAAGGTCTTAGATAGTTACAGAATCCGAGCATTTTAGAGCTCAAAGATTAGAAATCCTCTTGTAGGAGCCACGCTGCACAGATAGAGAGGCTGGGAAGGGGATCTGCCCAAGATGGGTTTCCATGGCCTTCTCCTTTCCCTTATTTCCATGACAAAGTATGGAAAGTAAACCACTGCTTAAGCTACCTAAGGTAAATTAACTCAGGGAACCCTCTCCTGGTTCTTTACCTTGCACAATAAAAGAACCTATGGGACTTTGAGAGTTAAATCCCTTTGGGCCTGTACACTAGGGACATGTTTTATTTCAACAGTGTGTGGTTTAAGTACTTGAATGTCACAATATATACCAAGGTTGGAGAAAATGTTCCTTCTCTCAACTTCTACAGGGTGTCATTCTTAAACACTTTTATAATGTCTAAGGTATATACAAGGATGTGTATTGTAACAATTATGGTTGTGTATATTTTGCAAAGATTGTAGTTTCTATATCTTGAAAATATTTTCATAAATTGTTTTTATTTTATAAATACTAATAAAGTTAATATGAAAGAAGGCTATAATGTTGGTTTTTATGATTATAGCAAATGTGCTCGCCAGTCTATTTCCTTTTTCATCCATGTGCTTCAAAATTCATTTTATAAAGGATTTTGACCCCTAGTCTTTCAGCTGTGATGTAATCTCAAGTTTCAATCTGTTTTGTTGGTTTTTTTTAAGATTTTATATATTTGTCAGAGCACAAAGCAGGGGGAGCAGCAGAGGGAGAGGGAGAAGCAGACTGTAGTTAATACTGTAGAGTTGAACATTCTCCACTTCAAAATGATTCCCAGTTCAGGGTCCTTACTCCTGAGCAGTTTCCCCAGGAACTACAGGAACAGTCTAATGGATTTCAAACCTCATTTGACTCTCTCCTGCCAGCACCTAATTCCACTGTTGGGCAATTCTCAATTTCCTGGCTGATCTGCCCACATAGGTGGCCAAGGGTCACCAGTCTTATGCATAGGTGTTGCCACCTTTCCAGTTCTGGCTTTAGCTCTGATCTTCTGTATTACATTTGGCTCTGGCTGGGGAATGAGCCTGATTTTCTATGTGTTTCCCATGCACTACATACTACTACATACTGCATACATACTACACTCAGTATGGCTCTTCTAGCCCCTTGAATCCGCTTGCTCAGTAAACACAATTAGTCTCTTGAGGGTAATCTAGTGGTAAGAGAGCCAGATGTCTTTATGTAACATGTTGGCCTCTAATGTAGGTGTATAGAGCTGTGGTCAGCACTGGGCATTAGAATTTGATTCTTAGGGTGTAGGTTGGGCACATGAAGCCTGAGCACCACACCAATCACACCATTATATGGTGCCTTTGGTCCCTTCTGTGAAATCTAATACAGCTACCAAATTCACTTGGAATTCTGCAAGATGCCCTAACAAGGACTCTGTGATCCACAAAGACCCATCCAAGTTTTAGCCTATTTGAACACTAGATTTGGAGCTGGACTTGGAAAACCAATTCACAGAGAGCCTGTGAAACTTTGCACTGCCCATCATCTCCTAGAAACTGGGGGGGGGGGGGGGGAGGCTTTATTAGAAGGAGGGTAAGGAGAAGACATATCTCGTGTCAAGGCAGGGCAGGAAATGTTGCATCACAGAAGTCCAGTCCACAGGAAATGTTCCACTGGGTTGCACAAAGTACCATGCCAGCTATCATCTATTAAGGCAGATTTGTAATAATATAAAACAATGCTATTCTCACTAATTTTTTAAATAGTTATTTTTCATAAGAATATTATTTATGTTAACATGGAATCATTTTAATAATTTTTTTTGTTTTGCCTTCAAATATGGTAAATATCTCTCTATATAACGCACATAACAGAAGCTCTTTGGAGTTCTCAATAATGTTTAAGAGAGTAAAGGAACATAAAACCAAAAAGTTCCCAAGCTGCGGATTTAATATATAGTGTTATCAAATTTGAAACCTTAAAAAAAAAAAAACAATGATTAGGCCCACCATCAAATCTGCCAACTTTTTCATGAGGTTCTGATAGTTTGAAATACAGCTCAGTAATAGTTTGTAAATTAGAAACATCTTTAATGTGATGTTCTATTTTAGAATTGTGAAACAACTTTAAACGTACATAAGCGATCCAAATTATCTACCCAACAGAGGGCAAAGGAACAACAAGAAATCCAACTGGTCTATGCTCACAGGGTCATATCAAGTTGTCTCTTTTACTTCCTACATATATGTTTTAGTTCCTTTGTACATGTGTTTTGGAAAAGTCAGAAGACTTTGATAATTTGCAGGTAAGTATGCATTGGTACAACTTCTATGAAGGGCAACTTAGCAACATCTATCAATTTACAAATGAACATGCTTTTTCACCCAGAAATTCCATTTCAGAAATTTATCTTATATACTTGCTTATTGCAAAATAAAATGTACATGTTTATTCATTGCTGCATCACCTGTAATAGCAAAAAAAAAAAATAGAGCTAGTCTTATGTTAAATAAGTAATGGTACTGGTAATGGGTTAAATGACTAAATAAGTAGTGGTACTGAAATTTTCCTCTAAGGTTCTAGCTGAACTAATAATTAAATTTACATAAGACAGATTAACGGAAGAAAAAAAAACCACAAAGTTTTATTACATGTGCACAGAGGCCCAATAATGAAATTGAGACCTAAAGAAATGACCAAGCAGGCAGTGTTTATACTTTTTAGACAAAGAGATGATAAATCTATGAGGAATGACAGGACAAAGACAACCTTGGGAGCTTCAGTTAGTAAGGAATTCTAAACTGTATTTGGGCTGGGTTAGTAAATTAGTAAAAAGTAACAAGGGTTGTTTATACAGCCTTCTTGGCTCTAAATTTCCAGTTCTGGTGATAAAGATATCTACTTCTTTGTCCAGGGAGTGTACCTTTCACATGGGAGATTTTCTTTCCTGCTTTCAGGGGGATGGAGGAGGGTCCGAGTGTCCTTCTTGCATGGGCTGTCTCTTCAGTAACTTTTATTTAAAATATCCAATTGGCCAAAGTGGCACATTTGGGGGTGGCCTACTCTTGGCCCTTACAGTACATACATAAAATGAAATACAATACAGTAAAAACAAATTAAGGGGG
>NC_138374.1:30202249-30281451 GCF_054177405.1 Leptonychotes weddellii | reverse complement strand
TGAGAGACGATGGACTCTGAAAAACAAACTGAGGGTTCTAGAGGGGAGGGGGGTGGGAGGATGGGTTAGCCTGGTGATGGGTATTGAGGAGGGCACGTTCTGCATGGAGCACTGGGTGTTATGCACAAACAATGAATCATGGAACACTACATCTAAAACTAATGATGGAATGTATGGGGATTAACATAACAATAAAAAAATTTTTAAAAAAAGTGTATAAATTGGTTTTTAAGGCCCCACAGAAGGGGGGAGCTCCCAAAACAGGAAACACAAATGGCTAATAAATATATGAAAAAATTTCAACTTTTCTACAAATAAAGTACATTAACACAGCAATGAGTTCTTTTCTCTTTAAGAGTTTTGTTTTGTTTTAATAATACTCAATATTGGCAAGAGGGTGCAAATTGCCAGATGGCATTATGGTTTGGCAATATAAACTGTAAAATCTTTCTGAAAATAAATTTGCAATACATGTCACACCCTGTGGCCCAGGAATTCCATTTCTAGGACTTATTCCTAAGACAACAATTTGAACACAGGGAAAAAAAAACCTTTACATAAAGATAATCCTTTTTATAATTTATAATAATAAAATATAAAGAACTATTCCCCTATTTGAGTCTATTAGATTGTTTTTTTTTTATTTTTTATTTTTTAAAGATTTTATTTATTTGACAGAGAGAGAACGAGAGACAGAGAGCACGAGAGGGAAGAGGGCAGAGGGAGAAGCAGATCCCCCGCCGAGCAGGGAGCCCAATGCGGGACTCGATCCCGGGACTCCAGGATCATGACCTGAGCCAAAGGCAGTCGCTTAACCAACTGAGCCACCCAGGCGCCCTATTAGATTGTTTTTTAAAAGCTACATCCATAGATTAGGATTTTTTTTTAATTTAAATTTAATTAATTAACATATAATGTATTATTGGTTTCAGAGGTAGAAGTCAGTGATTCATCAGTCTTATATAACACCCAGTGCTCATTACATCAAGTACCCTCCTTAATGCCCATCACCCAGTTGCCCCATCGCCCCACCCCTCACCTTTCCAGCAACCCTGTTTGTTTCCTATAGTTAAGGGTCTCTTATGGTTTGCCTCCCTCTCTGTTTTTATCTTATTTTATTTTTCCTTCCCTTCCCCTATGTTCATCTGTTTTGTTTCTTAAATTCCACATATGAGTGAAATCATGGTACTTGCTTTCTCTGACTGACTTATTTCGCTTAGCATAATACCCTCTAGTTCCATTCATGTCATTGCAAATGGCAGATTTCATTCTTTCTGATGACTGAGTAATATTCCATTGTGTGTGGGTGTATATACATATATATACACCCACATCTTCTTTATCCATTCATCTGTCGATGGACATCTGGGCTCTTTCCACAGTTTGGCTAATGTGGACATTGCTATCAACATTGGGGTGCATGTACCCCTTCAGATCACTACATTTGTATCTTTGGGGTAAATACCCAGCAGTGCAATTGCTGGATCGTATGGTAGCTCTATTTTCAACTTTTTGAGGAACCTCCATACTGTTTTCCAGAGTGGCTGCACCAGCTTGCATTCCCACCAACAGTGTAGGAGGGTTCCCCTTTCTCCACATCCTCGCCAACATCTGTCATTTCCTGATTTTTTTTTTTAAGATTTTATTTATTTATTTGACAGAGAGAGACACAGCGAGAGAGGGAACACAAGCAGGAGGAGTGGGAGAGGGAGAAGCAGGCTTCCTGCTGAGCAGGGAGCCCGATGTGGGGCTCGATCCCAGGACCCTGGGATCATGACCTGAGCCGAAGGCAGACGCTTAACGACTGAGCCACCCAGGTGCCCCCTGACTTATTAATTTTAGCCATTCTGACTGGTGTGAGTTGGTCATAGATTAGGATCTTAAGCATCCTTTTACAATTATGCTTATAAAGATAGAACTAAAGAGAAAAAGTTGTGATATGACATTAAGTGGAAAAATCAGAATAAAGATGTATAAGCAAATGTATATATAGCACATATAAAGTACACACGTACATATATGTATATATTCATACATGTCCTCTTGTAAAATAACTAGAGGCTCTCTGAGGTTCCAAGTATGATTCTATAAAAGAGATTAGTTCAGAACCTTTCCAATGTATTGTCCTCACACAAGTCATTATTCTCTGGAAACCACAAAATGATGTCAGTGACACTTCGCACTTGTCTTAGCTCAGATGCCCTAGAAGCAGAGCTTGAGAATGGGATTTGGGTTTATGTGATTTGCGAGGGTGTGCTCTTCAGGAAGAGCCTGTGAAAGCCGAGAGAAACAGACGAGGGAGAGAAAAAGGCAAGGATGTGCTTTCAGGTAAAGTCTCATCCTACCTGATCCTGGGAGTGCTCTGGAGCATAAATACCATAGCATTATTGGTAGTTCCCACCCCAGGGCAGTTCTGGGGAAGTGGGGTGGGGAGAGAAGGGTGGAATCTGTGAGCCATGAACAGCCAAGTTCAGAGCAGCAGGGTACAGGGTGCAAAAGCAGAGGGGATCCACACCGGTCCTGTTGTCTCAACTAAGCCATTGTGAGGTTTAAATGAGGTCACTTTGTAGGCCTATGAGAACCATCAAGAAACTTAGCTTTGTGTACTCTTAATGTTAACTAGCTACTGATTTTCTGTCTTTCCTTCCTTCCTTCTTTCTTTCTTTCTTTTCTTTAAAGATTTTATTTATTTATTTGAGAGGGTGAGAGAGAGTGTACATGAGAGCATGGAAGAGCAGAGGGGGAGGAAGAGGGACAAGCAGACTCTGCACTGAGCATGGAGCGCGAGACAGGACTCCATCCCAGGACCCTGAGATCATGACCTGAGTTGAAATCAAGAGTCTGAAGCTTGGGCGCCTGGGTGGCTCAGTCGGTTAAGCAACTGCCTTTGGCTCAGGTCATGATGCTGGAGTCCCTGGATCGAGTCCCGCATCAGGCTCCCTGCTCCACGGGGAGTCTGCTTCTCCCTCTGATCCTCCCCCCTCTCATGTGCTCTCTCTCATTCTCTCTCTCTCATATAAATAAATAAAATCTTAAAAAAAAAAAAAAGAGTCTGAAGCTTAACAGACTGAGCCACCCAGGTGCCCCACTAGCTACCAATTTTCAAAGACCACACCTAAATTTAATTATGCAACATGGAAGCTCAGCCTAGAGAGTGTCCCTTCCCCTGGCATGGGCACCATCCACTGTATCCAAAAGCTTTGGTCACCTTCCTTCCTACTGGTTGCAGATATGGGGGGGCAGGGGGGGGTGTGGTAGGAGTGAGGAAATGGGGCTGAGCCCTCCCTATCAGCTATGTGGTGATTTCTCTGGATGGTGTTTTCCTCCTGGGTAAAAATAAAGTAACTGAACTAAATCAATAAAGTGTCCTTAATCTGGGCCTGGAAATCCCCAGGAATTATGTCCAAAATTCAGTCTTTCTTGCAATTTTCTGGGATTCGGGTGCCTAACTTTCATCAGATTCTTTAAGGAGACTTTCAGCTGACTTCCAAACTTCCTTCCACTCCAGCACTCTGATAATGAGTGTGAGAAGAGACTTAGGTCAAAGGAAGAAATCAAGCATTGAATTCTTTGTTCTGGTTTTATAAATATCTTGGATTAGCAGAAGGATTCTTTGTTCTCTTTCCCTCAACCCCTATTCTGCTTTAGGAAAATTAAATGCAGGCTCCCAAGGCACATAAAATAACTTTCAGGGCTACGTTTTCGATGCTCCCCACCCTGGTGAGAGGTGAGTGTTATCTTCATTTTACAGAGCAAGAAACTGAGGTGCCTGGGAAGTGACTCATCCAAAGTCCAACAGCACCCCCTTGTGGTTTGGATCCAGGTGGCAAAGACTTGTGGAATCTAATGGCTTTCAAATGTCCTGGGGAACATACTTTGAAATATTTTTATTTAAAAAATATATATACTTTTTCTTCCCCACTCTTTTAAAAATGATACTTTAGAAATTCAACAACATGGATGTATAAAATATAAGTGGAAGGCTCAACTCCTCAGTCTACCTCCCTAAGTGCTAAGTAGTAGAGTGATTGTTTTTTACATATATGTAGTATTTGTTTGATTGATTTTTACAAAAATGGAATTATATTATACACTCTGTTCTGCAACTTCTGTCCAGACACTATAACATGAGCATTTTCCATGTTAGAACATAAAGATGTGCCTCACTCATTTAAAAACTATACAAAAAACATCTTATATGTATTTAAGATCCATAACATGTTCATTTGAATCACGAGGTTAAATTGTGAACAATGTGGAATGAAGCTTCTACCATGGAGAAATTATTCGAACTTCTTATAAACTACTTATGGAGGTTGAGGTTCTGCACTGTTCAAAAAAAAAAAAAAAATTCGGGAACTGTTCAGGACCACTCACAGAAATCACCCAAGGAACCATGTACCAATAGCTCCAGTGAGCTGCCCTTTATGAAATGTCAGACAAAGTTCAGGTCCACCTGTTTTGTGCAGGTCCTCATCACATCATCATTATAAACTGTGCAATAGCAAGAGAACAAATCAGATGTTTTATCATGATTATACTGTGTTATACATAGTTTTAGTTCTTACAATTTTGGTATCCTGGCTGTCTAAACAACTATACTTGTAATATTTATAAGTTTTGGACACTTATGGCTTAGTTTTAATTTTATAAATGTCATTATATTTTGAAATGAGTAACCTAAAAACTAAGTCAAATGATTAATAGGTAGATGAGTATAGATGTATAGTTATTTAACAAATCTTATTCAAAACAGGAAATTCAAATAGCTTCAAGTTGAGCTACCTAAGCTCAATTTGGCAATGCAGAAATACAACTGTACCAATCTTACAATGCAGACAAAATTCCAGGGGTGAAATTTTAAACATAACATTCTTTTATGCAATGTATAAAGCACATAAAATGTGAAGGTTTTAAAACCTTAAGTAAATGCTTCACTGACACAGGAACTGAACATCTGAATATTTTCAAAATGGTTTTGTTGAACATTTCATAATGTTACAATACACACCTGAAAAGTATGTTATGCGAAAAGAACAGTATAGCATGATAGTTAATGGTTCCAGCTCTGGAGTCTGATGAACCTGAGTCTGAATCCTAGCTTCATCACTAGCGAGACGACCTTAAGCCAGTAACATCACCTTCCTAAACTTTATCTGTGCAACAGGTTTATTAGTCCCCAAATAACAGAGATGTTTCAAGAATTACACAAGATCATGACAATAAGGAGTTTAGCACAATGCCTAATGCTGAATAGGCATTTTTAAGGATTTTTATTCTTAAGGATTATTATTGTTTTAAGCAAAGCCACAAAGAGCCAAGTGAGGGGCGCCTGGGTAGCTCAGTCATTAAGCATCTGCCTTCGGCTCAGGTCATGGTCCCAGGGTCCTGGGATCAAGCCCCACATCGGGCTCCCTGCTCCACGGGAAGCCTGCTTCTCCCTCTCCCACTCCCCCCGCTTGTGTTCCCTCTCTCGCTGTGTGTCTCTCTGTCAAATAAATAAATAAAATTTTTTTAAAAAAAAAAGAGCCAAGTGAAGGATGCTCTTCTTTGAGGTCTCGCTGAGCCACACGTAGCTGGTCAGGACTCCCTTGTCTCATGGTCTAACCCCTCACACAGTAGTATTCTTAACCACTTCACTGCATTATCTCACAATGAACGTCTGTTCCTAGCAGGGAGATGTCCTTTGTTAAATCTATTTTCCTTCTTTTTTGACATCTTCTAGAAAACGGAAAGAAGGTGTTAAAGTTCAGTACAAGAAAAGGCACACGTTAGAAGTCAGAGGAAAGACTCTTGCTGCTGGTCTCTGAAAAAAGTCATCCAGAGGCGTTTTGATGCCAACCTGATCTGAAGGCAAAAATTGCTTCCAGGCTAGAATTCACAGTGCATTTATTTTGTCTTCTTTTTCATGAAGGTAATATGTGTAGTTGGTAAAGAAAAAATTTACATACTACAGAGAAATTAAGCATTATGTTTCCTATCCCCAAACACCTGCAGTCCTGGTCCCTTGCTCCGTGTTAACTATTGGTTTTGGGGTCTTTTGGGGTCACCTCCATTGGAAATGGATTTCAATAGAACAATCTTGTCCAAGCATTTATAAAGTTTGAGGTCAGGATATGGTGAACCAAAGGAAACAAAAAGATTCTGTGTTCTTCTGGTTGAGGCCAGCGTCAGCATTAGCAATTAGCAGACATCATCCTAGCAGAATTTGAAAATGGAATAAATGGGCGGATCATGGTCAAAAGGGCCAGCAGGGTCCAGAGGGACTATGGCTGTCTTTCCTGTTTACCTCTTACCTCACCCATCCCCAGAGCCCCTGGGTAGAGCCAAGCAGAGGACCATCATAAACTGGACAAATGCCCACAGCTGGTCCAAAGAGCAAGGCTTGGAAACCAGATGAGGTACCAGATCTCTTCCTGTAGCAATGAGGCACCTCGGATGGTGACAGAATGAACTCGACCCTGGATGGTCCAGTTCTGGCACCCAGACAGATCCCTTGTGAAGAAAGATAGGAGAGAGTCCACCTGGTGGGATGCAGTATTCTCTTAGCCAAGCCAGCCACAGGTAAACTAAAATAAATCAGGACTCCACTTTTCTTCCCATAGACAGGCTAGCCAATGTGTCACTTATCTAGTGGGAATTTGGAAGATGATTAAGGAAATGAAAGTGATCCAAGTTCATTTTATTTTGGTCTGATGCCAGTAAAATAAATCTAGATTATCATTTTGCATTTATACCCATGAAGGGAACAACTTGGCATGGATTGCAAAGTATTTAATTATAATTTAGACATGTCATGCATTCAGTGTTTTGTTTCATTATGCCTTTATTTACTGACACACAAATATGACCACATAAAATGCTAAGTTCCTGCCAGTATTTCACTGACCTCGTGTATTGTTAAGAAAAATTAAAATTTGCTGTACAGGAAGAAAAAAAGATTCATTTTCACAAGTAGATTATGTGTGATGTAGTAAGATCAGTGAAGCTCTTTGAAGCTTCTCTGCCTTTTCAAAGGCTATTCTCCCACCTCCACGGTATCCTTCCAGCCTCACCCTCTTTTAGGATTTTCACTTCCCAGTTAGAATGAGTTTCTCCCTCTTTTCTACTTCTGGGGTGCCCTGTTCTTGCTTAAATAATTGTACTAGCAATGTATTTTAAGAATTAAATTAACAGTCTGTCTCTCCTCCTGGTCAGTGAACTCCCAAGAGGGCACAAAACTGCAAGAAATTGCCTTGCTCACTACGGTACATCACCATGCTGCAGTCAAAGACAATAAGGAACCATCAGGCATCAGGGATATGAAAACCAAAGTCACAGTGAGATACCACTTCGCACCCACTAGTCAAAAAGTCAGATAAGAGCAAGTTTTGCCAAGAATGTGGAGAAATCAAAACCCTCATATATTACTGGTGGGATTGTAAAATGGTGCAGTCACTGTGGAAAACTGTCTGGCAGTTCCTCAAAAAATTAAACATAGAGTTACCATGAGATCCAGCAATTCCATTCCTAGGCATATAGGCGAGGGAACTGAAAACATTTGTCCATACAAAAACTCGTCCATAAATGTTCATAGCAGCATTATTCATAATAGCCAAAAAGTGGAAACAACTTAAAGTGTCCATCAGCTGAAGAATGGCGGAACAAAATGTGGCATATCTGTATAATGGAGAAGTAAGCAATAAAAAGAAACAAAGTACTGATACATAACACAACATGGATGAACCCTGAAAACATTGTGATAAGTTAGAGAAGCCAGACACAAAGGACTACACATTGTATCGTTCCATTTACATGAAAGGTCAGAATAAGCAAAGCTAGAGAGACAGAAAATAGATCGGCGGTTTCTTAGGATTGGTGGAACTGTGGGGAATGGTCAGTGACTGCTAACGGGTATGAGGTTTCTTTTGAGGGCGATGAAAATGTTCTAAAATTGATTGTGGTGATGGTCAAACAACTCTGTGAATATACCGAAGCCATTAAATCATATACTTTAAATGGGTGAACTATATAGTACATGAGTTATATCTCAATAAAGCTGTTACTAAAAAAAAAATAAGGAAGAACTCTTTAATACTGCAAGGTATGATTTCTAAGATAAAGCTAACCAAAAACAAAAACAAAACCAAGGTGCAAATTTATAATATATGTGTAAGAAACAAGGTAAATAGAAATAATGCACGCAACAGCTTATTTTTGCAAAAAGAGTCACAAGAAGGATAAACCAGGTATTAATGATAATGTCACCTACAAAGGAAACGTGGGAAAGTGGGGGAGAGGAAGTAGAGATAGTGTCACTTCTGTGAGTAAACTTTTGAGTATTATTTGACTTTTGGAACCATGCTAATGTTTTTACATATTCGAAAAATTAAGTCAACAAGTTAGCACAAAAACTAAAATTGAATACAAACAAAACCAAATATACTGGGAGCTGTATGTCAAATGGGTAATATAAGCACATGGGGGAAACTAATTCAGGACTCTGAACATATAAACATATTCTAAAGACAAAAAGAACTGCAAATACATTTTGAATTTTACTTAGTAAGTTTGTTCTTGGCAGCAGTATGGGTGCATTCTCAGAGCATTTCGTGACTATTGTAGGATAGAGCAAATGATTAACCTTATATTGAAGATTTTGGAAATCAGAGCTTTTGCTGTTGGAAAACAAAGTGTAAATATAAAATGGGGCATGGACATGTAGAACTCTGTGCTGCTGGACTGGAATTAGGGAATCATTATAAAGTCATGATTTAAAAATACATAGGTACAGATTTACTATTTATATTGGCTGAAAGGGTCTACAAGCAATCACAACCCAGAAGCAATAAGAATACTAAGTGCCCAGATCTTGGTTTCTAAATTCCATTTCCCACTAATGAAAACCAGAGCTTCTTGGAAAAAATGGCTGATTCTAGCACTGTGCCATGGAAAACACAAAATGATTACCTTGTTGTGTAAAGAAGAGTTCAAAGAATATGAGGACATGTCAAAAGTTTCCAAGAGTTTCATGCTCAAATCAGGGACAATTTGAGCAATAAAATAAATATCATTGGTAGCAGATTGTAACATGTGAAACAAAATAAGAATCCATGAGCCCATACTGATGTAAATAGAGGATGGATGGATGATAGATAGATAGATAGATAGATAGATAGATAGATAGATAGATAGGAAACCTCCTTACAGTGGAAAATCAATTGGTGAATGTAGATAAAAAATGGAATTAGAAAATCACGATTTGGCAACCATTATGGTAATAAATTCAGCCAAGAAATATCAGTGAATGTTGAAATTAGTGCATGAATCTTAATGAGGAACAGAATACTTCCATGATCTCAAAATAACTATAAAATACTTGTTGAGTATTAAGTGAGAGAAAGTAACTATAGCACAGAAACCTTGCAGCAGATACCACTTCAATCAAGTCATAGAAGGTAACATCATCATGATAGGACAAACTGAAATTGTATGCTACCTCATAGGATATACTGAAGATACACAACCTCACTTTTGAGATATCCCTCTCAAAACACGAAACTTGGAATCTATCATCACAAGGAAACATAAAGCAAAGTGAAATTGAGGGACAGGCTACAAAATGACTGAACTTCGAGAGTGTTAAAGTCATAAAAGTCAAGGAAAGATACACAGGTATAGCAATTAAATGCAATGTGTATTCCCGGATTGGATCTTTTTGTGACAAAGGACATTCATGGAACAAATGAAGAAATACAAATTGGGTCTATAGATTAGATAGTAATTATCAATGTTAATTTCCTGATTTTAAAGGTTGTATTGTGGTTATATAGGAGAATGTCCTTGTTTAAAAGAATTCTAAAGTATTCAGGAGTAATGGACATTATGTCATCAACTTTTCCTCAGATGGTTGTGTGATGGGGAACTCTTTGTTCTACATCTGCAACTTTTCTTTAAGTTTGAATTTGTTTCAAAAAGAAAAGGAAAAGTTTCCTTGAGTCCATACTTCTGCTAAAAACAAACAGACATAAATAAAGGAATAGGGGGAAAGAGAAAGTTTCTATTTATAGGAAAATGTCAACTGCATAATGCATGAGGAACAATAGAGTTTTTTGAATCACCATTTTGAACCACCATGTTATTAATTGATTCTGGCAAGAATCATCAATGGATGCTAAAATTATTGGTCAAAAATTTGTTCGGGACCAGAATAGGTATACAGACTCAAAGCATCTTCTTAAAGATTACTTATTAATTATAGAAGAAGAAATGGTACCTTTACCAAAATACCATAAATAACACTGTAGCCAAGTGATCAAAATTAACATCACTCAAAGTGGGATGAAGGCACATGAGGTGATCCCTGCTGTGATGCACTGGAAGATATGTATACCATGTTATATTCTTGCCAAGAATGCATCTTCATAATGAAGTCACAGAAGGCACTCAGACACACCAAAGTGAGGGACAGTCTATAAAATAATAGGCAAGCACTCTTTAAAAATGTTAATGTCATGAAAAACAATGAAAGGCTGACAAGCCATTGCAGATTGAAAGACACTGAAGAGATATGGGAACTAAATGGAATGTGTGTGTGGTCTTGGATTAAATCCTGGATTGGTGAAGAAAAGTGCTGTTGTATTCAATATTGAGACAGTCAGCAAAATTTGAATATAAATTGTATTTTAGATACGAATACTTATTGTATCATCAGTGTTAATTTTCCCGAATTTGATAACAACAGACTGTCCTAGGGAACCACAAATGACCCGGAATAGCCAAAAGAAATTTGAGAAAGAAGAGCAAAGCTGGAGGTATCACAATTCCTGATTTCAAGATATACTACAAAGCTGTAATAATCAAAACAGTATGGTACTGGCACAAAAACAGACACATAAATCAACAGAACAGAGTCCAGAAATAAACACACTCATATGGTCAATCTATGACAAAGGTGACAAGACTATACAATGCAGAAAAGATAGTCTCTTCAATAAATGGTGCTGGGAAAACTGGGCAGCTATACGCAAAAGAATGAAACTGGACCACTTTCTAACACTATACCCAAAAATAAGCTCAAAGTGGATTAGAAACCTAAATCTGAGACCTAAAGCTGTAAAAATCATAGATGAGAACACAGGCAGTAGTTTCTTTGACATCAGCTATAGCAACATTTTTCTAGATATGTTGCTAGATATACCTCCTGAGGCAAGGGAAATAAAAGCAAAAATAAACCATTGGGACTACATCAGAATAAAAAGCTTTTGCATAGTGAAAGGAGCCATCAACAAAACAAAAAGGCAATCTACTGAATGGGAGGAGATATTTGCAAGCGATATATCTGATAAGGAGTTAATATCCAAAAATATACAAAGAACTTATAGAGTTCAACACCTCCCCCCAAAAAGTCCAATTAAAAAATGGGCAAAGAACCTGAAGACACATTTTTCCAAAGAAGACATACTGATGGCCAACAGATTTTTAAAAAGATGCTCAGCATCATTAATCATCAGGGATATGCAAATCAAAACCATAATGAGATATCACCTTACACCTGTCAGAATGGCTAGTATCAAAGAAGAGGGTGCCTGGGTGGCTCAGTTGGTTAAGAGGCTGACTCTGGATTTTGGCTCAGGTCATGATCCCAGGGTCCTGGGATCAAGCCCCATGTTGGGCTCCACTCAGCGTGGAGTCAGCTTGAGATTCTCTCTCCTTCTCCCTCTGTCCTTTCCCCTACTCTCTCTCTTTCTCTCAAATAGATAATTTTTTTTAAAAAAAGAAGAAATAAGTGTTGGAGAAGATGTGGTGAAAAAGGAAACTCATGCACTATTGGTGGGAATGTAAATTGGTACAGCCACTGTGGAAAATGGTATAGGGGTTCCTCAAAAAATTAAAAATAGAAATACTATATGATCCAACAAGTCCACAACTATTTACTCAAAGAAAATGAAAACACTAATTCAAAAAGATATATGCAAAAAAAAGATATATGAACCCTCATGTTTATTGCATCATTATTTACAATAGCCAAGATATGGAAGCAACCTAAGTGTCCATCAACAGATGAATGGATGAAGAAGATATGGTGTACACACACACACACACACGCACACACACACACACACAAGAATATTATGTAGCCATAAAAAAGGATGAGATCTGGGGCACCTGGGTGGCTCAGTTGGTTAAGCGTCTGCCTTTGGCTCAGGTCATGATCCTGGAGTCCTGGGATCGAGTCCCACATCGGGTTCCCTGCTCAGCTGGGAGTCTGCTTCTCCTTCTGATCCTCCCCCCTCTCATGTGCTCTCTCTCTCTCATTCTCTCTCTCTCAAATAAATAAATAAATAAAATCTTAAAAAAAAAAAAGGATGAGATCTGACCATTTGTGACATGGGTGAACCTAGAGGGTATTATGTTAAGTGAAATAAGTCAGTCAGAGAAAGATAAATACCATATGATTTCATTCATATGTGGAATATAACAAAGCAAATAAACAAAACAAGAAATAGTTATAATTCTAAGGAGGTATCTATTAGCAATAAAGGGTCTTAATCTCTTCATCTTACTCTAAAAAATGTTTAATTTGAAAAAAAGAAGAATGTGTATGTGTGTGTGTGTAAGAGAGAAAGACAAATGTATCAAATTGCTAATAAAAGGTCAAGTTTTCAAAATTTTAATTTATAAAGAAATCATCTTGCTCAACTCTGTATCCCCAGCACTTCCTAGCATAACCTTTAGAACATAGTAGATGCTTATTAAATGCTTAAATTAAATGACAAAGTCCAATCAGGACTCTTTTAATTGCAAGTGGTAAGATAACCTATTCAAAATGCTTAAGTGATGAAGGAAGTCAGTACATTTAACTGTAAAGTCAGAGGGTATATTTGCTTCAGGCATAGCTAGATCCAGGGGTCCAGTCAATGTCATTAAGGTCTGGACTTTTGCACATGCTCTCTCTTTTGCTCTCGCTCTCACTCTCGCTCTCCCCCTTGGCCTTATTTTCCTATGTTGGAAATACAGTTTCCTCTGTTTCCTTTACTCACTTTCTTAAGCTGACTCTCCATATGGTAGTCCCACACAGCTCTCTAATTCAGCAGAAATAAAGATATTTCTGTCCAACTGTTCCATACACTTCCACTACTAAATCTCACTGAGCTGACTTGAGTAGTAAGAGAGGATGAAAAATGCTGATGGGCAGATATGAGACTTGTGTTCTCAAGTGTGACCTACATGCCTTGTGGAATGAGCAGCCTCAAAACTTTTAAAACACAAAGTCATGCAGAGTCTTGGAACATCATCACTAGGATGAGAAGTGCAGCCACATTCTCCCTTCTCCCCTGGTCCCTTTTGATTAGCTTCTCTATGAACCTCGTGGCACAAAATGATCAGATAGATAGTACAAAGTCCAAGCTATTTACTCTCAGAGTTTAATCAACCTATGCTTCAAAATAAAATGCTGTAATTCTAAAGTTAAAGGAAAGAAAGTTCCATTAAATCCAAGGGGAGCTTGGTGAGCAGCAGATGGTACAGAGGAACAGAGCTGTGCAGGGCAGGGGTCACTAATCAGCAGCCCCCGGCTACATAAGCTGGCAGATGTGTTTTGTTTGACCTCCTTGGTGTTTTAAAGATTTATTTATTTATGAGAGAGAGAGGGGAAGAGAATCTCAAGCAGACTCCCCGCTGAGTGCAGAGCCCAATGCGGGGCTTGATCTCACAATCCTGACATCATGACCTGAGCCAAAACCAAGAGTTGGACGCTCAACCGACTGAGCCACCCAGGTGCCCCAAGACCTCCCCAGTGTTTTAAAAATTGAGAAATCTTATACAGCATCCAGATTTCTGGCTTCTCTTGAACACTCAGAAGATCTGGTGGCCACGAGCCATGTGGTCACATGGGTACAGCTGGTGGAACTAAGTGTGGTTCCTGTGTGGAACCACACAGGCCTCATGTCCCCTACTCCCCATTTCGTTACCCCTGGGCCAAGTCTCTCCTTGACATGACCCACAGACTCTACAGGCATTTGAGTTTGTGGCGGCATAGGTGGACTGCGAATTGTCCTCAGTTATCTCCGAAAACCCACTTAGCACTTTCACCTTCCTCTTTGCACTTTCTGCATTATATTCCGTTCTCAGCAAAATTTCACAGTATTTTAAAAATAAGTAAAAGGCACTCAGAAGTTTGGCAAAACTAAGCTAATGCTTGAAAACTGTAAAATAAAGAGGCGTAAACAAATGTTTTACCACGATTTGGTTCAAAGAGTTCCCATAGTCCTGCATTCATTTAAAGACTTGAGAAACAAAGTCATTGATGATTTCTACTCCCTTCCCGCACCCCCACCCGTGCAATGTCCCAGAGCTACCGTCTCTTTAAGGACATTGGTATGAATATTTTTGCCATCTTCCTTCTCTAGTATTTTCAGAAACTTAACACATGCTCAGTGTGGCAGGTGCTATTCTAATTTTAATATGGGTGGGAGTCCACCCAGCCAACTATTTGAGAAGGGCTTTGGGAATTGTATCAGAGCATCAAGCTGGTTAGAGCATATTGTGCTGCCTGAACAACATCCCATTTGGGCACAGGTCCATTGAGTGGGGGCCTCCTTCCAGTCAGCTAAACCCCTGTGAGTTATGAGTATTAAAAAAAGAAGAAAAAGCCAGCACCTGTTTCAGCTCTGGCAAGAACCCTAAAATAGAGCAACCATTTCTCACGAAAGCTGAACTTCAGTATTTGCAGCTGCTTACTTCCTTATCAAAAATCAATTTCTGTCTATTATATAACGTACAGAAATAGGATGAGCCCCCCCACACACCTTCCTAATCCACTGCTTTTCTTCTTGACCAAAGGAACCTTTTTGAATACTTTTGTGTAGATTTGGAGTCAATGGGGAAGGCTTCCCCTCGCCCGCCATGAAAAGCCATTGACCCACTAAAAAGAAGAAATACACTTATTAAAAAAAAAAATTTTTTTTTTTGCTTTCTGTTTACTGTTCTTCATTTTTTTGTTTTCCTTTCTCAAGCAACCTGCAAGAGGATGAATGAAAAAATAAAAACAGGAATATAAAACTTTACTCAGTAAATACAACAATCCATAAAACTGTATCATTATATGTGTATCCTAATATCCATGGAGGGAGACAGAGCAGATGGGATGGCAGGGAAAGGACAAGAGAGAGAAGTAAAGAGGAACAGAGTGGTAATGAGAGAGACAAATGTCCTCAAAGATAGGAAGGGAAAAGCCTATAGCTGACTGCTCATCAGACCACTTTCCAGGCTCCCAACCTTAGTCCCTAAACTCATCTTACACCCTCACTGTGCAAATACTACACCTCCTCAGCCTGTCTCCATGAGCCTCCAACACTTCTATCTCGTCTATTCAGTTTGGTCCCTTATGCCTTGGATCCAACCCCTGGGTCATGCTGATGAAACTAGCCACAGAATCTTCTTTCCCCAAACATGTCTGAATCCCCTCAAGAATAATGAGCACACTCACGGTGGAAATATCCGTCTGATAGGTTATTCATCTTAATTACCCAGAGCTTTTCTGAGAGCGGGCATAGTTTTATCGACTACATTTTGGATAGCTTATTTTTAGGAGTGGAGAAAAAAATACATGCCTAACTCTTTATAAAATCAGCATTGCCTGATTTTCTGTTCAGCGCCATCACCATGTGAGATACTGAGAATGACTAATTCAAAAGGGCATTTCTCACCTCCTAAAACATAATTCTCTAGTATTCACACCACTAGCGATTCTGTCAAAATATCTTATATGCAGCCCTGTTATTTATTTTATTTAAGTAAATGCAGGTTGTCAATAGTGAAATTAGCTAAGCAAGGTAAAAATCTTAAGAGGAAAAAAATACATATTCCTTAAACCTCATCTACAGAAATAGGATGCTTTCAAACACGCACATTAAAAAAATAGTTTAATGTAAAATGTATAGGAAGAAGAAAAAATACAAAAAGAATTGTTCTGAAAAACCATAAGGAAATTATAAGTCATCAGTAAAGTAAATACATCTCATCACTTCCTTCCTCCCACCACCCCTTCTGGCCCCGTTGATTCTGCAGCCTTTCTTGGTAAAAAGCACACAGAGCGGAAGTTAAGGATAGATAAATGGATTCTAAAGCCTGTGAACTCAGTAATTTTATCTTCCCTCAGCCTATCCTTTGACTTAGTCAAGGACTCAGAAGTCAGCTTCCACTGCTCATCCCTATCCCTGGCCTCACAGTTATATCAGATAATCATTTTAAGGCTTGGCATTCTCATTGTCAAATACAATTGCTGGTTAATCTGATCCCTGTCTCCTCTCCTAAAGAAAGTCCTTCTAAAACCAGACGAAGTTGTGTCAGATCTAGCCTCAGAGCTCCAAGCTCCTCCCTAGCCCCTGGTTCCAATGGCAAAGACTGAGTGATGTTCTCAGCAGGCCTGGGTATGGGAGACCCCTGACCTGGTTCCACCTATGTTCTGAATTTATGTTAAGCCCAGAAGTGAAGCCAGAAGTTTGTTTGAACACTACTATGAAATCAGTTAATTTTGTTTTTCTTTCTTTCTTTCTTTTTTTTTTTAAGGATTTTATTGATTTATTTGACACAGAGAGAGAGAGAGAGCACAAGCAGGGAGAACAGCAGAGGGAGAGGGAGAAGCAGACTCCCCGCTGAGCAGGGAGCCCGACTCTGGGGCTCCATCCCAGGACCCTGGGATCATGACTTGAGCCGAAGGCAGACACTTAACCAACTGAACCACCCAGGCGCCCCGAAATCAGTTAATTTTCTGATCTACTGTAAGGGTAGCAGAGTGATTTGTCTAAAAACCATGCCTTGCCTCTGCTCAAAAGCCTCCAGTGGTTGCTCATTTCACTCAGAGAGAAGCCATAGTTCTTCAGCCAACAAGTTCTGCCAACATGTCCCTACCCTATCCTGTTAACTGTCTACCCTCCTCTTCTACTACCTCCCCCATGCTCACACACCAGCCACATGATCTTGCTGTTCCTTTAAAATCCCAATCTTTTACTCACCACAGGGCATTTGCTTTTGCTGTCCCTTCTGCCCGAAATATTCTTCCTCCAGTTATCGACAGGCTCACTCTCTCAATTCCTGGAAGGCTCTGCTCAAACATCCCATTATCCACAAGGCCTTCCTAGACCACCCTTCCTAAAAAAGCAGCAACCCCCTCCTGCCCCAGTATCCTCCATCATTTATTGAGAAATAGTTCACACCACCATGCACTTCATCCATTTAAAGTGTACAATTCCATAACTTCTAGTGTATTCATATAGTTGTGCATCCAACTCCCTACCAATTCTAAAACATTTTAATTGCCCCCAAAAGAAATTCTGCACCTTTTAGCCATGAATCCCAATCACCCCAACTCCCTAGCCCTAGGCAATCACTTTTCTACTTTCTGTCTCCATATATTTGTCTACTCTGGACTTTTCATACAGATGGAATTGCACAATATGTAGTCCTTTGTGACTGGTTTCTTAGTGCCATGTTTTCAAGGTTCATCCATGGTGTATGATGAATCAGCACCTCATTCCTTTTTATTGCTGGATAATACTCCATTTTATTGCTCCAGTCTTCAGTTGATGGATATTTGGGTTGTTTCCACTTCTTGACTATTAAGAGTAGCACTGTTAAGGACATGTGTGTACAAGTTTTTGTGTAGACATATGTTATAATTTTTCTTGAGTATATACCTAATAGTGGATCCCCATTATTTTTATCCTGCTTTATTTTGAGCACTTTTTACCATCTGATATATGATATATTTACTCACTTTCTTTTCTTTTGCCTGCTCTTTTCCTGCTAGATTATAAGCTCCCTAAAGATGAGATTTTGGTCTGTTTTGTTCACCACTTAGACTAGGACAGGCATATAGTAGCAGGCAATAAATGTGCATTGCATGAATGAAAGAAAGCTGCTGTCATTAGAGAAAACTGACTGAGGAAAATCTATTACATCAGCAAGCTGATTGTGTACACATTATAAGTCAATTTGTCAAGAGGATTGGAATGACAGCTTGAGGGAAGTAAGAATACTTTCAGAGTTGTCACCAGCCTGCTCCTTAGTCAAATGACCGCTCTGGGGCCTCAGTTCCTCCTGTGTAAAATGTTGGGATTGGACCAGTGTCCCTGACTCCTTGCTGCTCCATATTCCATAATCCAGCATAAAAATTAATAGTTGACTTGATTTGCCCATGCACGTGTTTATCTTTCACTCATTAATTCATTCATTCAATGAATATTTGTTAAGTGCCTTTGTGAATCAGACAGTATGCAGGTGCCTTATTTGGCATATCAACATTCATAATTTATTTGGATGGTAATTACACCCTTGCTGGTTTAATTTTTTTTTCATTTAAAAAATATTTTTATTTATTTATTTGAGAGAGCGAAAGTGAAAGAGATCACAGAGGGAGAGGGAGAAGCAGACTTGCCGCTGAGCAGGGAACCCAACGTAGGGCTCGATCCCAGGACCCTGAGATCATGACCTGAGCCAAAGGCAGACACTTAACCAACTGAGCCACCCAGGTACCCAATTTTTTTTTTCATTTTTTGTGTATCAACAAATATAGCTGAGTTGGGCTTTAAAAAATGAATGCTATCCCTTAACTATTTTAAGTTTCTAAGACATAGGCAGAAACTGGAAGGCTGAAAAAAATCAATATCCAACATAAGTTTATTATTATTTATTTTCCAGTTTCACACAGACAAAAAGTGCACCCATTATCAGAAACAGAGAGGGGGTAAAAGGAAAAAAAAAACCCTGTCAGAGTCATTGGCTTTGGCTTTTGCTCTGTGGAAAACCACAGAACATTCACCATCAGCAGTCCCTACCTCTTTTCGTGCTTTTCATGGTGGTCATAGACTGAAGGGCTGCCTGAAATGAGACAAGTTTCTCTGTCATTTTTTTATCCAGGTATTTTATTCCTGACTTAGCATAATTCCTCAAATGTTGGGGGGCAGAGAGAGTAAAAGAGTGGAAAGCCTTTTCTAGGAGCGCCTGGGTGGCTCAGTCGGTTGAATGTCCAACGCTTGATTTCAGGTAAGGTCATGATCTCAGGGTCAGGGATGGAGCCCCGCATCACATTGGCCTCCATACTCGGCGGGGAGTCTGTTTGAGATTCTCTCTCTCTCTCCTCTCCCGCTGCCCCTTCCCTGCTTGCCTGCACGTGTGACTCTTTCTCTCTAAAATAATAAATAAAATCTTAAAAAAAAAGCCTTTTTTACTCCTATTGACATTGTATCAATGAATAAGCCACATAGTTTGTTTCCTTTGTACCTCGGTTTCCTCCTAAGTAAGATTGTGGGCTTAGACTTTAGACCCCAGTCTCTTTCAGGTTGAACACAGCTATCTGTAGAAGGAGAGCAATCTAAAGTAGACAAAAAGCCAAAGTAGTAAGATGTCCTATTGTCCAAAGGCCTTGTTTTTGCTGGAGGGATACACTTGCAAAATCACTGGCTATGTTCCTGGACCAAATACCCCAAAATGTACTTTGTCAGGAATGTTTTCTATGATTAAGTCCCAGGGACAGTTTTTCATTATCTGCCTACTGCATAATTTTAAGAAAGTGTCTCCGGAGAGTGAAGTGGACTTGGGAGGTTACACACAAATGCTTCATTCAACAAATGTTTATTTGCCTGTGATGTCCCAGCCTGCAAGCAGAAAGTGGTTAATACTTTCTCATCAAACCTGCATTGGGTTTCCCTAAGACAGGTATCACTGGCACACTGTTTTATAAATGAGGAGAGCTGAGGCTCTGAGATGTAAAAAAAACTTACCTTTGCTAGGATTATACAAGTCATGGACAAAGTCTATGGGCCCCCAAAGACTGGACACTCTTTCACCCTGTAAATACCACTCCAATTGCATCTTTTGTATTTACTGATGGAGCTAGAGTGTTATCTCTGCATAGGAAGTGGATAATATGAATTGGAGACAGTAGGTGGTAATAATTACAATTCCTTTCCAAAAAAAGGATATTTTATTCTGTAACTGGAGAGTTTTATGGCAAATTGAAAAATCTGACCAAATTCCTTTATTTTAAATGACCAAATGTAAATCATAAGGCACCTCTCTAAAAGGAAAAAAGACTCTAGTGAACTTTGGAAGCTCTGAAGTGCTATTTTCAAGAAAATTTAGGTGAATGAATTATTCACATGTTGTATGGGGGAGGGCTCCCTCCCCATCTATCAGAAGTGGTTAATAGACACCTCCCCTAATATGAACTCAGTAAGTAGACGACAAGGACACTACATGTTACCTCAATTCCTAAAATGTCAGTTTCCTTATTTGCACAGAGGGAGGGCTGTATGGGAAGATATGCCATCTAGTTCTGCTTTACAGTCCTTTCATGCGATCCTGGGATATAAATCACACTTTCGGGGTACCTGGGAGGCTCAGTTGGTTACGCGTCCGACTCTTTTTTTTTTTTTTTTAAGATTTTATTTATTTATTTGACTGCGAGAGACAGAGCGAGAGAGGCAACACAAGCAGGGAGAGTGGGAGAGGGAGAAGCAGGCTTCCCACAGAGCAGGGAGCCCGACGTGAGGCTCGATCCCAGGACTCTGGGATCATGACCTGAGCCGAAGGCAGACGCTTAAAAACTGAGGCATCCCGGCACTCCTTCGCGTCCGACTCTTGATTTCAGCTCAGGTCATGATCGCAGGGCTGGAGGATCGAGTCTACTTGAGATTCTCTCTCCCTCTCCCTCTGCCCCTCCCCCTGTTCACCCTCTCTCTCAAAAAAAAATAAAATAAAATCTTTAAACTAAGTAAATATATAAATAAAATACACTTTCCAAATAATTCTGTAAAATTGTAAAAAAAAAAAAGTTGGCTGTAAACTAGTTGTACCTACTGGTCACAAACAATAGAACCATCTCTTGCTATTGTAAAACAAATACTAAAAAAAGAAACTCTGGAAATTGAGGTAAAAGCAATAGAATGAAGCTTAGAAAGGGGAATGAACTAGGAAGGTCAGAGGCTGTAGGTGTAGAAACAAAAAAGCATCATTTTCCTGCTCAGTAGGCTTGACTGGGGCCACTGTCACGTTTCAGAGAGAGAGCATCTGAATGAGTTAGCTTGGGACTTCTGCCATGCCTTGGCCAAGGGAGGGACACTTCTCATGCACGGTGGATCTATGTTATTTCTGATTTGAGGCGACCATAGAATCTCCCAAGCAAAAGTTGGGTGCTGTCCCCAGAATAAGAGAGAGGAGGCTGGGTAGGAAAAACAACAAATGTCCATGAACCTGATGTCAGGAATTTGGCCTCTCTGTCCCCTTGGAGGGATCTGTGACATGGGTTTGGGACTAGGGACAAATATAAGCCATGAATAGACATCAGGATAAACCCTGGATCAAAGCTATGGTCCAGGCCAGGAAGGGGCAGGCCGGAGCTGGGGAAAGCGGATGACAAGAGAGGGCACTTGGAGCTCTGAGGGGTGAGCAGCTGTATTTTCTGATACACACTTCATCCAGCCGCCTGCACCGAGAATGCACCACATGGTCAGTGGAATGGAATGCAGGGCAGACACCAGCCCCTCCAAAGCACAGAAATCTGATATAATGCCTTCAGCCTAATGCACGTCCGGGCATTTTCTCTCATTTAATTCCAATTCTTTGTGATGTCCAAGAAAATAAAAATCGCCAGGCTGGGTCAAAGGGTCAAATCAGCCAAGTGAGAGTGGTCAGGCCCAAACTGCACATTTAGGTGAGACCAGGGACCTTAACTGAGGCAGGTTAAAACTGCCCTCTCCCCTTTTGTAAGCTGAGGAGAGGGGTGCTGGTTTGCTTTGGAGGATGCTGGCATCCCAGGGGGGGATGAGACTGCTGTGATAGAGGTGTAGGGCACAGCAGGTTTTGGAGCCAAGGACTGGAGCCAAAGGAGCAATATCAGCTGCCAGATCCAAGAGGTCAGTTTGAGACTGTGGTCAAGAATGAGGCAAGAGACCAGGAACTGGGATTTAAAAGGGTCTGGAAACACAGTGGGAAGTGAGATGGTTTTAAAAAGTTCAGGATATAGACTATAACAGCCCAAGGGCCAAAGCCTTGTTTTCCCTGTGTGCTGGCCACACGGCAGGGGGCCTGGCAGCCAATCAGAATCATTTAGTAGCACAGAGCTGGGCTGGAGGAAGATGAGCAAATACCTGAGGTGACCATGCACCTGATCCCGAGTAGGCAGGGATTGGGGGTCTACAGGCTGGAATTCAGAGTCCCAGAGGTCAAAAATGTGGCACTAGCCAGTAAGACAGACCTCTGCTTCCAGTGATACCCTCCAAGTGAGGACACCAGGTCCTTGGACTTGGTGGTGATGCCATCTTCTAAGTGGGCAAGTACATATGTTTTTACAAAAAACGTGCTGTTTCTGTAAGATCGTGGTTCTCAACCATGGCAACACACTGGAATCACCCAGAAATAGGTTGATGCCAAGTCTTCACCAGCGTCTAGTTTAGTTAGTTTGGGGCATAGCCTGGACTTTAGGGGTTTAGAACTGTTTTTAATTAGGCTTAAAAACAAATATTCAAAACTTGGAAAACTATGAAATGTTAACTAATACTTCTACAAACAAACTAGCTTCTGATCAATAACTCAAATGCCCTCTTCGTGAGTCCTAGGGAAGAAAGAACCATGCCTCATTCATCTCTTTTCCTCTCAGCACCTGAAACAGTTCTGAGCATACATTAAACATTTATTAAAAATATTTTCAATTGAAATATAATATTTCTCAAAGGATATACAACAAAATGTTAAGTGGTTCTTTTGGTAGTGAGACTACAGGTGACTTTTTTCTTCATTTTTTGTCTTCATTTTTGTGTTTTTCAACAGTGAACACAAGCTACTTTTAAAGTTAAAAAATACATAGTCTTAAAACACTCATTGGGAAGGACTATTAAGTCTCCATTAGGAGAAAAGAAGGAATGTTTAATGTCATCATTGCTTAAATATTTCCCAATTAAGTAGTTTAACATTCATACCAAGACCGCAAAGATTCAGTTTGAGTTCGAGAAACTAACAACTGATGGGACCAAGCGACAGGAGTAATTATGTACATTTTGCAAATGTTTGCAGGCAGCAACAGGAAATAAGAAAATATGTAACTAAATGCTTTACCAAACAGGCCTGAGGTACTGATCACTGCTGGATGAGAACATTTGAACATTTGGTTTGCTTCTTCAATATCTAATTTACCTTCAAACATCAAGTACTCAGTTTCTAAGTTGATGTTTACAGAATACTAACAGAAGTGTCACATTAAGATTCTTCCACCTCAAAGGATTCCTAAAAAAAAGCTGAGTTTTGTCTTGTTTTTTTTTTTTAATACTGTAGTGATTCTAATCAAGGATAACTAAACCTTGGGTCAGTGTATTCATTGCGTTTAATCTATTAATGGAACAGTTGTATCTTGTAAACTATTTCAAATATTATTAGATTTGTGTTTCCCTTTTTAAAAAATTCTTTTTTTTGGAGATTTTATTTATTTATTTGAGAGTGAGTGAGCAAGAGAGAGAGAGAGAGAGAGAGAAAGAAGGAGCAGGGGGAAGGGCAGAGTCTGAGGGAGAAGCAGATTCCCCGCTGTGCAGGGAGCCCAGAGAACCCTGGGATCATGACCTGAGCCAAAAGCAGACGCTTAACTGAGGGAGCCACCCAGGCACCCCTAAAAGTTCTTCTTTTTCTTTTTAAGGCACTTTATACTCTACTTGCACTAACTATAGAACCCTACCCTGACAGATAGTGGAGTCTACAGAGGGCGACCCCAGCAAACCTTCATTTATAAGGTTGTTGTGATGCAGGACAACTCATCACCATAAATGAACACTTTACAGCCACATGTGAGAGCTTTTCTTTTCCCCTCAGAATGGTAAGCAGTTTCCCCTCTTACTTTCTTATAAAGAAGGCACACTTTAAAAACTAAAATTTTAAAAAAATGATACAGAATACAGCAAACTGACGTTTGTCTATTGTTCTGTTTTGCAGACTATATGTGGTAAGGCATTGTTGGAATACCTAAGGGATGGCTGTTCATTGTTTTGATTAACATGAAATATAAAAAGAGAAGATACTTTAAGAGTACTGAAAGGAGCATTGCCGATGACAGACTTCGGTAATGGCTCCCGCAGACCACAGAGGCTTAGTTTTACAGCAAGAAACTTGGGGTAACCTGGCTAAATATTTCACTCATGTGATGGAGCAGGTTGGGGGGCAAATGGCTGGGATTTGCTTAGCAGTGCTGGTGACTGTGGCTTGGCCGGGCTTGGGGTTAATTTCTCACTCATTGCTTTGGACTGTACAAAACATCCTGCTTATGCCCTGTGTTCCACTATGGAACTTGTCTCACCCCTCGAGGCTATCTTAAAATGGCAAGATTAGCGGCACACTGGAGCCAGCCATTTAAAAGGAGGAGGGCTGGCTGGCTCAGGCTGCTGGGTGTGAGAGAGATGACAATGTTCTTGTCAAAAGCCTAGCCAGGATCCTTTCAAATTTCATTTCTATAAATGCTCTGCTTTTAGCCAGTATTTCCTACATTCATCCAATGGAGTAGGTGCTGAGAAGGAGAGGCGCAGGAGGAAATGAGAATGCTTAGGACCTGGAGAGTAAGGAGAGGTTTTGCACAGAATATTTCTCTGGACCCCAGGTGAGTTCTCATTGGGGTTCAACAAACTGACCTGAGGCATCAGAGCCTTTTCCACATTCATTTGAATATTTTTTTCAGTGATGGAACATTTATGCCTTCAATGGTTACATCTGAATTTTGGAAATAGCTGAGCCCATTCAATTATAATCAAGCTGGGCCAATAATAACCTGCATTTTCATTGCACAAGGTACTATAACAATGCCTCATTTCATTTAATCTCCAGGACAACCCTGGTGTAGGCACTGTTATTCTCAAGTCGCAGAGGAGGAAAGTGAGTTTGGAGAAGTTAAGGGATGTGCAGAGTTACAAAACAGAGTTGGACTTCAATCCAGATCTGATTCCAAATCCATTGCTTTTTATCCCACATCAGAGGTTCTACTTTTAATTTAAAACATACGAAGCAGTGTTATGGGGCAACCTAACTAATTTTAATTCACACTTCATAATCTTGTGCTAAAGACAATTCAACAAGAGGATTTCCAAAATATTTTGAGCAGTGACGTTCTCATCAGAATGAGCATGTGTTTTCCTAAGAAAATAAATGTATGGTTTTCCTATCTTTCCAAATACACGGTTAGATTTTAAAAGTCCCATTATTTTATTGTCACAACTGGTAAGACTTTAAAATGCATACTATATTCGCTTCCATAAAAATCATTATGCAGGAAAAAATACTGGAGGAAAAAGCTATTTAACATCTGGGAAAGGGAAAACTGCAAAGAGCCTTTAATAGAACATAAAACCAGACTTGTGGACTACTTTTTATCGGGGAAAAGAAAAAAATGTTAGCATAATAATATTTATACCTGTACATCTAACAGAAGAACCTCATTATACTTGGAGGTTTTTATTCTAGAAATTCCAAGCAAATAAGGAAATACGAGAGGGGTGTTCCCCTAATTCATTTTTTTTCCTCCCATCTTTGGTTTTTGGTCATTTGTTCCATTAAACCCGCCTTTCTTTTAGGTGCAGTGACTCTATGTAGGAAATCAGCCTGCAATTGTGTTATATCAAGATAAAAGAGTCCTATAGGTGCCATAATTGATCATTGAGTGGCTGGACACTGCTGTGCTCCAGCAGCTCAGACCTGAATGTTAAATATTCAGGAATTTTGGGAGCCAACTGGTTAAACTGCTGGTATTTCAAACTATAGTGGAAGTATTTACAACGTGGAAATCAATAAACCTGCTACAAATTAGGGTTCCCTCTCCACCCAGAGCCAGTTTGCCAGCACACTGCTGACAGGAGCTATGAGGAACTAGGGAGGGGGGTTTGCTACCCTACAAATGTTGAAAGTCAGAGAAGAACAAAGAATGTGCTATCTTGTCCAGTGACTTTGGGCTTGATTTATAAATAGAGTTTTAATAAAGCTGAGAGAGTTGGACTGCATTTAGGGACATCTCTATAATGTCAAACAAACATTTGGCACCACACAAGTAATTCAACGTGCTTACAGTGAGTTGTTTAACTTGCCTTCAGGTTAAAATAATGTAAGATGGTCACTATATATTGTTAAATGGAAAAAAGCAAGTTACAAACTGCACACATGAGCCAAGAAAAATCACTGTAGACATGTATATTCTGGAAAAATATATACCAAACTGATTATCTCTTACAAGATGGGGAAGAACCCGTGCTCCCTAACTTCCCCAGGCTCCCTGTCCACTGCCCTGTCTGATCTAGCCCCCTCCTCTGGGGCAGGAGCAGTGAGGTGTGGGGGCCACATGGCCCCAGTGAGCCAGGAGGGACTATGGCCCTATAGGAGGAAAGTGAGGCAGGGCCCGGGCTCCATGTCCAGCCCGGAGGGAGGGGGCCCTCATTCCTCCAGACCCAATTCCCATTCCCACCCCTACCCCCTTGGGTTAGGTCTCAACAGAGGCCGGCCTCAGTTTCTCCTTCCCAATAGGCCTGGGGCAGCCCTTCCCCAACCCAGTCCCTTTCCAAGCGTCAACCCCCACCCACACCGCCTGCTGCCCTCTGTCCAGGTTCTCCCTCCCACCCCTCCAGTGAAATAAAGCCTCCTACCCCGCAAAAAAAAAAAAAAAAAAAAAAACAAGATGGGGAAGAAGATTAATGTTTACCCTTTTTATTTCTGAATTTTTCTTTCTTTCTTTCTTTCTTTCTTTCAAGATTTTATTTATCTGACAGAGACACATCGAGAGAGGGAACACATGCGGGGGAGTGGGAGAGAGAGAAGCAGGCCTTCCGCTGAGCAGGGAGCCCGACGTGGGGCTCATTCCCAAGACCCTGGGATCATGACCCCAGCCTAAGGCAGATATTTAACCGACTGAGCCACCCAGGTGCCCCTGTTGCTTTCTTTTTTTAACGAACATTTAATTTCCTTATAATTAAATAGTAATTTTAAAAGAAAGAAAAAAACCATACAATGTCAGATAAATTTGGTCAATGTGACAATTTGATAATGATCTATTCAAAGCATAAAACTGATCCAACTGACCATTTTCTTCCTCATTCTTCTAGTCTCATTCTATTTTTCCTTCTTTAATCATCTTGACTTTTTAAATTATTGTTTTCAAAGATAAATGCATTTATACCTTTTTGGGCTCCAAATTTTCAGTTTAAAATACTTTAAAATTGTATCTGCTTTAAAATACTTTAAAATTAATTCCATTGAAAGACATACCAACTCCACCCTTGGGATCAGTTAGGTCTTAAAAGCCTGCCACTATGTCCATTAGCAAGCCCAAGGGGACTCCTAATTCCAACTGCTGGCTGTAGGCAGAGCTGACAAAACTTTGTTTTGGCAAATTGCTTTGTTCTTGTCAAGGAAAGTTTGTAAATGGAAAGTTTGTTCGTAGAGGAGTTTCTGGAGAACTCTAGCTAAGTTGTATTTCTGGCTTGGCCGTATAATGAACTATGTTACTTTGGGTTAGTCATTTAGTCTTCTAGAACCTCATCTGAAAATAGGGATAGCACCATATTTCCATGACTCTAAAATATACATTTCCCCCCATATTTTATTACCTCTGAAATGGGATGTGTCTAAATAAATTTGCCAGCTTCCAGGCCCAGTATGAGATATAAATGTCATTTGTGAGTGTAGCACAACTTCGCAGGTTCCATAAAGGTATCTGTTTAGTTCATATCACTTTAGATGAGTCATTTGCATTTGATAGCATCACATGTGTTTATTTGCATTTCATCTTAAGTAATTCTACATTTACATTACTCTACATTTGGGCCCCGGCACTTGTATTAATAAAGCCTCCCCAGGGGTGCCTGGGTGGCTCAGTCATTAAGCGTCTGCCTTCGGCTCAGGTCATGATCCCAGGGTCCTGGGATCGAGTCCCACATCGGGCTCCCTGCTCCGCGGGAAGCCTGCTTCTCCCTCTCCCGCTCCCCCTGCTTGTGTTCCCTCTCTCACTGTGTGTCTCTCTGTCAAATAAATAAAATCTTTAAAAAAAAAAAAAGCCTCCCCAGTGATTCTAATGTGCATTATGTTAAGTTAGTGGTTCTCAAATTTAGCTGCACATCAGGGTCTCCCACAGCTCAGTTCAGTGCATGAGCATCTCAAGGTGGAGATCTAGGTATCAGGTTTTCTTTCCTAAGTGGTAAAGCCCAAACATCAGAATCATCTGAGGCCCTTGTAATTGAATCCAGACTCACATACACGACAGTCCCCAAGTTCTTATTTAAGTCTCAAGTGGGAGCCTTGTGATCTGTATTTTTTTTAAAGATAAAGGTTTTTTCTATATGTGACAGTGTCTGTTGGTTTATATATTGTTTTAAAGATTTTATTTATTTATTTATTTATTTATTTATTTATTTATTTGAGAGGGGTGGGGAGAGAGAGAGAGAGAATGAATGAGAGCAGAGGGAGAGAGAATCTGAAGCAGACTCCGCACTAAGCACAGCCGAATGCAGGGCTCCATCCCACAACCAGGAGATGATGACCTGAGCCGAAACTAAGAGTCAAGAGTCAGATGCTTAACCAACTGAGACACGCAGGTGCCCCAGCAGTCTGTATTCTTAATAAGTTCCCCAGTTTGTGCTGTGGTATGGATTTGAGAATCATCAACTTATGTTCATTCACTAAGTTGGCAGTTAAAAATCTAGTCTTGGTTCTGCTAACTAGTTCTCTGAACTGAGCTTCCTCCTCTATGAAATAAGGAGGTTGGATGAGATGGACATCTGAAGTCCATTCTGACACCAACATGGGGAAGCCTGGGTCATTGGTCTAGTGTGGGACATCTGTTGTTTTGTCTGGTGAAGGCAGCCTTCTGCCCACCTCTTTTGGGGAGTGCACCTCTATTGTGTGGTTCTAATGGGAGCTGCCAATCTTCCTGTAGAAGTCATCTCTGAGGCCACTGTGATGGGTCTAAGTTTGCATATTTTACCCAAATTGAGTCAAATGGAGCAACTGTGCAGTAGCGCTGAGCTTCAGGCCAGAGAACCAAAGACTCTGAGACCTCGCTGGTGACAAAATGGAAGTTGCTGGTCAGGCAGCCACGATACCCATGCTCCGGCCACAACTGAGGGAATGAAGGCGATGTTCAGAAAAGCCAAGGTGAGAGGCAGAGAGAATGTGGCCCACTTGGAATCTCTAATTTTAGGGCCTGCAGTTTGGTTACATGGGTCAGTAAAGTCTCAAGTTAGGTGTCTAACAATCAAAACCCAAACAAACAACAAAAAACTCCCAACTAATACAACTGATCCTCACTAAAAACGACACATTAGAGTTTTACAGAGGTTTTGTGTGTACTTTCTCTCTGCCTCCTAATGATAGCCCCGTGAAGTAGCACATGTATTTTCTTTTCTTTTTTTTTTTTTTAAAGATTTTATTTATTTATTTGAGAGAGAGAGCACATGAGAGGGGGGAGGGTCAGAGGGAGAAGCAGACTCCCTGCCGAGCAGGGAGCCCGATGTGGGACTCGATCCTGGGACTCCAGGATCATGACCTGAGCCGAAGGCAGTCGCTTAACCAACTGAGCTACCCAGGCGCCCGCACATGTATTTTCTTTAAATTCTAAGATATAATAGACATACCATAAAATTCACTATTTTAAAGTGTACTGTGGTTTTTAGTATATTCACAAGGTGTGCAACCACGATCACTGTCTAGTGCCAGAACATTTCATCATCCCAACAGAGCAACCCCATCCCCATTAGAGGTCTCTCCCCATTTCTTCCTAGTCCCAGCCCTTAGTAACCATGAATCTACTTTCAGCTCTTACATTCCCCATTGGAAGGTAAGGACAAGGAGATCTAGAGATTCTGGTGGCTTTCTTAAGCTTTTCTGAAGATGCTAGAGCCAAGATTAGAGCCTGTTAAACCATTCTGTCTCCTTCTGTGGACATATTTATGCCGTTTATTTCCTCAAGTTATTATATTTGTTTGCTATTGTAGATGGGGAAGGGGGTTAAAACAACCACATGTAAATTGTTGCGGTCATTTAGAAATGGTGCCAGTTTGTTCTGAGAGGTCAATTCACTCTGACATGGCTTGCTTTAATTTTTTTAATGTTATGCTTTCTTAATGAAAGAGATCAGATGCTTCTTTGCAACTGAAACCCACTTGACTTCCCCAGGAAGGAAAAAATGGTTATTGAAGTTAAGTCAATTGAGCTGAAATTGACTTTCTTGTAAATCTAAGGAAGAAAACAAGTTTTAGTCTCCTTCAGAACCATATGTCTTAAGTATAGTAATTCCATTTTAGTCTACTAAGCTTCTGAACAGGACAAATAAACCTTATACAGAATTCAGAGTTCAATAGGATTAGGAAAGAGACATCAGAGAGAAGATGTGGATATTATATTTTGATTCATCTGGAGTTCAAACCAACTTGGAGTCTTTCATTTTGGCAGATATTATTTTAGTAAGAGTTTTGCCTACCGACTACTTTAATCTAATTCTAGAAACCAATAAACTGCAATCTAATTGGGAAATGATGAAAGACAGTGATTTGGAGAAACAAATTTGTTTACATGCAGTTTTGTCCAAGTTCAGCTTTGTAGAAGAGTCAGAAATATCCAATCTCTACTTTGGGGGTAAAAAACACATCTAGGGGTACACACCCATATAGCCTGGTATGTATCTCCCTTTGTGTGCTTGCTTTCCATTCATGGGAGTCTATTTCTGTCAATGGGATAATACCAGGCCTGCACATCCCAGCCTTCAGGGCCCCTCAGGGTAAAGGGCTGGAGAACAGCAAGTCCCTAGAACAATTGGGGAGCCTGTTCAGTTTTGGCTGCTTTGTCACTGCTTTGCCAGTCTGTTGAAGCATTTGGGGAACACCCAGTCTTTGCAGAAGCTTGAAATTGGCTCTAGAGAACAAAAATGAATAAAGAATAAATTTTCCCCGAAGCTGAGAACA
The DNA here is from genome assembly GCF_054177405.1 of Leptonychotes weddellii. Taxonomy (NCBI): domain Eukaryota; kingdom Metazoa; phylum Chordata; class Mammalia; order Carnivora; family Phocidae; genus Leptonychotes; species Leptonychotes weddellii. The sequence goes on along the minus strand of NC_138374.1, from coordinate 30,250,501 downwards.
GGGGCCTTCACTCTCCTGTCTAATTTTCTTGCCACTCAGCCACATCTGTATCAGAAAACCCAGTGCACATGTATGCCAGGAGGAGGGAGCACATACACTCTTTCCCACCCCACCCTGGACATGCTGGGTTAATGGTCTCTCTAACAACCAACTGTTAAAAGATGTTCATCTTCTCTGATAGACACATGAAAAGATGCTCAACCTTACTAATCATCAGGGAAATGCAAATCAAAATCACAATGAGATATCACCTCACACCAGTCAGAAGGGATAGTATCAAAAAGACAAGAAATAACAAGTGTTGGCGAGGATGTGAAGCAAAGGGAACCCTTGTGGGAATGCACACCTGAAACTAATATAACACTGTATGTCAACTATACTTCAATAAAATAAAGAGATGTTCACCTTCTATTTGTTTCACAAAGCCATGGTGGTTTCATGCCTCTGTCCTTGGTCCATACTGTCGCTCTACTAGAACATCACACCTCACTTCTCTCAAGACAGTCTCCTAGATTCAGCTTGTGTTGTCCTCCTGGGAAGCCGTTCCTGATCCCTCTCATCTGCAGTCCCAGTTAGGTCCTTCCTCTAGTATCCACCCAATCTCATTCTGCATCCTCCTATCATGATCACTGTCGTACCCTGTTATTACCTTTTCTTTAAAAATATCCCCTATTTGATTGTTTCTACAGGGTCTGGCTTATCCTGCTTATCCCTGTATCCTCAAGATCTGATGTAACACTTGGCTTATAGCAGGCATTTCATTCATTCAAAAACGTGTTGGACACCTACTGTGTGCTAGTACTGTGTAGTGTGCAGCAGCTAATCAGCATACAATGCTTGCTGAATGAATAGTCTCCCATCCCTTGGTTCTCTACCATCTTTTGCAGTGCAGTGGGAAAGAGAGCTTGCCAGGGGGGTTGGGTACCAAGGTGTGAATGGAAAGGACAAGAGTGATATCCCACATTATTTTTGTTTACATGTATTGACTGCTCACTGTGTGCCAGGCACTGTGGCTAGGGCTTCATGTACATTCACACACCTAATACTTTGGTACCATCTTTATCCCCATTCTATAAATAAGGAAACTGAGGTGTAGAGGATGGAGTTTGCTCAAGGTCACAAGGCTAATAAGTGCAGCTAGAATTCAAAGTCAGGCCATCATCACTATATTATAATATACTACTACACTATACTATATTATAATCGGTGGGAGATGAAAGAGAGGTTGTTTTTTTCTGATCTCTGTGAATGGAACTACTTTTCAACCCCAAGAACATATTCCTCAGACGGAGGCAGACTCAGGATCTGGGCTCTGAAAAGCCAGCTCCAGCTGACCACCACTACGCCACAGAGCAGCGAGTAGCTGTGGTTTTGACCCATGTAGTAGCAGGCAGTGTAGCATGATGGTAAAAACCCAGTCTCTCAACTCTCATCTCTACAATGTCCCAGCTCTAGGCCTTTAGGTGAGTCCCTTAACCTCTGTTTCCTCATCTGTAAAATGGGAGATACAGACTGGAAGAGGGTGATCCAGCCATACCAGCTTGCCTGGGACTGCCCAGTTTTAGCTGAAAGTTCTGCATCCTAGAAAGTTTATTAGTCTCAGACAAACCAGGATGGCTGGTCACTCTCAGCCAACTGTTTTGCTGTAGGATTCATGGCCTTTAAGGGAACTGTTTGAGCTCAATATTATCAAACATGGCCACTGAAGAGTCTCTGTAGCAGCTCTCACCCTTAGTCTCTATCAGAAGCACCTGGGGGGCTTGTTAAAGTGCATATTGCTGGGCCCCACCCCTAGAGTTTCCAATTCAGTAGGTCTGAGGTAGGGCCTGAGAATTTGCATTTTTAACAAGTTCCTCAGTCCTGCTGATGCTGCTGGTCCCAGGACCACACCTTGAGAATTACTGCTCTGCACATTTAAAAATCAGTTTGTTATTAGCAAAGAAAGAAAATTGTGTTTGAACTTAAATTTCAACTGCCAGGATAAGAAATGGTGAAGTTTCATAAATATCTTGGTTTATATGTGTATTATCTTGGAGCTACCCAAACTGGCGTTAAGATGAAAATATTGCAGGGGAGGATGTGTTAATAGTTGTGCTAAGAAAATAGGTCTGTTGGTTTAACCAATGAACAGAGTAAAACTGGTTTCTTTGAATTAATCTTTAATATACTAACATGAGATGTAAATCTCTGAGGAAGATATCACATTTCTCAAACTTTTTGATGCCAGAAAACTTTGTTCTCCAGTATCTGGAAACCGTTGCTCGATTTACAGTGGAATAATAAATCATCCCGTCAGTTTTAAAGTAACATTTAAGCCCCAATTTTTTACTCACTAATTGGCCAATTGCTAAATCAGATTATGTAGTATTGAAGATAGTGAAAACATTATTTGTCTATGAATTTCCACAGATCACTGTATGTGTCAAATTTAACTTAGGTTATTCATACATATTTTTCTTTATTACCAAAGGTCTTGGGAGCATCTCTACTCTTGCCATGGACACTTTTGGAGATGGCTGTATGGCTCATACAAATCCTTTCTCTGAGCGTGGCACCCAATGGCTATGTCAGGGCCACCAGACCCTCTCAGCAGCTATAGTCCAGGGTGGTCGCCTGACCCAAGCTGGCTGATCTGTCCTGGGAATTTGGAATTGTGAACTAAAAGACAGAGGCTTGAAAGCCTTTGGAGCTTTTTCATATCACTGGCATAGCACTACTGAGAAGGTCTTTCTGCCTCAGTTTCCCCATGTGTAAAATGAAGCAGATAATAGTATCTACCACACACAACTGGTACCAGGATTGAGTTAATACACATGGAATTCTTAGGGCAGTGCCCGATGCATAGTAAAAACTTTTTAAGTGTGACTGTTTATTAATGCTGTTATTAATTACCACTGCTCAAATCCTTTAAGATGACAAGGCTCCTGCCCTCCCTAAACCTCGGTGGTTCAAATACTCCTTAATTTTCATGAGATAATGTAGTATCCTTCCAAAATATTCCTCTATGGAATATGGTAGGAGGAATAATAGTCACCCAAATAAATATATCCAAGTTCTAATCCCTGGAACCTAATGAACCTTACATACTAAAAGGGACTTTGCAGATGTGATTAAATTAAGGATTTTTACAATTGGGAGGTAGTCCTGGATTCTCTGGGTAGGCCAGAGAAGAGATATGATAATGGAGCAGAGTCAGTGAGATCTGAAGATGCAGCATGGCTGGCTCTGAAGATGGAAGAAGGAGCCATGAGCAAAGGAAGGAAGGCAGCCTCTAGAATCCCAAGAGCCTTGAGAAGGGATGCAGCATGGCCAACACCTTATTTTTAGCCCAGTGAGACCTATTTTGGATGTCTGACTTTCAGAACTACAAAATAATAAAGTTGTGTTGTTTTAAGCCACGAAGTCAGCTGTTACAGCAGCAAGAAGAAACTAATACATGGCATAAGTTAGCCAAAGCCGGATTCTGTTGCTTACAACCAACTGACCAACCAACTAACTAACCAACCAACAAACACTAACCACAGCAGCTCTACAATCATTAGAAGAGTCTGAAGCATGGGGAGGTCTCTGCTGGGTGATTTTTCAGCTTCCTATGGCATCTAATACAATCCCTAGGTGGTATTCTACTTATAACTGGATTGGGCTGGGTGGGGGGGGTGGTCCATGGTGGCTTTACTCATATGCCTGGCACCCTAGTGGGGATAGTTGGAAGGTTAAGCCTTTCTCTCTCATCATGTAGTCTCAGGCACTCTCCACATGATCTTTCTAGCAGGATAGCTAGACTTTGCACATGGCAGCTCAGAGCTCCAAGAGCAAGTATTCCAAGAGAACCAAGCAAAAGCTGGAAGGCTTCTTATGAGCTTGTCTTGGAAGTCCCAGAAAGTCACTTTCACCACATATGATTGGTTAAGGAGCAATGTATGGAATTAGCTCCACCAAGAAGAGCACATAGCTAACACAGAGAGAGGGATGATTTCTCCAAAGCAAGACTGGAGGTACGATTACCAGTGGAGGGAGAAAGGAAGCTAGAAATAAAACAACAGGGTCTCCTTTTTTTTTTTTTTAAAGATTTTATTTATTTGACAGAGAGAGACACAGCGAGAGAGGGAACACAAGCAGGGGGAGTGGGAGAGGGAGAAGCAGGCTCTCTGTGGAGCAGGGAGTCTGATGCGGGGCTCGATCCCAGAACCCTGGGATCATGACCTGAGCTGAAGGCAGACGCTTAACGACTGAGCCACCCAGGCGCCCCAACAACAGGGTCTCCTAATGAAGGTATGGAAGCCAGCCAGTTGAGAGATGAGAGAAAAGCAACCGCCATAGCCAACTTACATTAAAGAGTGCATCTATAGCTTAAAAGAGATAAAATATGTAAAGCAAGTGTTGAATGACGGGTAACTATGAGTTTCATTCTTTGTTTCTCATTTAAATCACTTTTTAATGTACTGATAAAATAACAATATCAAGAGAAATAATAGCATTCAGGATTCTACCACCTTGGCACATAGTTTTGAGTTTTCTCCTTTCCCTCCAGTCCATACCCTTCCATACAGTTTTTGCAAGGTTAATTAATTTGTCACTTGGTCTTTAGAATACCCACAGGGTACACTAAAGTATAGGGCTTTTATCTACCATCCCATGAAAGTTTTTATAGAAATAAATTTAACTGTTGAGATTATTTTTTTCTTTATTGCATAAGCTGCAACAGTTTTAAATGACTTTAAAGAAAAAAATTCATCCATAATTCTGACACTGTAATACAATAAATTTAATGTTCATATATTACCAGTTAGTCTTGGTTCATACCCATTCATGCTTTTTTCTTTTCGAAGTTGGAATCACAATGGTTTTGCATTCTTCTTTTTTTTTTTTTTAAAGAACTAAATGCTAACCATAATCATTTGGTTTTCATTTTAGGAAGTCTTAAAATCTATGTTTAATACTTGCATAATATTCCATCTAGTGGCAGAGCATAATTTCCTAAAGCTAACCCTTATTGTTAGAAATTAAAGTTGTTTCCATTTCTAATTTTCAGGCCTAGCATTTTACTTTTGCCAACCTAATTTCTGGAAATGAATCATCAGGGCAATGGCTGCCTCCCCCAGTATAAATGTGCCTCGGTGCTTAGTAAGCACTGCTCCATTCTAGTCCGCATAGGCTGAGCCTATGGTCATGCCACTGGCAATTCGACTATAGCTTCCCACAACCTTGGCAGTACTGGGTATTATCTTAAAAAACAAAGCACAGTGAAGTGGGAGGAACTGGTCTAATAGGCATAAAATGGTATTTGTTTTTCTTGAACTTTATTTTGCTATTGCTATTTTACCCAACTTTTTATTTTGAAAGTTTTTAAACTTACAGAGGTTGAAAGAATAATATAGTGAGGCTCATATTTCCTGTACATATATTCACCTGTTGTCAATATTTTGCCACATTTGCTTTTTCTCCTTCTTTCTCAACACACACACACACAATTTTTTTGCTGAGCCATTTGATAGCTGTAGACATCATTGATATTCTATTCCTAAATACTCCATCATGTTTTTCCTACATAACCAAAATGCCATTATCATTCACAGGAAATTTAACTGTGATACAAGTCAGTGTCTAATGTATAGTATAGAAGAAAATTTCCCCAATAATTACAAAATGCCTTTTTTTTTTTTTTTAAGTAGGCTCCATGCCCAGTGCAGAGCCCAACATGGGGCTTGAACTCACAACCCTGAGATCAAGACCTGGGCTGAAATCAAGAGTTGAATATTTAACCAAATGAGCTACCCAGGTGCCCCACAAGATGCCTTTTAAAGCTGTTTTTTAAAATCCAGGATTCAATCAAGGTTCACACGTTGCATTTTTTTAATCACATCTGTTAGCTTTCTTTTGGTCTAGAAAAGTACGTTGCTGTATTTTTAACTCTTTTGGACTTTTTTTTTTTTTTAATAGTCCTGACCAACAGTTTCATAGTATATCCCACATTCTGGATTTGCCACGTTGTATTCTTCATGATTAAATTCAGGTCAAACATTGTGGTCAAGAACATTATACATGTGATGATGTATGTGCTTCCCATTGCATCCCATCAGGAAGCACATTATATCAGGTCATACAATTATTGCTCATGCTAAGTTTCATCACTGGACTGTCTGTTGTAAAAGGACCTTTTCCCTCCCTCTGATACTCAGAGACCTATGAATATCATGTTTTCCAGCTTTTCACCCAGAGTGTTTGGGATCCACTGACAATGCTTCCTAATTAGTTACGTTGGTGGCCCAAAATTATTTCTAATTCAATTCTTCTTCCTTTTTAACATAATTCTTATGTATAAATGAGCTACAACTCTCTTTTAAAATACTAGTATGAACTCATGAGTTCTTTTTTCAATACAGTGTTAAAATCTATTGTATTGCTACTGTTTTTGAAGCTCAAATTGCCCCAAATTTGATTCAATAAGAGCTTCTCAAGCTAATTCCTGTGTCCTTTTGACATATCCCCACTGGTCTTTCTGCACTTGTTTGCATTTTGGCACAAGAAGACATTATAAGCTCACCTTGTGCTTTCATTACCCCAGACCTGGAATAAGTAATTTCTCTAAGGAAACCTGGTTCCTTTTAGGAGGAAATGTTATGTAGTAACCAAGATCTGGGTGGTAGTTATGCTCATTGCTACTGGGGTTTCACTGTTTCTAGGCCCTGTCTGTGGAAAGGCTAACGTGTGTATTTGTATGTGTGTGTATCTATTTGAAATCATGATTTCACACTGATACCTCCAATTCAAACTTATCATCACAAGATTTTTCCTCAGCTTCCCCTACTCCACATTTGTATTTCCCTTCTACCATAGTGAAAATCCTGGTTCCCAAATATATCAATATATTACTCAATTATACTATATGGAAAAAACAGTTTCTGAATTACTATGTCAATATCATTACCAAAATAAACCCTCAAAGTAAAATTCAAGATTTTCTTGAAGATTTTTTTGTTCGTTTGTCCTTTGACTATATCCCATAAGGATGTACTATTAGAATATCATGCTCAAAATTTTCTTGGATAAATTTATTACTTTTTTGTGGGGCTTCTTTCACTTAGTATAATTATTTTGAGATTCATTCATTTTGTTGCATGTATCAGCAGTTTATTCCTTTTTATTGCTGAGTAGTATTTCATTATAAGGATATATCACAATTGTTTATCCATTCATCTGTTGATGGGTATTTGGGTTTTTTCCAGTTTGGGGCTTCTCTTAGTCTGTTAAGTCTGCTATTGCACAAAACTGTAGACTGGGTGGCCTAAACAACAAACATTTATTTCTCATAGATCTGGAGACTAGGAAGTCCAAGATCAAGGTATCAGCTGATTCACCTCCTGATGAAGGCCTTCTTCCTGGCTTGCAGACAGCCACTTGTTCATATGTCCTCACTTCTTTTAAGAACACTAAGCCCATCATGGAGGTCCTACTCTCATGACCCCACCTAAACTTAATGACCTCCCACAGGCTCCAACTCCAAATACCATTACATTGGGGCTAGTGCTCCAACATAGGAATATGGGGGAAGAGGACACAAATATTCAGTCCATAACAAGACTATTACAAATAAAGCTCTTTTTTTTAAAATCTTTTTTTAAGATTTTATTTATTTATTTGTCAGAGAGACAGAGGGAGAGAGCACAAGCAGGGAGAGTGGCAGGCAGAGGGAGAAGCCGGCTCCCCACTGAGCAAGGAGCCGATGTAGGGCTCAATTCCAGGACCCTGGAATCATGACCTGAGCTGAAGACAGATGCTTAACCGACTGAGCCACCCAGGCGTCCCACAAATGAAGCTCTTATGACCATTCATGTAAAGTCTTTGGATATTTGCTTTCCTTTCTCTTGGGTAAACACTTGAAAGTGAGATTGCTGAGTCCATATAGTAGGTGTGTATGTTAACTTTTTAAGAAACTGCCAGAGTTTGGGGTGCCTGAGTGGTGCAGTCAGTGAAGCGTCCATCTCTTGGTTTTGGCTCAGGTCCTGATCTCACAGTCTTGAGATCAAGCCGCGCGTTGGGCTCTGCACTCAGCATGGTGTCTGCTTGATATTCTCTTCCCTCTGCCCCTCCCACTCATGCTCTCTCTCTCTCTAAAATAAATAAACCTTAAAAAAAAGAAAGTGACAGTTTATATACGATTTTTCATTCTTACCTATAATGTATGAGTTTCAACTGTTTCCTATCTTTACCAATAAATTACAACACTTGTATTATCAATCTTTTTAACTTTAACCATTCTATTAGATGAGTATTGGTATTTCATTGCAATTTTGATTAACTAACATAACTAACGAAATTCATGCAATAACTTGCCACTCATATATCTTCTTTGCATAAGTCTCCATACAAATCTTTTACCCGTTTTTAAAATTGGGTTCTTTGTTCTCTTATTATAGTGTTTTCAGAATTCTTTATATATATATATTCTGGATTCAAGTCCTTTATCAGATATGTAATTTCCAAATTTTCTCCCAGTCTTTAGCTTTTTTCATTCCTTCACAGCGTCCTTTGAAGAGTAGAATTTCTTAATTTTGTTAAAGGTCAATTTTAAGTGTTTTATTATGTGGATCAAGTGTTAAGTGCTGAATCTAAAAAAAATCTCTGCTTAATCCAAAGTCACAAACATTTCTCCAGTCAGTTTTTTATATTTTAGGCTTTGAATTTAGATCTGTGATCCATTTTGAGTTAATTTTTTATATGGTATATGAATTGAGGTTTTTTTTTTTTGCATATGGATACCCAGTTATTCCATTTTTTAAAAAAATACCTTGTTTTTTTTAACTTAACACATCCTAGAGATCACTTGATATTTGTTAATAGAAATGTTTAACATTCTTTATTATGTCCACATGGTATTCAGTTATATGAATGTGCCATAATTTATTCAAACAGCCTCCTAAATAGGACTTACGTTTTTTTCAATATTTTAAATTTGAGAATTACAAATAATTTTATGATGGATAACCTTGTGCATATTTTGTGTCTTATTCATTTTATTTACTTTTATCTTTGAGTGAACTTTAGACTGCCTATTTTTCAGATATTTTCAGATAGAGTTATGTTGATGTTTTGAGGCCTAAGCTTAACTCTTGGCCATATTAATTAGTCAAGAACTTACCACTTGCTAGGAAGTGTACTAGGTGCTCTACACAGGCAAGCTAATTTCATTCTCCCACTCTCTGATTATTATTCCCATTTTAAAGGTGAGAACTCTGGGATATTAATCCAGCAGTTCTGAAATGCTATTGGGTCTGGGCCATTTTAAGAATCTGAAAAAAGCTGAAAACTTTTGCAGAGAAATTCATCTGCATGACATTTGGCCTCCCATTCCTAGGAACTCACAGACTCATCTACCCTGGCTTGTACGTGCCCTCACCCACAGGTAGATTAATAAGAGTAGCTGTACTTCAAACTTTCCCTTCAATCCTCTTGCCATGCAGATCTTACATTTTTCTGATAACCAAGTGGTCAGCAGGGGAAGGAAGATAGAGTACAGCCCTATTTGTCCCTGAGAAAGCAGTTGCAGAAGCTACAGTAGGGGCTGGGATTGGGGGATGGTCCCAGGTAGATTAATCAAAGTGATTTGATGCTAGCAAAACACTTGCTTAAGCCAGGTCATCTCACTGAGAAGTCCTGGCCATCTGACTCCCTCAAAATACTTACAGTCTACAGACACAAGGCTTTGGTGCAAGATTGTTGAATTAACTAAATGGATTCTAATATTCTGAAGTGGGTGTTGGGGAGAACCGTCCAGAACTATGCCATGCATATGCATTGGCTCAGTCAACGAATAATGTTAATGTTTATCAAGTACCTCCATCTTTGCAGCACATAACTGAGCTTCATTCCTGGTGGCTCTTGATTCTCAGAAACCTGGTGGCTCTTGATTCTCAGAAACCCATCACTGACCAACAGGTGCATCCACAGGCTACTTGAAGTGTCCATGGCCTCAGATTAGGAATTCTTGGGCTAAGGAAAGTATCTAATTAGAGTCACAGCTCTATGCTGTCTGACTTACCAGAATGCATGTAGCTTAATATAGCTGAAAAATGAAAAACTTTAATGAACTATGGCAGAGCCTCCAGCCTCTAATAAATCTGAGCATGACTGCTCCTCCAAGAGTGGAATTATGCTCAGAGTTCAGACCAAATTGCATTAACTGTTGCTTCCATGTACTCAATAAAAAATAGAAGCATGAGTCACATTCCCAATTCTAAAAGTAATACTTTTCAATACTGTAGTAAAGGCTGCAGAAATGAATCTGGTTGGATCTTAAGGACTGAACCCCTGTGGAGTTACCATCATCAAGAGCTGGTCATTATCTTTGAGGGGCCAGAGATTTCATTTGGTTGTTGACCCAAACCTGCTTAGGAGCTAAAGGAGGCTCCTGGCCTGTCCGAGGATGCATGTGGCTCAAAGCAGAGGCCATGTTGGTGTATCCTTGTGGGTGGGAGCCAGAGTCTGAGAAAGATGTCATGAGATGTCAAATGGCTCAAGTGAGATATCACATTCAGCACCAGGGTGTTCAGGAGGAAGATGGGTCATTGAAGATCAAGACGGCAGAATCACTAACTTTAGGAACAGTTGCCTTGGTTCAAATCCTGATTCTCCTACTTAATTTACTTAATCTTCTTCCTGTAACTATACTAAATGAGTTAAAATGTATGATGTCAATAAAATAGTGCCTGACATATTGTGTTATTATATAATATCATAGCTAAGGGGAGAACAAAGATAAGCCAGGACAGCAACCAAGAGATCAGATTGGAAAAGAACCTGGTATTTTACAAAGTGAAGCCCTAAGACTAATTTTCTCTGGTTAAAATCTGCCTGAATAATGGGCCTCCAACAACATCTGTGTCCAAATCCCCAGAACCTGTGAATATGTTACTTTATATGGCAACAGGGATTTTGTGGATGTGATTAAGTTAAGGATCTTGAGATGGGAAGATTATCCTAGATTATCAGGGTGATCCAAGATCATAAGAAGGATCCTTAGAAGAGGGAGACAAGACTTCAGAGAAGGACATGTCACAGCAGAAGCAAAGATGGAGATCGTGAGCCAAGGAAGACAGTCAACTCTTGGAAGCTGGAAAAGGCAAGAAAGATCCTGCCCTAGAGCTTCTGAAGGGACCAGCGCTGCTGACACTTTGACTGTAGCCCAATGAGACTGAATTTGGACTTCCAACCTCTAGAACTATAACATAATAAACCTGTGTTGTATTAAGACACTAAATCTGTGGTAATTTGTTACATCAGCAATAGGAAATGAATACAGTCTTCATCACTCAATGAAGTATCGATACTTCCATTTTACCTCTGGGATGATACTTCCTGATAACACAGATTATGCTCCCAAATCTCTCCTGTAAGTTGTATCCAGAGAACACTGTCAGGTGGCTCTTTCAGGTAGTTTTCTGCAAGCATTATTGCCCTGCCTGGTGTATGTTTCTGGCCATTTCAGTCACAGAGGGTGGTGCTTGTTTTACTTTATCCATTGATTGGATCATATAGTGAGGGATTTATATTCTGGATAACATATTTAAGGGTGTTGTAGTTTATACAGTAGCTATATGCCATTAAAAAGAAAGCATACACCAATACTTTGTGAAATAAGTCATTTTGGGGGTACTTAAGTCATGTTTTTAGGTATTAGTGGGACTATTTAAAAAATCCTACAATGACTCCTTTGGAAATGATTTTGTTTAATTGGAAGCATGTCTTTATGAGCAGTATCTTTAAATTATAGATCTCACTTCTGGTTTTTGCTCATTTACACACTCATCCTTTCAACCAGTATCCACTGAGATGTCATTTAGTGCTGGCCTGTATCATAGGAGCTGGGAAATGATAATGAATGGAGTCAGACAATAAACAAATAAATAGGAAAATATATTGGGCTGTTGAAAAAAAAAAAAACCCAGCTACATAGAAACTAAAATAAGGTGATGCGGTAAAATTGAAATAAGCTTTAAAAACTCACTACTGATCACCCTGTGGAACGATTACCTCCCACGTATGGGAAGGTGTCTTGAGAAATGCCTTTCCATCTATGAAGCTTTGACATAGCTCAAAGAGAGGACCTAGGTGGAAGCTGGAGCGTGTTTCCTCTGTAAGTTTGAAGATGAACTTACTTGTTCTTTCTACGGCAAAAGAAGAGAATGTGTTAAAAGACCTTCACACAGGAGACACACAATGAATATGTATTAGTATTATTCATCATTTGTCAATGCCCAGCCCTCCATAGTGTTCTAAGTTCACTGGGCAAGTGAAGTTACAAATACACAGCAATTGGTTTCACTTGGGCAATGGTCTATTCCAAGTATTCACGGTTAGAGGATGGGTGATTGGAAAGGTCATCTGTGTCCCGTGTTGGGTGCCCACAGCAATGACAATGGCAGCATTCCTTCTTCAGAGGAATGCTCTGTTCACCGTCACCTGCCTGGTCCCAGGGTGTCTGCTTGGTAGAAACCAAGCTGCTGTTTCCCCAGTGAGGCACAGAGGAGACAGTGCCCCATGACTTCTGACAACCTTCAAGTCCCTTGTCCCCAAGTACAAGCAAGGAGCTTCCCATACTTGAGTCTGTTGTTTGCTGCCTTAGTTCTGAACCACCTTCTCCCAACTGCTCACTGTTCCATTTTGATTCTTGTCTTTAATTTTAGATTCAATGTTCAGGATCATTTTCCCATCACTGACCCTATATCTCCCAAAAATTATTCTCTATCCCAGCTGTGCTGCTGCCTCGCATCAGATCAGATAACCGCCCCCCGCCCCCCGCCTCCAAGTTCACTTCAACCCTCTGAAGCAGCTTTTCCTCAGACATTTCCCATGTGAACAGCTCCCCACCCCAGCCCTCAAGCTTTCCCTACCCCATTTCGTGAGCTTGAAAACCAAGCAGTCAGAGAGTGTTTTTCAGAGACATTAGCCTAAAGGCAGTATAATAATAGGGGTTAACCAAACAGGTTCTGGAAAAACACAGCCTGGCTTTGAAAAGTAGGCCGTCCACTTATTAGCTATGCAAACTCGGGCAAATTTAACTCGCAGACTTCTCATCTATAAAATGGGGCCAATGATTCACTGAGGTCATGCCTATAAAGAGCTTAGCTCAGAGCCTGGCTCATAGTAAGTAAATGTTAGCTACTACGGGTCCCACCCTTGGTCCTTTATCACAGATTTACTCAATAGCATAGTGACCTGAAAGTGTCAAAGTGCCTAACTTTCCACCAAAGTATAATCCAACATAAAGGCATGCATTTTATAAATCTTAAGAATGGATCCTCCTTCTCTAAAATCAAAATGGAGAAATGTGTGGTTGTATATGGCTCATGGAAGAGATGAGAGGATGATTCTCTGGAGGTTTTCACCCAGTAAATGTGACAAGTTACCAATGGCAGAAACCATTTGATCGAGGCTTAGCCATAGAACATCCTGAGAAAATGTGGGAAAATGGTAGCCCGTAGCTGGGTGAAAAGTGGAGAATAACGCTGAAAAGACAGGAAAGGGAAGGTAACGGAGAGCCTCAAATGTCATGTTGAACAGTAAGCAGTAATAGGCTATAGGCATAAGAGACCCACACCCTGGATATGAATACTGGTGCTCCTCAGACTAAGTAAGACAGTGGCATTCAAACTTTTCTGAATATGACACACAGTGTAAAAAATGTTTACATGGTGTTCTAGGACACACACGGTCTCTCTCTCACTCTCTCACAGTCCTGAATCAAAGGCTAATAAAACAGTTCTTACCCTTAGTATGCATGATGTATTTTGATATTTTCTCTTCTATTTTATTTCATATTTTTAAAGCTGCTAGCCATGGCCACTAAATTGATCTCATGACCCATTAATGAGTTGCAGCCCACAGTTGAACTAAGAAAAATTACTTTCATATCTCTGAACTTTAGATTCCTCATCTCTGAAAAGGAGATAATGCTCGTGCTGTAGAGTGGGGAAAGAAGATAAATTATGAAAAGCACCTGATAGAGTGCTTGATACATAGTGCACACTCAGTAAGTGACAGTTGAAAATATGGTTGCCAATGTATTGATGGAATTAGTGAGAGAAATTCTGAGCAGCTAAAGATTCCTGAGAATTTTAAGTCTGGTGATTAGGGAAAATTGTGCAGTGACATGAATTGGGTGAGGAGTCAGGAGAAGGCTAACTGGGGTACCTTCAGATTTCATTGCATGGCTTCAGTTTTGCTCTTATTTTCAGACCATAAAAATCATACCTGCTTACTATGCAGTTTGGTTTTTGTGTTTTTAATTTTGTGTTTTTGATACCTTAACATGCAGTTTCAAATATTTATGTTTTTAAACATCCACTCAAATTCCTTCTATTGCTTTTAAGACTTAGAAAGCACCTCCCCACAATTGGACGAATGAAATATTCACCTGCACTTTACTTTTTTATGTTAATGGTTTCATTTTAACATTGAGTTATTCATTCTTCTGTACTTTATTTGATGTGTGTGAGTGAGGTGAGGGTCTTACTTGACATTTTGTCAAATAGTCAATTTTCCTAATATTTCCAATTGTTTAATAATCCATCCCTTTCCCATTGATGTGTTATTAATTTTATCATTTATTAAATCCATATATGTTATATATATGCGTGTGTGTATTTGGGTTATTTTCAAATCCATCTTTTCTATTATTTTGTTCAGTTCAGTCTTGAGACCATATATTTTTTCTTTTTGTAGAATTGAGAAATTTTTCAAACATAGAAATGTGCAGAAAGTAATAAAAACTATGTATCCACCTCTCAGAACAAACACTATTACTTGTTTGAGAGGTGGATACATAGTTGAAACATTTGTTTCAGGTATCTTTTTAAATTAATAAACTTGAATTTTTAGAGCAATTTTAGGGTCATAGCAAAATTGAACAGAAAGTACAGAGTTCCTATATACCTCCTGTCCCCACACATGTACAGTCTTTCCCACTATCTACCTCTTGCCCCAGAGTGGTACATTGGTTACAACTGATGAATCTACACTGATACATCATTATTATCCAAAGTCCATAGTTTAAATTAGGGTTAACTTTTGGTGGTGTATATTCTGTGGGTTTTGACAAATGAATAAGGACATGCAGAATAGTTTAGCTGCCCTAAAATAGTTTAGCTGCTCCAAGTATTCATCTCTCCCTCCTACCTAACCCCTGGCAAACACTGATCTTACTGTCTCTATAATTTTGCCTTTTCTGAAAGTCATATAGTTGAAATCATACAGTATGTAGCCTTTTCAGATTGGGTTCTTTCACTTAGTAACATACATTTAAGATTCCTCAATGTCTTCTTATACCTTGCTATTTCATTTCTTTTTATCACTGAGTAATATTCCATTGTCTGGTTATACCACAGTTTATTTATTCACATACTGAAGGATAGCTTGGTTGCTTCCAAGGTCTGGCAACTATGAACAAAGCTGCTATAAACATCTGTGTGCAGGTTTTTATGTGGACGTAAGTTTTCAGTTAATTTTGGTATATACCAATATGCTGGATTGCATGTAAACAGTATGTTTAGTTTTATAAGAAACTGCCAAATTATCTTTCAGAGTAACTGTACCATTTTGCATTCCCATTAGCAACATAAGAGTTCCTGTTGCTCTGCATCCTTGTCAGCATTTATATCATCAGTGTTTGGGATTTTAGCCATTCTAATAGGTACGTAGTGGTATCTCATTGTTTTTTTAATTTGTAATTCCCTAATGATATATGATGTTGAACATCTTTTCACATGCTTACTTGTCATTTGTATATCTTCTTTGGTGAGGTGTCCAGGTCTTTTGCCCATTTTAAAAATTGGGTTGTTCATTTTCTTATTGTTGAGTTATAAGAGTTACTTGTATATAGTCAGAATGGCTAAAATTAACAAGTCAGGATACGACAGATGTTGGCGAGGATGTGGAGAAATGGGAACTCTCCTACACTGTTGGTGGAAATGCAAGGTGGTGCAGCCATTCTGGAAAACAGTATGGAGGTTCCTCAAAAAGTTGAAAATAGAACTACCCTATGACCCAGCAATTGCACTACTGGGTATTTACCCCAAAGATACAAATGTAGTGATCCAAAGGGGTACGTGCACCCCAATATTTATAGCAGTAATGTCCACAATAACCAAACTATGGAAAGAGCCTAGATGTCCATCAACAGATGAATGGATAAAGATGTGGTGTATACACACACACACACACACTGGAATATTATGCAGCCATCAAAAAAATTAAATCTTGCCATTTGCAACTACATGGATGGAACTAGAGGTTATTATGCTAGCAAAATAAGTCAATCAGAGAAAGACAAGTATCACATGATCTCACTTATATGAGGAATTTGAGAAACAAGACAAGAGGATCATAGGCGAAGAGAGGAAAAAATGAAACAAGACTAAACCAGAGAGGGAGACAAACCATAAGAGACTCTTAATCCCAGGAAACAAACTGAGGGTTGCTGGAGTGGTGGGGGGGTGGAAGGGATGGGGGAGCTAGGTGATGGACATTGGGGAGGGTATGTGCTAGGGTGAGCGCTGTGAACTATGTAAAACTGATGAATCACAGACCTGTACCTCTGAAACAAATAACACATTATATGTTAAAAAAAAAAAAATAGTAGGAAGGGAAAAATGAAGGGGGGGAAATCGGAGGGGAAGACGAACCATCAGAGACTATAGACTCTGAGAAACAAACTGAGGGTTTAGAGGGGAGGGGTGTGGGGGGATGGGCTAGCCCAGTGATGGGTATTAAGGAGGGCACATACTGCATGGAGCACTTGTTATACGCAGACAATGAATCATGGAACACTACATCAAAAACTAATGATGTAATGTATGGTGACTAACATAAAAAAAAAAAAGGTTACTTGTATATTTTGGGTAAGAGTCCTTTATCAGATGTGTCCTTTTTTAAATGTTTTCTCCCAGCCTGTAACTTACCTTCTCACTCTCTTGACTGTCTTTCATAGAGCAAAGGTTTTTAATTTTTTTTTAAAAGATTTTATTTATTTATTTGACAGAGAGAGACACAGTGAGAGAGGGAACACAAGCAGGGGGAGTGGGAGAAGGAGAAGCAGGCTTCCCGCTGAGCAGGGAGCCTGATGTGGGGCTCGATCCCAGGAGCCCGGGATCATGACCTGAGCTGAAGGCAGACGCTTAACGACTGAGCCACCCAGGCACCCCAGAGTTTTTTAATTTTAATGAAGTCCAGCTTCAGATATTTTTAAAGACCAAAAGTATTACAGATACAATTGATGTGATATTTATACCCTTCCCTTTCATCCCCTTACCGGGCTAGTGGCAAATTTCTGTCATGACGTTTGTGTACACACATCCTGTTCATGTTTTTACATTTGCATTTCATGTGTGCCCATAAACTAGATATAATCTTATCTTGTTTGTTTTAAAAATTTACAGCGATGGTATCCCACTGTACATGACATTCTGCAATTTTTGTTTTTCACTTAGCATATTTTTTAGATATATCATGTTGATACTTATAAATCTAATGCATTCACTTAAATTATTGTATAGCATTCTGTCACATGAGTAAACAAAAATAAATGTGTTAACACATCACCCAACAGATGTACATTCAAACATTCGGGCTTGTTTCAATATTTTTCTTTTTCTTTCTTTTTTTTGGACAATTAACAACAAGGCTGCAAAGAAAGTATAGTATGTTTCTTTATGTATATATGCAGAAATTCCTCTGCATATATACCCAGATGTGAAACTTGATTTGTAGTATAAGGATATCTTCAACTTCACCAGATACTGCCTAACTGCTCTTCAAAGTGTTTGTACCAATTTACTGTCCCAGCAACAGTATATAAATTACCACATCCCATAATTCTAACATTTGTTCTTGCCAGACTATATTTATTGTTGCCAAAAGCTGATGTAAAAAACTATCTCAATTTAAAATATTTTAGTTTTTCCGAGATTATAAATGAGGTTTAGCATGCTTTCCTATGCTTATTGTCCTTTCCATTTATTTTTTTCCTGTCAATTACCGGTTCATATCATTTGCCCATTTTTTATTTTTCCTACTGATTTCAAGACAGTCTTTATGTTGCAATTTTCCTCTTCCAATCTTTGTATTTTGTTTTAACTTTGTTAACAATGCCTATGGTTATACAGGTTACAGAGTAAAGCTGAATTTACCAATTTTCTCTTATTATTTAGCTTTTTAAAGAACTTTATCAAAAAACTCCTTTTCTGCTCTGGGAATGCAGACCTTTATCCTACGTTCTTGTCTAAAAGTTATAAAGTTCTTATATTTGGGAGGGTATGTCTCCTTCCTTTATCCACTATCACAGAGTCACCCTGGCTCTTCTATGTCAGATGCCAAAGAAAACAAAACAGTCCTTTAGGCACTGAGGAAAGTGATCAAATCATCTAAAAAAAAGAAATAAATGAAGACCGGCCTCAGACACCTCTTAAATACATGAAGAAAGGATGCCACAAGCAGAGAAGGCTAAGCAGGTGTGGGAAGTTCTCTAAGGAAGATACCCAAGGCTGCAAACATCCCACAAAGGAGGCAAGATGCCAAAGAAAATGACACACCCTGAAGGGAAATCCTATAATTCCATGTTGGAAGAAGCTCAAGAAGTTTGAAAGCACTTTATTGGAAGAGGTGAGAAAACAAGCACTCACATACATTGCCAGTGGAAATATAAATTGTTACAACCCCTATCATGGTCAATCCTGCAGCAGTTTTTAAATTGGAAACTTCTGAAACCTTTCGAAACCTAGCAGTTCAACTTAGAGCAATTTCTCCTGGAGAAATACTACTCATGGGTGAGTCAAATGATGTGCATACAAGGCTATTCATTGCAGCAGCCCTTTTTGTAACTGCACAAGGATAGAAACAACTTAGATATCCATCAAGGGAGGACTGGATATGTAAATAATGGGATGGCTACATACTGGGGTGCAACTGTTAATAAAGGAAACAGTACTCTGTACTATTATGGGAAAATCTCTAAGGCACCCTGTTAGGTGAAAATATCCAAGGTACATAAAACATAGTGGGTTATTGATACATTTTTTTATTTTTTTATTTTTTTTAGATTTTATTTATTTATTCGTGAGATACAGAGGCAGAAGGAGAAGCAGGTTCCCCGCGGAGCAGAGAGCCCGATGTGGGACTCCATTCCAGGACCTTGGGATCATGACCTGAGCAGAAGGCAGACACTTAACCGACTGAGCCACCCAGGTGTCCCTCATACATTTTTTTAAAAGAAGGTACAAATAAATGTTTGAATCTGCATAGACCAGCCCTCGGAGGGTACCTAAGTGGTTGTGTGTGGGTGAGGGAGATGGAGAGAGAGAAACTTACTTTTTGCACCTTTTGAATTCTTGCCTGTGTTCCTTAATCTACAGATATAAAGTGATTCAAATTGATCTACAGATTCAATCCCTACCAAAATCCCAGCTGTCTTTTTTGTAGAAATTGGCAAGCCAATCTTAAAAGTCATACGGAAATGCAAGGGACCCAGAATAGCTAAAACAACCTTGAAAAAGAAAAAAGTCAGAGGAATCACACTGCCCGTGATAGCTATTAAGTAAATAAATTTAAAATTTTAAAATTATTTATTTATTTACTTAAAATTTAAAGTTAAGTAAATAAATTTAAAAACTAACAAGAACCAAGGTGCCTGGGTGGTACAGTAGACTAACCATCCAATTCTTGGTTTTGGCTCGGTCCTGACCTCAGGGCCCTAGGGTCGACCCCTGCATCAGGCTCCACACTGAGCATGGAATCTGCTTGGGTTTCTCCCTCCCCTTCCCTCTGCCCCTCCACCCTTTGCACGCACATGCTCATGTTCTCTTTCTCTCTCTTTCAAATAAGTAAATAAATCTTTAAAAAAAAAACAAGAACCTAACATGTTAAAAATTGTCCATTTAATTTCTTTTTAAAATTAATGGCATAAGATTTTTCATAGGGTTGTCATGTGAACTTTTACTCTCTACTATAATTCTAGTTATGTCCAACTTCTTTGGAGCCAGACTGCCTATGGTCTTTTTACAACTGGCCATGAAACTTTAGCCAATTACTTAACTCCTCTGTGCCTCAGTTTCCTATTACGCAAATAAGAATTATAATTGCATTTTTTTCATGGGCCTATTGTGAGGATTAATACTTCATCTGATACTATGTCACCTTTCAATAAATATAAATTTCACAACTATTCTCACACTATATATTTACGTATTTTTGCTTTCATCTTAATTATTCTTGCTAAAAGCTTACCTATCTTATTAGTGTTTTTAAAAATCCATTTTTTTTTGTTTTCTATTTAAATAATGTATTATTTCTCTTTTAGGCTTTAGTCTGTTGTTCTCTGACTAGTTTCTTTGCTGAATGCTTACACAGTTTTTTTATACTTTTCTCTTTTTATTTATTTTTATTTATTTACTTACTTATTTTTTTTTTAAAGATTTTATTTATTTATTTGAGAGAGAGAATGAGATAGAGAGCACGAGGGGGGGAGGGTCAGAGAGAGAGGCAGACTCCCTGCTGAGCAGGGAGCCCGACGCGGGACTCGATCCCGGGACTCCAGGATCATGACCTGAGCCGAAGGCAGTCGCTTAACCAACTGAGCCACCCGGGCGCCCTATTTACTTACTTATTTTAAAGATTTTATTTATTTGACAGAGAGAGACACAGCGAGAGAGGGAACACAAGCAGGGGGAGTGGGAGAGGGAGAAGCAGGCTTCCAGCAGAGCAGGGAGCCCAATGTGGGACTCGATCCCAGGACCCTGGGATCATGACCTGAGCTGAAGGCAGATGCTTAACGACTGAGCCACCCAGTGCCCTACACTTTTCTCTTTTTAAATAAATGCTTTTTTAAAGACTTATTTATTTTAGAGAGAGAGAAGCAGGGGGAGGGGCAGAGGGAGAGAGAGAGAGAATCCTCAAGCAGACTCCCTGTTGAGTGGGGAGCCTGATGTGGGGCTCGATCCTGGGACTCTGAGATCATGACCTGAGCTAAAATCAAGAGTCAGATGCTCAACTGACTGAGCTACCCAGGCGCCCCTTGAATAAATGCATTTGAAAGTTATAAATTTCCCTTCAGTACGTCTTTAGGTATAGCCAACAAGTTTGAGTATGTAGTTTATTTTTTAAAAACTGTCATTCAGTTCTAAATATTTCAGAATTTCTGTTATGATTTTTTTCTTTAGCCTATGTATTATTTGGAAATATGTGTTTTCTTTTCTAAACTGTTCAAGTCAGATTTCTTGGTTGCAAACAACAAAAACCAATTCTTGAGAGCTTAAGTGGAAAAGGAATATATTATACCAGAATCACTGGGAAGCCTGGAGAATCAGGCTCAGAAAATGGCTGGAACCAAGAAAGGAAAGACACAGCCATGCTCATATGACAGGAACAACCAGCTTAGGACTAGCTGCTGGTGTTTCTCCACTGGACACTCACTGCTACCCCATGACTTCTGCCTGTGGATGCTGAAATGTCACCTTTGCTCCCCACCTAATGTCTTTCTTTTACAACATTCTTTTAGCTAATCATTTATTTTTTTTAACGATTTGTTGAAATTTTCAGTCAAGTTTTTTGAAACTTCTCAATATGGAAAATTTTAAACAAATGTAAAAAGAGGAAGAATATTATAATGAAATCCAATGTGATGATCACCTTAGTTTCAGCAATATCAGCATTTTTTGGCAAGTTTTTAAAAAAAAACCTAGTCTAGAGGGATTTTATTAAATATTAAATATTAACTTAGTAGAAATTGACAATTTTTAATCTTTAAGTCTCCCCATGAATGAATAGCATGTCTCTCTTTATTTATCCAAATCTAATTTCTCCAAAATGACTAGACACGTGTGTGTACACACACATGTATATATATGTATTTATATCATCATGATTATCCCTAATTTCCATATTTTAATGCTTTTGTTGCTATTATGAATGAGATCATCCCAATATATCTCTAAGTAGATATTAGTGTTATATAGAAAAGCTGTTGATTTTTGAATATTTCACTTATATCCAGTGACTCTAGTAAGTTCTCATTAATTCTAAGTATTTTGTAGTTTTGTCTTGTATTATCTAGAAACATAATCACATTTTTTCTGCAGGTAGTCATAATTTTACCTCTTCTTTTTCAGGAGATATATTTTTTCTTCCATGTGGCTAAACCTCTGAAGAAAAATGTAACATCACAATGACTGAGCTCACTTCACATTTATGACCACAATTGAACACTTAGTTCCTGGCATTATATTTCATTATTACAATCGCTCTCCCATTTTCCTAAAGGAGTATTTCATACCTTCTCTCTCAAACTTTTTGCACCTCCTACCATATTTTTACTCTTACCTGAGGACACTGTTTGCCATTTAATTGAGAACATAGAAGAAAGCAGTAAAAAACTTTCATAAGCTTCTAAAAACTCTACTTACCTCCCAACATCCACACCTATTTTTCCAGTTGCTAAAGCTATATAGCAAATTACCCCAAAACTTGTGGCTTAAAAGACTGAAAACATTTGTTTTGCATACAAACCTACAATTTGGGCAGGGATTGGCAAAGATAGCTTTTGTCTGCTCTACTTGCTAGAGCTAGGATAGCTTGCTTGAAGGCTAGGGCCCCAGAATCCTCCCGAAGGCATACTCACTCACATGTCCAGGGTTAATGCTGGTTGTCAGCTGGGACCCTAGCTGGGACCATCAGCTGGAACCCCTCCTTCTATTTTCTAAGTGCTTCACATAGATGAATTCGTTTCAACCCTCCCAACAGCCCTTAGGAGTAGGTATAGTATACAGAAGAGGAAAATGAGGCACAGACAGGTAGGTAACTTGCCTGAGGGCTCCCACCAAGGGGGTAGATAGCGGATTTCAACTCAAGTGGTCCCACACCAGAGTCTGTGCCCCTAATCCTGGCTATGCTGAGAGATAACGTTTAGAACAGTCCTTCCCTGCTTGGCCCACTGTTCCCACCAGATCTCCTCCACCATCAGTCCTAAGCACCTCAGAAAAGTAGAACCACCTACTACTTTAACAAATGGGTTGTTTTTCACCAACCTCAAACTGCCTTAATACATCACCATCACATATGAGATAACTCTAAAAAGCTTGTTTCTGGCTCTCTCCCCACTATCTGAACTCACAAGCCTATTTGCAGACAGTTGGTAAATCCATTACAATCTGATGCAGTGACTTCAAAGGGGAGAAGATGGTGATTCTTAAACTAAGGGCTGGCTTGTTCCTTCTGCTCTTGGTTTTCAAGGCTACCAAGATGTCTCTTGGCAAATACCTCTGCCTGGCAATTAGCTACTGTTTAGCAAAGATCAATACATTTGTCAGTGATGCCTGTGCAGACCTCAGGGCTTGTTTATAAATGGGTTAACCGATGGCTGTCTTGTTGAGTGTGGCAAAGGGCCAATCTTTTTCCTGTAATATGTGCAGTCGGGAGTGTGGGGCCTCCCGTTGGCAGCAAGAACCATGAAGTCAGAGACCTTGCCCCACCCCACCCCCGCCCCCAACCTGAAAAATTACAGGATGGGAGAGGAAGAAAATAGGGAGATGATTCCATTTCTTAAAATGGCTTTATGACTTAAATTCCCTAGTCCCAACATTTATAACTTATTTAAATCCATTTCCATTGAATGGAGACCATTATGTACCAAGTTCAAAAAAGATGTGTGCTTTCTTCTGAAATTTCAAACACAGACACTCTGTATTTAAATAAAGTTTCCACAGCATTATTTCTTGGGCCTTTTGTTTTTGTTGCTTTTGACTATGCAGAATCATCTCGTATACAAAGATGCGTAACTTAATTTATTGAAGCTGAATTTTCCATGGAAATTATCCAGTGCTTCCCCAATTCCCTCACTTTATCTGACAGTCTTTCTTCCTCCAGATAATGGCTGGCAGTAACCCACAGCATGGAGGTTATATGCTGCACTTTTGAAAAAGTCTTGAATGGAGCCATTGTTCCCCTGAGATGGTCTGCATGTTTCACTGAACAGAGAGCAGGGTGTAAAAAAGGCACCTTGTGTGCAACTGTTGGCGAGGTTGGGAAGTGAATTAAAATCTCCAGAAAGTCTGGGCAGTGCTGTTCAGAGGAGCAATGAACCCTCTGGAAGCACTGTTAGCTCAGACATTCCAATGCGGTGAGGCAGCCTCAGGGACATGGCTCCCTCCAGTCTCATTTAGAGAGGGAGCGAGGGGGCGAGCAAAGGACATTGATTTGGACATGCTTTCTTTGCAAAGACTTGGGGAAGGTGCCCTTTTCCAGGCATGGGATGATGTTGATTATCACACTCAGGTAACTTTCCCCATCCAATAGACCTAGATTTGCCTTGGTTACTAACCGTGCAATGACTCATTTGGAGGATTAAATGTTAACTGCTTGTGCATCCACCAGTTTGTAGCAATCTAATTCCCATGTGCCTAATTTAAAATAAACAACAACAACAACAACAAAACACAAGTGTTTGGGGGCTCCAGGTGACTGATGATGTTTGACATTACTAGATTCATGAAATGATTTTTAAAACCATAACAGAAAACAATATATTAAATAAACAGTGTACCTTGTTTACTGTCAGTGATGGGTCCTTTTTCCTGGCTCCTGCATTCACCTGCCCAGAGTGGACTTAGGCATTGCAGTAAATGACCACTCTCTATTGCTCTAGCGCTGAGATCTCAAGCTCTTAATGAACAAAGAGTTTCCTCATCGTCCTCTGCAGAGACCTTTCCAAAACCAGCTCTCAAGGGAAGCAGTAATGTTGATTTTCATTAAAATCCTAGTGGTGAGAAAACAGCAAAAACAGTTAAGGACCAGGCTGTCATATTTTTCTTATAGGCAGAAATTCTTTGGTGTCCTCCTGTGCATTCTTGATCCAACCTCTCCTGTGCCCTGGAGGCTCAAAGGAGGGGAGGCCGCTTTTAAGAGCGACCTGAAAGAAAGGGTCAGACTTGAGCAGGAGGATAGTATGTGGGTGGAGATGGTGATGGTCCAAGTAGAGGCTCAGCCTAAACACAGGTACAGAGTTGGAGTGGGAGAGACATTATGCTGGGTGGTCCATATTAGCCAGGATGAGGCGGGTTCCTACAGTCATGGGGAGTTAAGTTTGGAAGGCAGTAGGGAGCCTAAGGAGGTTTCTGCACAGATTTAAGTTGTAGAAGAGGGAAAATGATATGGCTGTGGCATGAGGGATGATTGGGTCCAAGAAGAGGACAGATGGGAGGGGTTATGGGCCACAGGAATTGGTCCTGATTGAATGTACAAGGAGGTGTCAGACCTATGGAAAGGTTATTTGTCCATCAAAATAGGTAAGGAGGAACAGGTTTAGGGGAAAGGGGGAGGAATGATAATTTAACTTTTCTCCAGGTCCCTGGCACTCCTGTCAACGGGGTATACAAACCTCCCAGCGCCCAGGGAAGGCTCTGTGCAGAGCCTGTAGTTTCTGGCGGTGGTTGAACATCCCCATGTTTGCTTCAGCAATGACAGAGCACTGGATTTGGAGTCCACAGATCTGAATGGCCACTATTAGCAGCAAAAAGAGTACTTCCAAAGCTTGGCACAGCGCCAGGCACGGTATGGCGCTCAATAAAATTTGTTAAATTAATGACTGACCGAATGGGTTCGAGACTTGGTGGTGCTATTTACCAGAGTATCCTTGGTCAAGTGACCTATCCGCCACGAGCCTCAGTTTCCCTAAGGGTCAAGCAGGGCTGGTCCCCGGGGAGAAGGTGTGGGCAAAACTTCCCGCGGCCTGAGGTGCCCAGAGTTCCCGCCTCCCCGGAGCCCGGTGGCCCGGCAGCGCTGTTGCCCGCTCCCGTGGGCTCGGGCCGCGTCCGGCCGGCGGAGCCCGAGACCGAGCGGGGGTCGCGCGGCTGGCCGCCCGGCCTGGGGTGGCGGCCGGGTCCGCCCCTCGCCCCCGTATGCTCCGCGCTGCCCGAGCCGGGGGCGGGCCCGCCTCAGGCCGCTCCCCCGGCCGCCCGGGGGCCCGCGGCGGCGCTCGCGGCCTCTCACCCGGGGCGGACGAGTTCTGGGAAAGGCCGGCCCAGGGCGGGGGCCCCGCTGCCGCCCGCGCCGCCGTCCCGTCCCGGCAGCGCGCAGAGTCCAGGGCGCGGAGCGAGGGAGCGACGCCCGCGGGGGCGCACACGCTAGCGCGGCGGGCGGGGGCGGGGGCCCCCGGCGGGAGAGAGGGCCAGGGGGCGGCGGGCCCCGGGCTCTGCCTCCGGGGCACTTGCCTGGCCGTGGCGCTTTGCTGGCACCCGCTCTGCCGCTGACACACGGTAGCGGGGACACCCGACGCCGCTAGCGACAGGCGGGTCCCACAGGGACGCTGCACTTGGGGACTACGGCGCGACTGGCCCCAAGAGGAAAGGTGAGGAGGCGACTGTGTGGCTCCGTTCCTAGGTGGGCGCAGGGGAGAGGTGGGCTCTTTCTGTGAGACTCCCGCGGGTCCGCGAGGGCAGCCGCCTCGGTCCGTACCTGGCGCGGGGCCCCGCCCCCACCCGGGGGAACCGAGGCCGGGCGTGGGGGGGGGCACAGGCCGGCCGCCGTTCCGGCTCCAGGGCACCCCGAGTGCTTGCCTCGCTCCCGCACGCGTTTGCCTCAGTTTTCGCGGCATTTTTTGTGTACTTGTGGAGGCGGCCAGTACAGAGAGGGAAAACATAAGCCCTTTTTGAGGCGGCACCTAGCAACTGTATTTCAAGAAAGGTGCTCACGAGATTGTTCCTGGAGAGATCGTTCTACATCAAGTCCTAGAAAATACCATATTGGACCTGGGCTCACTTCAGCGACTAGAAGAATGGCCACGTCTTTTTTAATGTTCTCTGGTGCTATGATAATGAATAACGAGAGCCAGAAGTCCTCCGTTGTGGCTAATATTAAATGCACACTATAAATGTATGGGGTTCTCCCTCGCCCCCGTGCCTAGTATTTAAGCCATGAGACAGTTGGTTCAACTGACTCAACTAGTTGTTCCGTGTATGAAAGGGTCTACATATAAAGATT
This sequence comes from Leptonychotes weddellii, assembly GCF_054177405.1. NCBI lineage: Eukaryota > Metazoa > Chordata > Mammalia > Carnivora > Phocidae > Leptonychotes > Leptonychotes weddellii. The sequence continues at coordinate 30,223,483 of NC_138374.1, read as the reverse complement.
TAATGGCGTCATTTTCAATAGTGAGTTCCCTGAAGAGATGTGATGGGGGATTCACTTCATTAAAAAGTTTTGTTTGCACACTGTTCATAATTGTAGTTGCATTTTGCAGAATTTGCCGGTGGGTCATTTAGATCCCTGCAAGATTAGGTACTTTTCCTTGTGTTCCTTGTCGGAACCCCTGGTGGGATTGGGTGGGGCCGCTACCGCAGAATGGGCACAGCGGACGCCAAGAATGCTGGACCCACCAGGGAAAATTTTTGAGAGCCTGTCTTGGGAGGTGGATGCAGGTGACCCCGTGGATACCCGTACAGTGTGTCACTGCGGGAGATGGGGAGTTGAACTATCTCTGGATGCTGTCTGTATGCAGCCATGTGTCTTCACAGATACTTTCTAAAGAATGCCTGAGGATGCTGTCATCTAGAACATCCTTTCCCCTTTCCTCTTCCTGAATGCTCTTCCTGCCCATTTCACCACTCTAAATCCTAACCACCCTTCAAGTTGAATTTTGTTACTGCTGTGAGGCCCTCCCTGATAAGCCCAGCCCCAAAAAGTCAACCTTCCCCTGCTGGGATTCCTGCAGCATTTTACCTTCGCTACCTTTCTCCATTCTCCTTCTTTGAGAGTTATTTCTGTGCATGTCTCATTTTCCCTACTGAAGGCATTAACCATGGCTTTCTTAGCACAGTGTTTGCAGATATAAGGCCCTCTGAAATAATTGTGGGCTGCTATTAAATGTTAAGACTTTTGTTCTTCAACACAAATCTTTACTTTGGAGGAGATACTATAATTGAAAGTATTTATTGAAAAACATAATATTTACCATTCACCTTGACCTCCATTTACAGGCCCATAGAGGAAATTTTCTTTATACCTAGGAGTCATGCATAATAATTATCTGTGGTCCATGCTTTGGGACCAAGTGAGAGGTGAGAGTGAGCTGAGGGACGTTCTTCCAGTCCTTCTAGTAACATAAGCTCCTTGGATGTGCTCCAAGGTTGACCTGTGTCATTAAAAATTCCATGCTCAAGTGAGTTGTGGTAAAGCTAGATTCCAGTGAAGGTGCTTGGTTTTCTTTTTCTATCTGCAACTTTTGTTAGTTACAGTCCCTTCTGGGCTTTTGTTGTATACTTTAAAAAATGAATTTAATGTGCAACTTGTTACTTATACATTTCCAAATGAATAAAGCAGAGGGCAGGGAATGTTTCCCATGCCTGGGAAAGAGGAGATATTTGCACAGAGCTAGGCTGCTCTGCACGTGTGTGTGTGTGTGTGCGCGCACGCGCACGCACGTTGACAGTCCCTGCCTTCCACACACCTGGCTGGCAAGCAGCCTATGTAGGACAACAGCTGCTTCAGTCCAGACTCCTTCTCTCTGGGCCTGGGCCTACCTCTGCTGGGGGTGGGTGGGGAGAGAAGGGGGTTCCCCGGGGAACACAACAATTTAGAGTTTCTGGATTTAGAAGGAAACATAGGGAAAAAGCTAGAAAAAGCAGTAGCAGCTTGTTTAATCAAGTTGCTTTCCTGCTGACATTTGGTTGAGATCTTAGCATTGAGCAAGTAGAATTAGGTTGGGGAGAGGAAAGGCAGGTGATGGGGAGCATGGTACTCCAGGAGAAGGGTTGGGAGGTATTGATGGGGCTTAGGGAAACATGTGGTCCAGATATGTGGGGTCCCCACAAAGGAAGTTGGAGAAGCAGGGTGTAGAGAAAAGATGATATCAAAGATGTACTTTGCCATGGACCAACCATGCTGTCTAGGGGCCTAGAAAGGAAGAGAAAACTCTTTCCAGCATTGTGTGGTCTTCTCTGTTTTCAGGGTACAGAATTCAGGCTTATTTTTATTAAAGCAATAATTCATCTGTGTTATGGCTTAAATAGGTTTTCATGGGCCAGATCAGAACCTAGCCCTCTAGCTGTGCTATCAGTATGGTAGCCAGAAGCCACGGATGGTTATTTGTTTTAACTTTAAATTAGAATTAAATGAAGTTAATGAGCCACATTGCAAGGGCTCAATAGTTGTGTGTGGCTAGTTGCTACCCTACCAGACAATGAAGATGCAGAATATTTCCATCATTTCAGAAATCCTGTCCTGGAATATTGTTCTAAAGGGTTCATGCCTGTTAATTGCCAAGATACTGATGTCAAAACCTAATTCAGTCATAAATTAAAATGTTCCTGTTTATAATCCTCTAGCAAATCTATTTAGATGCAAGTAATAGTAGCACTTGTTGTTGGTAGTGCTTACTGCAAGCCAGGCAGTGTTCTAAGTACTCTACATCTATTAACTCATTTCATTCTAACATGAGGCAGCAAGTGCCAGAGACCTGTTATCCCTTACCTGCAATTCCAAAATCAAAACAAGCTCTGAAAATTGGTTTTCATAAATTTCGCTACAAAATTTGGTCTGAGTTGACATGAGGTTATCATAGTGTTTATTTTTCTCACCCGTGAGAACTATTCATACATTTTTATTTCAGAAAGAATGGACATGTTTGCTGTGGATCCTGCTAACAGTGCTTTGTAATATATGGCCTATGGCACTGTCTTACCATCATAAAAGACAAAAAAATTTATGATTTTGGATAAAGGAGTATGGGCCTCCATTATCATGTCCATTTTGAAGATGGGAAAACTGAGGAACTAAAAGGTTAAGCAACTTGTGTGGAGTCATAGCAAGAAAGTCCCAGACCCAGGAGTCAGTCAGAGCAGGCTGGCTTCAAAGTCTGTTCCCTTGACCAGTGTGCTATCCTGCATCAGCCTCTGGTCTCATCACCCAGAACAAATGACTGGCCACTTTTTTTGGCTTGGTGAAGCCAGATAGCTTTAATTCAACTCATTATGAAGTTTCAGGTAGGGCTCTGGCCGAATTGTTTACCGGTTGAGGGTGAAATGCTGTGGATGGTTACACCACCACAATGGGCATGCTTCGCAGCTGTTTAGCTCACTCCTTTCCACCTTGTGCCAATCACAGTTTATTTTGAGCCATTCGCTGTATAAGAACTGATAGAAAAAGAGGCCATTCATTGTGGCATTGGTAAAGCTACTGGGCCCTTGTTGAAATCATTGGCACATGGGGGTTTATATACTCATAACGATTATGAGGTAGAAGGCAGGGGATGGTTTGGTCCTGGTGTATATTGACTGCTGAGCACTGGTGGGGCCATTCTGATGGCCTGCAGGGATTCTGAGACTTCTGGTATGGTTTCAGAGGATCTGGATCTATCTGACTCAGTTGGTTGTCTCTCCAGAGGAGACTGTAAGTTCCTCTCTTCTTTTGGAGGTTGACTAGAACTGCAGACCTGGTCTGGGGTCAGGAATGGACTTTTCACTTTCCCTCTAAGTGGTGGCAGGAATAGGTGGTCCCTTCATTTGTAGAAATTATTTTTTTTAAGATTTTATTTATTAATTTGAGAGAGAGACAGAGAAAGCATGAGCAGGGTGAGGGGCAGAGGGAGAGGGACAAGCAGCTCAGCAGGGAGCTGGATATGGGGGCTCGATCCCAGGACCCTAAGATCATGACCTGAGCCGAAATCAAGAGTGGGACACTGAGCCACCCAGGCACCCACATTTGAAGAAATCCTTAATTACCCCCAAGGTTTCTCCTTTAAGTATAAGAAAATGTTCTGTCTGAGCGCTCCACTATCTGTATGGATCTTTTAGTATGGGCTCCATAGGACCCCTGTCTCTGTATCTGGGGAGCATTTTACCTTTTATGGTACAGCCTCCAAGTCTCCTCCTAGTGATCATGGTGCCACCCTTCCCCCCCGCCTCCTCAAGTTATAATGATTTAAGGTGTAGGGACAAGGCACCCTGTTGGTGAAATACAAGGCACTAGAATCAAACTTACCTGGTTTACATAGGCTTTACCACCTACTAGCTGTACAACCTTAGACAAGTAATTAATCTTTCTGTAAGATAGTAATTTTACAGGGTTGCTGTGAGACCTAAGCAAGATAACCCAAAGCACTTTGCACAGTGCCAGGTACATAGTGAGTGCTCACAAAGTTAGCTGCTAATATTGTTGTTCTGGGCCTACCTACGTCTTGCCAGTCTGCAGTTTTACGCTTTGGAGAGGCGTCTGTAGTAAACTGAATAATGCCAATAGCCTCCTAAAGGTATCCAAGTCTTAATCCCAGGAACGTATAAATATGTTACTTTACATGACAAAAGAGACTCAACAGATGTGATTAAAGATTTTGAGATGAGAAAATTATCTGGATGGGCCTAGTCTGGTCAAGAGGGTTCTTATAAAAGAGAGGCAAGAGGATCAGAATCCCTAGCAGGAGGTAGGAGTAATGAGCCAAGGAATGCAGGCCGCCTAAAAGCTGGAAAAGGCGAGAAAATGGATTCTTCCCTAGAGCCTCCAGAAGGAATGCAGCCCTACCAACCCATTTTAGACTTCTGACCTCCAAAACTGTAAGATAACAAATTTGAGTTGTTGAAGCTACCGAGACTGAGGCAATTTATCACAGCAGAAATACAAAACTAAGAGGGCATGGAAGAGAAACCAGAAAGTGGTCAGGAGTGAAACAAAAGGTCTCACAATGAGGAACAAGAACAGGCAATGGGTAGAGCAAACCTTGCTGGGTACTGTACTAAGTACTTCATACCTATGAACCCGTCATCCTCACAGCAACCTTCCGAGATAGGTACTTTTGCTATCTGCATCTCAGAGAAGAGGAAGTGGAGGCACGGAGAGGTTGAGTAACTTGCCCGAGGTTACAGAGCTAGTTGTGGTAGAGCTAGGATATGAATCCAAGCAGTCTGGCACTCTTAAGTGTTACCCACCCTGCTCCCCAAAGCAGGCATTTCTGTCGACTAAGTCTGACAGTATCAGCCACTGAATGGTATGTTACTGTATGGAAGGAAGAGAGTATTTGAATCAGTGAGAAGGAGGGCAATGTCGTCCCCCCAACGCGGCCCCCCCGCCCAAGAAAGCCTGGTATTGAAGTGCTTGGTAAGGTTTTGCCATTCCTATCTCATATGATATGTGTGGACAGCTTGAAGCTAGAGGACGCTGGCTCTGGGAGCAGTTCCTGTGCTGGCCTCCCTCTCATGCTCCCACCTCTGTTCTTACAGCAGCCTCGCTCTCTCACCACAGACCGCTGGCCAGGCATCCTGTTGGCTCTGCTTCCTACCTCTGCCTGTTTATTGGATTTGCCTCATTCCTGACTCTCTGCTCCAGCCCTGAATTCCACCTCCTTCTGTCCCCTCAGATGCTCAAACTTGAGATGGTTAGTGTCAGGGACCAGATGGTGAGCTACCTTTGTGACTTAAGGCTGCAGGGGGAGGTTATTTTTGCCCTTTTCCTTTGGTTTATCTGGCTTCTGTTGGTTTTCTAGCTGTGCGGTTTTGTCTCTCAAGCACGTAATTCGGAGTGGTATTGGTTGGGACCATTGGTTTTCAAACTGTGTTCTAAGAGTGTTTGGGGCCTCTACCAGGTGAGGGGTATGGTAGGAGAAGACCTCAGCCCTTCACCCTGCTTCTATTGCTAGAGAGACAGAAGTTTGAGAGGAACTAAACCGCATATTAAGGCACTCTGCGTAAGACCTTTAGCCCAGAGACTGGGATGTGCAAGATATATAATGCTGTGTTTTCTCTAATTGCATTTTACAAGTTGGGGGTCTGGATGCATGTTGCTTAGCTTTGTTTACATCCTGGCTCCACTACTTATATACAATCTGCACAACCTTGAGCAAAAAACTTGGCCTGTTGGGGCCCAAACTTCCTCATGTATGTAATGGGAGAGGCAGTAGTAGAACCTACTTAATAAATGAGATAATCCATGTGAAGGGCTTAGATCAGTGCCTGATCACAATAAAAATTCAATGAACACTAGCTCTCAGGATCGTTTTTCTTATTACTAAGTCTCCCAGTGCCGTGGCTGAAGAAGCAGGTAGCCTCATGTCTTCGCGGAGTTCTGCTCTCTGGTGGTGCTGCAGCCGGGGGTCCCCTGTTACTCCTCTCTCTTCCTGGTTGCCCTTGAAATTTCCATCATCTCTGATTGCAGATGACTGCAGATGCAGTGACATGAGGCTGTCTCTCATGGGTATAGCAGCTTCATCCCCCAAGGTCTCTGAGGCTTCACTGCCTTCTCCCAAGAAGCAGGGTCTCTGCTACTTTTAGGATTTGTAGGACATTTCTTCTTTTCTCCCCTGCCTGCCAGATGTAGGGGCTGGGATGGGAGGGGTAGAATGAAACTCCAGTCTCCTCCCTGCTTCTTCTCCAAGGCATTTGGTCTATAATAGACTGAATACTGTTGAATCCTTCCCCCCTCCCCTTAGGACTTAACAAAATATAAACATAAACAGAGTGGCTAAGCTTGACAGGGTTATTGGTCAGACAGGGCTGGTCAGTGCCATATCGGCTCAGTACACATTGGTGTGTACTCTATGGCATGATCTGCTAGGTGGTGGCCCCAACGAAATGTGCTCCACTTATAAAAATAAACTGGAAAGTCTTCAGAGGGGCTGATGATTTGTGCTCACAAGTCCAGAGGTATAGCGAAACATGATGATCATCTATATATTTTTAATGCCTTGTTGGAACAGCTACATTATAATAATAAAACAGTAAGCCTGCAATATGCAGAATTAAGGAAGAGGCAGAAGCAAGGAGAGACTCTGTTTTGATGACTTCATTTTAGGTTTAAACTATATAATATCACTGACTATGGAAAGTCCAGGGAATGGAAAAAAATCATTGGGAAAAAACACATGTGACCAAGTGCATACTATACACATCTGGGATTAAAATATCATATAACACAGTTTAATTTGGATATCACTGGATTTGGTTCAAGTTACTGTCATTTCTAAAGAAGTTTTGAATCATTTGTTATTATTAATAACACAAACTCAGATTTCATTGATGAACATATTTTTACCTATGTTATGTTTGCCTGGAAGAATTGAAGCCCTCTCTGATAGTCTGGTTTGTCAATCTCAGAGAGGTGGATACAATTCACAGAAGTTAAATACTTCTGGCGTGAAATTGTATTCCCTTTTTCCCCCCAAAGGCAGAATGAATTTGGATGACAGGGCAGTGCATAAACCTCACTCTGTCTGCAGTTTGTTAACTACTGGGGTTCTGAGCTGATTCCGATTCACTTCTTTGCCACTCAGCAGGCTCAATAGTCCCTAACTCAGCCTGGTTTACTGTGCTTGAGGTTTATTCTTTCATCATGCCTCTGTGTGGTTTTAAAATTCACAGTGGGAGGGATTGGTAAGGCTCCAGGCAGTGGTGAAAGAAATATGCTCAATTAATATTTGAACGTAACAGAAGAAGGTAAGAACTTCTTGAGCTATTATACATAGAAGCTATAGAAATTTACAAAAAGAAAGGGCGCCTGGGTGGCTCAGTTGGTTAAGCGACTGCCTTCGGCTCAGGTCATGATCCTGGAGTCCCAGGATCGAGTCCCGCATCGGGCTCCCTGCTCGGTGGGGAGTCTGCTTCTCCCTCTGACCCTCCTCCCTCTCATGCTCTCTGTCTCTCATTCTCTCTCTCTCAAATAAATAAAATAAAATCTTTAAAAAAAAAAAAAGAAATTTACAAAAAGAACTCCAAAAAGTGACTTTGCTGGGCCATCAGTGCAACACAGCAGTCAGCCAGCCCTGTGGGTTCTCCCATGACATCTCTTGGATCTAGGATTTTGACTACCCTTTGCTGACTGAGAAGGGGCTGGGCCTCACCAATGCCAAGTCATGGGATGGCTGACAACAGGTGAAGTGTGCTCCCGACCCAGCCAGGCCAAGCCCAGATCAAATTAGTTACAGAGGATAAGAGAGTGTGCTTATTTCTAACCATGCTGTATAGTTCTAATGAATTATCACTATCTAAGCAGTCACACCTAAAATATGTCACCTATTTAGGAAGATACTAGTTAAAAAAGAGAAAATTTTTAATCCAAACAATTTTATTTTAACAACTAAAATTTTATCTTTTACTTATTAATGCAGACATTACATATCCATTTGTGATTTATTAATTATTTATTATATGCTATGTCATCCAACAGTGAGAATTGAGGGCTAGAAAGGAGGGGTCCAAGTGTCCCCCCTCACTTTTAAAGTTGAAAGAACTGTCTCTTGAGAGACTCAGATTTGACCGAAGCCACCTAGCTGGGTAATGGCAAAACTGAGACCTTTGTTTCAAACAGGATTAAGACCATACTGTAGAGGGGCGCCTGGGTGGCTCAGTCATTAAGCGTCTGCCTTCGGCTCAGGTCATGATCTCGGGGTCCTGGGATCGAGCCCCGCATCAGGCTCCCTGCTCCGCGGGAAGCCTGCTTCTCCCTCTCCCCCTGCTTGTGTTCCCTTTCTCGCTGTGTCTCTCTCTGTCAAATAAATAAATAAAATCTTAAAAAAAAAAAAAAAAAAGACCATACTGTAGATACATAATACACAGTTTTAAATTCTGGATTCTTTGTCTGACATTCCATCATTAAGATGTTTCCACATCATTCAGTGTTTCCAAACCTTGATTTCAGTGGCTGGGTCTCATTGTATTGTGTGGTCCTGTGGAGGACTTATTTATCACTCTAATGCTGGACATTTAGCTGTTGATCCCTGATTTTTTTTCTATTTAAATACCTCTCCATTGCCCAGATCTCTAATTCTTTCTTTAGCACAGAGTCTCTAGAAGTGGAATTACCAGATCAAAGTGTAGAAGTTTTTTAGAGACTCCAGATACATATTGCCAAAATGCTCTCCAAAAAGGTTGTACCAGTTTGCACTTCTACTAACGATATACTAGAGTGGTTTTTCCAGTGGATGTCAGTGAAAGATACCAGACTTGGTATTTCATAGTTTGAATGTGCATTTCTTTGATTACTAGAAGTAAGATATCATCATTGTGCTTTCTCTTGGTTATTTAATAGTAGTTTTTTCCATTTGTCTTTTTTTTCTTTTTACGTGAGACTTCTTAATGAATTAAGAATGTAACATCCCTGCATTCTGTATTTTTGCAAGTATTTTCCTATCTTTGTCACTTGATGCTGTTTTTCTCAACTAGCATTTCCTGGTTGCAAAATAATACACGTTTATTTTGGATAATTTCAGAACTAGAGAAAAGTACAATAAAGAAAAAGTCCAAAAATCATGCACAATTCCACTATCTAGAGTAATTAATAACATTTGGTTCATGGCTTTCTAGGTTTTTGTCCTTGTTCTTCCCCCCACCCCGCTGTTGAGATCATGTTTTCATGTTTTATAAGTTTTCACCTAACTTTGTTAATCATAATTAAGCAGATTGTGCTTATCTCTGCTATGGGATACTATATAAAAATATTAATGAAATATTATATTTTTGAAATGTTTAGCATATTTTTTAATGTATAGAAAATTTTAATTTCTGTATGACCATAGGTCTGTGTCCTCCCTGGTAATTACTTCCATGGCCTTTAAATTTGTAGTTTTTATCTATTTTCTATGATTAACTATATTTTTTAGATTTTCAGCCTTTTAGTTACATTCAGCTTTTCATTTGGAATCAGTTTTTTGTCCATATTATGAGTTGAAGACCTGAACTGTTTTCTAAATACTTAATTTTCCTTAATAATATATTTATTTCCTCATATATATGTTTATATTCCTTATATAATTTCCTTGAATAATATATTTATTGGATAATTCTAGGCAATTCCTAATCTCATCTTGTATATTCTAAAGTCAGTTTTAGGCCTAAGATAATCTATCTGCAAATGTTTGAGTACCTCAGTGTTTTAGTTATGTTAACTTTATAATGTATATTTGTATCACATAGAGGCAGTTCTCTCTCATAATTATTCAAATTTTCTTTATTATTATTTTTTTGCTTATTCTTGTAAATTAAATTTTGAGACATTGTGTCAGATCTCAAAAATCCACTGAGATTCTGATTGGGATTATAATAAACTTATATATTAATTCAGAAAGAATGAATGTGTTTATAGTATTAGTCTTTATATACTCCTCTGTTTCTTTTTCTTTTAAAAAATTTATTATTGAAGTATAATTGACATACAATGTTGTATTAGTTTCAGGTGTACAACATACTGACATGACAATTCTATACATTACTCAGTGCTCACCACAGTAAGTGTAGTCATCATCTGTCACCATACAACGTAATTACAATATTATTCACTATATTCCCTATACCGTAATTTTCCACCCACTCACCTCCCTTCTGGCAACCACCAGTTCTCTGTATTTAAGGGTTTGTTTTGTTTGTTTGTTCATTTGTTATTTAGATTCCACATATAAGTGAAATCATACGGTATTTGTCTTTCTCCATCAGATTTATTTTATTTCGCGTAATACCCTCTAGCTCCATCCATATTGGATGGCCAGATTTCATTCTTCTTTATGGCTTAGTAATATTCCATTGTGTGTGTATATGTGTGGGTGTGTATGTATGTGTATATATATGTATGTGCATATATATACATCACATCTTCTTTATCCTTTCAGAATGTTTCTTAATGTACTCAAATGTTTTTATGTCTTTCAGTTAAATTTTATAGTAGCCTTCATATTAATCATATTTTTCTTATTTAAAAAATGTTTTGTGTGTTTTGAGACACCTGGGTGGCTCAGTTGGTGTTAAGTGTCTGCTTTCAGCTCAGGTCATGATCCCAGAGTCCTGGGATCAAGTCCCACGTTGGGCTCCTTGCTCAGAGGGGAGCCTGCTTCTCCCTCTGTCTGTCATTCCCCCTGCCTGTGCACGCGTATGCTCTCTCTCTCTTTCTGACAAATAAATAAATAAAATCTTTAAAAAATGTTTTGTGTTTTTTTATTTAATCAACTTAATTTTTTAGCTAATTCTCTTGAGCTTTCTAGGTAGAGAATTGTATTATCTGCAAATAATGATTATTTCTCTCTTGAATCAAAAATTCCAGAACATTAATAACTAAGAATAAGGATAATAGACCTTTTAATTTAATCCTGATTTTAATGGAAATGCTCTTCATATTCATTAAGAAATATAATGTTGTCTTTTGGTTTTAAAAAGTTTAAATCACTTTGAGAAAGTAGTTTCATATTCACAGATTTAAAAAAGAAATAAAATTGACTTATGTCACATGCCAAAAAGTTAATCTTTGAAGTGATTATATGCTTTTTTCCACATTTGACTACTAATGTGTTATATTATGTTAACAAATTTCCTATCATTAAACCATACTTGCAGTCTCATTGTGGCAGTTTATTATCATGGTCTTAATGAATTATATCTCTAAGATAGAGAATAATCTGGAACCCATTTAGATTTTACTTTGGAATTTTTTTTAGTTAGCTTTATTTTAGCCTTGGTCATCATAGGCTGGTGTTAAAATTAGCTTGCTGCTCCTGAGTATGCATAGATTGGATTCCAGGGGACCCCCATGCCTTCCTGAGAGTGACAGGGGCAGCTTCCCATGTGGTGAGGAGCTGGAGATGCTGTTTGTGTGGCAGAGAGTGAGGAGGATAAAGTGCATATCAGAGATTGGTTAACTGAGGCTCTTCCTGTGTCGTGAAAATGCAGTCAGTACCTTTGTTTTGTTTGTTTTTTTCAACACTTTTAACACAAAGAAGCACTCTTACTTCTTTGTGTCTCTCATAACGTAGGCAGAATTGGAATTCTGCTATTAGCCGATTCCAGGCACCGAGTACAGACCTCCTTTTCTGGAGCAATGGGGTGTTAAGTAACACATCAGCAAACCCACAGGACAGGCATGAGCTGCTGCATCATTGCCTAAGAATCTAGTAGTTGTCAAATTCAGTGTCTAGGCTTAGTTTAGGTGAAAGGTTAAGAAAAATTGTTCCTGGGGCACCTGGGTGGCTCAGTCAGTTAAGCGTCTGCCTTCTGCTCAGGTCATGATCTCAGGTCCTGGGATCGAGCCCCATATTGAGCCCCGCATGGGGATCCTTTCTCAGTGGAGAGTCTGCTTCTCCCTCTCCCTCTGCCCCTTCCTGCACTCCTGCACACTTTTCCTCTCTCAACTAAATAAATAAAATCTGTTTAAAAAAAAAAAGTGTTCCTAAGGCACATAAAAAGGAAGAAAGAAGGCAGTTACAAAACTTAAAAATATTAAATGGTGAATACTATACATGTGCATTTGTCAGGTATAGGATTGAGAAGCTGACCCCAAAATGTAGCTGCTATGTGGGTGTCTTTGTGGAGAAGCTGAGGAGAATCTGAGCCTCAGATGTAGGAGATGGTTGGCTGTCTCTTCACCTTTGCCTTCTTCACGCTCTTGCTACTTACATGTCACCCTTCATTCCCTGTCTCTTCATTTTTTTCTACAATTTTGTTTTTTCACAACCTTCTTTTCTCATCCATTTGTCGCTCATACATGCTGAGGTCATTTTGAGTGACTCCAGTGTGTCAGGCACTGCATGGGCTGGTGGGATGAGCAAGACCCCCACAGCCACTGCCTCCCTGGGCTTGCTGAGCCAGACAGTAATGCAGGTAAGAACCCAACAATTTCTGTGATTTGTGAAACAAGATGTTACTAGCTCTCTCCCTTTCGCTCTATGTCATTTATTTATTTATGGAAAGGTAGTATAAAACATCATGAATGAGGAAGAATTTACAAGTCATAAAATAAGACAATATTTTGTCAAAGGGGCTTGGTTAAAAGTGTGGCTCAATTCATGGGAATCTCATGCTGCTACTTGGTGTTTTCTCGAGCAAAACATTTTCATCCTCATGTCTTCCCTTTTGAAGACATTTCTTTTCAACTTGAAGAATTCTGGAAGCAAAGGCTGCCAAGATAAAGAACGTGGCCCATTCCAAGGAATAGATGAGAATGCGTAAGAAGAAGCAGCAAATAATCACCTTGTGACTGGTTCTGTTCAGTGCAGAGGCTCAGGGGAAAGCTTGGGAGAATGCCCAGGATATTGGTTGCTGTTGTATTGAGGAAGACAGTCAGGTCCTTCTGGAGTATCTAGTTTACGTAAATGCTCGGCTATTGATTTACTTTTGCTTTTTACTTTTTGAAGTAGACTGCTGTTGGTTCTGTAAAGAGAATTTACAAAAATTAAATTTACTTTTTGAGATAGACTGCTATTGGTTGGTTCTGTAAAGAGAATGTTGACTGTATTCCTAATTTTATACCCAGGATTTGCCATCAAAGATCTTTCAGTCCAGTTAGGGAGACAGGACACAAATACTTGAAATTTTCAGTGTCCTTGCAAAGAAATGGCTGTCTCTGGCCATTTGTTAAATGGCATGAGTCCAGGAGAGGGAGCTCTGGGTTGGAGTTTTCTGGGGCTTGACCGAGGCAGGGTATGGCTTGATAGAAAGAATGGAAAGGTGTTCCTGCTTGGGAAGAGGTGAAGCAGTCTCAGAAGGTCTGTTCACAGGAGAGCATGGCCAGGTGGGCAGGGTTTCCTTTGAGGCCTTCTTTCTTCTTGTTTGCTCTGCATAAATGTTGGGGTTCCTTAGGGTAAATCGACCTCCATGAGTTGAGTTTCACCTTTACATCAGTGGCTCCAGATCTTTTTGTGGCCCACTCCTCACTCTTGAGCTCCAGACCTACATATCCAACTGCCTGCGTGACATCTTCCTGAAACTCGTGTCTCAAATTGGACTCAGTCTTTTCCCAAACCTATTTCTCCTGTATTCCTTATTGCAGTGACTAGAACCCTTATCGACCCATTTACGGAGACCAGAAACCTTAACTCTCCAAGGCTATCCCTTCTGAGTCCATGGTCTCGTAGCACTGGGGGCTTCTCCTTCCCATTTCAGTGTCTGTCTTTCCCAATAAAGCATATGCTCCGTGAAGCCAGGGACGGGGACTGCTGTCAGTGTTCACTTCTCTTATCTCCAGCCTCAGCATAATATTGAGCCAGTGACAAATGTTGATTGACTGACTATATTAATTGAATTTCCTGTCCATTCTGCCTTCTAAATATTTCTCTGGCTAGGCAGACCTCAGTTCTAAATCCAGCTTTGCTGTTTACTAGCTGGGTAATGTTGATATTTTTTAAATTTTATTTTGAGATAATTTTTGATTTATAGAACAAGCTACTTTTAATTTCACTTTACATCATTTTCTAAATCCGTAAAATGAACATAATCATAGTACCTACCTAGATTTGTGATGGATTAAATGAAATAAAGCACATGAAACATTATTACTCTGTTTGACAGGTGCATACTCTATACTGTTATAAAGTTAGGTTTGAAGCTAGAATGTTGGAGGCCTTTAATGCAGGTTAAGGGGTGTGTGTCTTATCTTTTAGAAGGTGAGGATCCATGAAAGTTTCCAACTGTGTGGTGGAAAAACCATGAGCTCTGGAATCAACAGACATGGGTTCAGATCAGAACTCTACCACTTAATAGCTCTGAGGCTTTTCACACCTTAGTTTTAAAACCTCTAAAATTAGGGGGTGCCTGGGTGGCTCAGTCGGTTAAGTGTCTGCCTTTGGCTCAGGTCATGATCCCCGGGTGCTAGGATCAAGCTTTGCATTGAGCTCCCTCCCCAGCAGGGAGCCTGCTTTTCCCTCTGTCCCTGCCCGGGCCCCCGCTCCCCCACTCATGCTCTCTCTCAAATAAATAAATAAAATCCTTCAAGAAAAATAAAACCTCTAAAATTAGGACAATAATACCTTGTATCAGGAATTGTTGTAAGGTATAAGTGAGATGGTATTTGAAAAGTGACACTGATTTGTTTGTTTTAAAGTTACTTTCTTTCCTCCAGTGATAAGCTCTGGGTTCCCTTGGAAAGAGATCTGTGGTACAGAGGCTTGTCTTTGGCTCAGCCCAGTCTAACGTTTTTGTCAGATACTTAAATGAAGCCTGATTTCCTAAATTTGCAGATGATTCAGCGTTGGAATAGCTGATACAGTAGGTGATGGAATGGAGGCTCAAAATGACCTCAACAGGCTGACATGGGAAGTCAGGCATCTAGCAGGTGGATCAAAGCAGTCAGGAGCAAGGGTACCACTTGGAAGGTGATTCCACGGTCCAGGTCATGGATGGAAAGGACCTGACTGAACTGGGGTGGTGTCAGTGACAACAGAAAGGAGTTAACAGTTGGGAAGAACTTTTTTGAAAAATCACTAGAATGTTGCAGTTAACTGGGTGAATATGTGGATAAAGAGGGCTAGAGATGAATGGGAAGCTTCCTTTCTTGGTTCCTGGGAAAAAGAAGGTTCCAGTTAATAGGAAGGAGGAAGTTAGGCAAAAGAATTGAATTAGGGAGAGGAGGAGGGCAGGAGTCTGGTTTTGTACATGGGGTGTTGGCTCTACCCAACAGGAAGTTGGAAAGTCAGGACTGTAGCTTGTGGGAGAGAGAGGCTGTGTCTGGAAAGAGGCGTTTGGGAGTCATCCACACGGAGGTGATAGTTGAAGTCGTGGGTGGGAGGGAATGGGATGGCCAAGGAGTGGCCAGTGCTATTCAGAATCATTAGCGTTGTTGGCTCTAACTTGAGATAAGCAGGATAAACAAACCCTTGCCCAAGTGGGAACTAGTTCTACTGCCTTCCTCAGGCTCTTTAACTCATTCAAGCAAAGTTTTACAGGATGGAAAAAAAATCACATGCAATAATTTCGGATTTAAAAAATTGTATTTTTGATTTGTATATTATTCTCATTTTAAATTATACAAGTAATACATTCTTGATTGGAAAGAATATAAACATTGTGTAAACACAGATAAAGTAAAAGCCCCCATTAACATTAACCCTTGTCCAACTTTACTTTCTTTTTCAGAAGCAATCACTGTTACAAGTTCAGTGGGTGTTCTTACAAACTTTTTCTTTATGCATTTATACATACACACACATACACATAAAGATATGTCTTTGTTTTTGTGTGTGTGGTTTGGTTTTGTTTTATATAAGTGAGCTCATAAAATGTTTTATTCTTTAATTTTTACTTTATTTTTCTTAAAAGTATTTTAATTTATTAATTTTTAAAGATATATTTATCCATTTGAGATTGACAGAGAGAGAGTAGGGGGAGGGGTAGAGGGAGAGAGAGAGCATCCCAAGCAGAGGCGCCCGACGCGGGTCTTGATCCCACAACCGTGAGATCACAACTGGAGCCAAAATCAAGAGTCAGACACTTAACCAACTGAGCCATCCGGGTGTCCCAATTTTTACTTTTAAAAATGAAACAATATGCTTTGAAACTCTTTCCAGGTAAATTTATCTAGATCTGAGTCATAAAAACAGCAAAATCTGTTTTCCTGGGTACGAATGTACTATGTTTTATTTAATCATTCCCTTATTGATGAAATATGCCATGTTTCCAACTTTTGCATCTGTCTGTCCTGCAGACACTGATTGCTTGTACTGTGTAGGAGACTGCCCAGTAGATACTAGGATATGTTGGTCCATAGTAAGCCAGGGGTTTGCAAGCTGTTGGGGTCAATGAGAAGCACATCCTCCAGGGTCAACTATGAATATGCTATTAACCTTATGATGGAGAATTTCTTTGTCAGACTCAGCCACTTGCTGTTGTTCAGCTGTGCCAGGGCCTTCTCGGTGCCTTAAGCTGAAGAAGCTAGAAGTAGTGGGGAGAAAGGGAAAGGATGAACCCATGCTAATGAGATGAGGACTTTCACCTCTCTCCCCAAACCAAAGTTGGAGTGATTGATTTGGGGAGGCGTAGGTTGGGTTTGAGAACGTTTTTCTTTTTACAAATATTATCAAAATGAATATATAAAGTTTTAAATTCCCACTTGGGAGCTTCTGAAAATATATCCCCCTGTGAGAAACCGATTCGTTGTTTCCTTTTCTCTCAAGTGCAGGGGCCTGAGGCAGCTCCAGTGTAAGGACAGCAGGGAAAGGAAAGGAAGAAGAACCCCCTTCTGACCTCCTTTATCCCAACCCACCCATTCTCTTCCTTCTCCCTCCCTCTCTTTTTCTGGTCTTCTTGTCTTCGATGCTCTGAATCATACCACATCTAGTGAGCAGATTTGGGGCATAAATGTTTTATGCAAAAACACCAGGGCCCTCATTTTCTTTCTCTTCATTTTTGCTACCTTCACTCAGGACTCAGAGGAGGGTCCACTTTGGGCTACAATGCAGGGAATCATGCTGGTTCTTCTTCTCCTCTTCCCTCTGTTCAGGACCGACTCAGCAGCTGGGAGGCTCTGCCAGGCTGTCAGGAAGCACCATCCCAAGGCAAGACTGCCAAGAGCCGGGCTTCACAGGCAGTCGTGTCCTCTAGCATGTGTGACGAGTCTGACTGGGAAATTTCTTGGGATCTCTCCAATTCCCTAAGCCAAGCCCCTCCCAACTCGAGTCCTCAGCACAGTGAAGACTGGGGGATCTTTTTCATTTCACCTGTTTCTACTCCAAGGCAAGCGGAACTGACCCTTGGGGCTGCTGGACCAATGAGTGGGCTCATCTCCACACGGCTCCCTCGGACATATGTCTGCAATGTAGCTCTGATCTGCTACCTGCAGGAAGATGATCGCTACCCACTTCTTTGGGTACATGTGCCAGCCTCCTTTTCCACTTCTGACCCCCACCTGTCCCCTGGCACCCCGGACACCCCGGCAGTAAATACCTAATGCTTTCACTACTTGGAGCTTCCTAAACGCAACACATGGTCTTCCTGTTCTGTGCCTTACCTTGGGCTGCTCACTCTTCCCCGCCCGTCTTTCCTCTGTACTTTAAATTCAGTTTAGGTGTCAGTCATTCTAGAAAGTCTTCCCCGACACACACACACACACACACACACACCCCTCCAATGCCATATACACCTCATTGACCTTGAGTTTTTCATTTAGTATCTGTGTCTCCCACTCCAGTATGGCAGTCTGAGTCACCTCTCTGCCCCCGGGTCTGAGCCCAGGACGTGGAATATACTGCGCACTCAGTTTATGCTTGTTGAACTCAAATGACCTGGGGCAGGGACTATCTTTGTGGTTCTTCTAGGTTTGCCCACCTGACAGATTCCTGACTTCCTAAGTCACATCTTGTTATTTGAGAAATAATGCCTCATTAGTGAGAAAACTCACTGAGAGGGCTTGCCTTATAGTAAATTTGTGTTGCATTATATTTGGACGGTTTGCAGGGTGGAGCGTCATCGTTTTTAGATTCCAGACAAGTCTCTGCCTAGGATGAGTGCGGGGAGTAAGGAGGAGCCACATAACGTGTCAGGGTCACAGAGGAGGCTCCTTGAGGTGCTCAAGGCGTCATGAAGTGCCCTCCCCCCACCCCCCACAATAACCCCACCTAGCAAGTGGAGTCTTTCCTTTTACCAAGCACCTTGGCCATAGCTGATTTCCTATAAATCATCTTGGGAGGTAGAAGGAAACAATTTATACATAATTTAACAAAAGAGGCTGATTCATTTATTTATTCTACAAATATTTATTGAGTTCCTACTATGTCTCTGCTTTGGGAACATGGCAGTAGACAAAACTACTTTTGCAGCTCTCAGGAAGCTCTGGTCCTAGTCGCAGGATGCCAACAAGTAACTAGCATACAAATAAGTAATACATATAATTTGCAGTGGTGGTAAATGCTCAGAAGACAATCAGGCAGTGTAATATGGCAGAAAGCAATGGGTGGGAGGGGAGAAGGGCTGCTTTAGAGCTTCAAAGCCTTTCTGAGGTGATGACATTTGAGATGAAGTCTGAAAGGTGAGAAGGAGCCAGCTAGGTGATGTCTGAGGGAAGTGGGGTGACTTGCTGAAAGTCCCAGGCTGGAGCCACTGCTGAAGCCGTGAAGCAGGCTTGCTCCCCGATGTCCCTTGAGCACCTCTCTCCTCTCTCTGCCATGTCCAGGGACCCCCATGAGTATGTCGGGGACAAGCTGTGGGCAGGAAGGGGATGAGCCATGCTAATATGCGCTAGGAACTCTCACCAAGCATGGGCCCTGTCAGCTCGCCTTGGAGTGTGCACAGCCAGTCCAGAGCTGATGAGGGGTCACCTGGGGGCCAGATTTCTTCACCATTTGTCTCTCAGTAGGTCCCTTTCACAAGGGATCCCTTAAGAGTAAACCTCGCCTCTTTCCAGATCAGCAGGAAAGGGGTATGACAAACTCCTCTACAAGGCAGCTAAGAGGTTAGCATCCTGCCCTGTTTTTTAAATTGTTATAAAGTATACATAACATAAAATTGGCCATTTTAACCATTTTTTAAGTGTACAGTTCACATTCTTGTGCAGCCATCAATACCATCCATCACCAGAACTAGTTCTTCTTCCCAAACTGACACTCTGTACCATTTCAGCACGAACTCCCTGCCACCTTTTTTAAGGCCCTGGTGGATCCTGGGTAATGAAATGAATCCCATTTTACAGAAGCCTCTCCCCCGGTAAATTTAGCCTCCTCGTGTTTAATGCAGTATCATTAATGTAGTCTGAAGACAACTGGCACCAGGGTCACCCGGTTGGTGGGGAGAAGAAGGGGAAATGCCTGTTGAAATTTAGATCTCCCCTCTCCTTCCTGAATCAGAATCTCTCATCCAAACCTGTGTATTTGTACCAAATCCCCCACATGATTATGATGCTGACGTAAATGTGAGAATCGCTGGTTTCAGCCTCATGGGAAAAACACGTGAGGAAGAATATTAGCTAGGGCATAGAATGCTTGTTGTGGGGAAGTAGCTACCTGCATTTGAATATCTGCTTCCCCAGCGGCTAGCTGAATAATTCTGGGCAAGTTGCTTAATCTCTAAACCTGTTTTCTTATCTCTAAATTGGAAATTGTGGTCTTAGTACACACCTCACCAGAGTTGCTATGATGATTGAATAAGACACGAGATGTTCAGATGGGGGCCTCGCATGGATGGTCTCAGGTCTTGATGTGGCCCACAGGTAATGAGGTGACCCAGGAGACTGCTTTACACAGGGTAGTTCTATTTTCTTGAGGAGTTATGGGTAAAGTGGATCAAAATTTGCTATTCCAAAAATGTTTTGTCTTTTGCTGTCATCCCACTGTAGGAAAGCAACCAACGTTATTAGTCAGGATAGGAAATATATAGATACGCCTGCAGCAATTGATAGGGTAAAATATTTTTCTTGAAAAATCCTTTCAGAGATGGGTTCATGTGGAGAAATTCCTGAGAGGAATGG
Organism: Leptonychotes weddellii; assembly: GCF_054177405.1. Lineage (NCBI taxonomy): Eukaryota > Metazoa > Chordata > Mammalia > Carnivora > Phocidae > Leptonychotes > Leptonychotes weddellii. The sequence continues at coordinate 30,203,485 of NC_138374.1, read as the reverse complement.
TTAGGTGATTAATATTAATGCATGTAGTGCTTAGCTGTGGGAAATAATTAAGAAAATGAGGCTCTGGCACCTGTCCCAGATACTTACCACCACCCCACTTTGGAAAAAGGGCAATTAAGGTTGTGTAAAGATGTTCTGGATGGCTGGTGCAGTAGTAGTTTGAGAGTGTATCATAGTAATTGGTCAGAGAAGCTTTCTGAATAGAATGTGGCTCTGCAAAAAGGAAGGTAGAGGGAGCTCAGGAGTGATGACCAGGACACAAAAGTGGGGGTGAATAGGTAGGTTCAGGGAGCAGCAGACCAGACCACTCTGGCTGAGGGGAGTATCAAATCGGTGGGTTGGAGAGTCTGGTTTTTATTAGATCACCTTCAAACTTGGCTCTGTTTGGCCTAGTTTAAATAAAATATCACCTGAACCTAGCATATATCTCCTTGATAAATTTCAATTAGAATCAGTAGTTTTATGGACCATTTGTACTTAGTGCTTAGCATAGGATTTGGCACATAGTTAGGTGCTCAAAAATTTTTTGTTGAATAAGTGAATGAATGAATCATACCCTTTGGTTGACCAGCCCTTGCAAGAAAGATTGGAGCAATCTGGAAGTTACTGTACTCCAAGGACAGTATTACAAATATATCGAACAGGTGAGATTAGGCATGATTTCAGGGGGGCATTTTCCATGATTTCCTCCTTTGTAAAATAATATTTAGAATGTTGGGAAAGGGAGTGTTGATGTTTATATAGATTTCATTATGCCCCAAAATTATTCCTTTGGACAATATAAATACTAAAAGCAGGATAAAAATGGAGAATATAGTTTCAGTTCTGTAAAAGGTATATGTTCATGGGGAAAAACTGGAAGGAAGTTATAAGAAAATTAGGACTTACCTAATGACCTTACCTCATGTTTTCTACTTTATGCTTATCAGAATTTTTTCAAATTTTCTACAGTAGATCTGTTACTTTTATAATCAGAAAAATATAACATGTTATTTGTTAAACAGTATAGAATGTGGTCCAACAGTCTTTTTTTTTTTAATATTAAAAAATATTGTATGTTTATATTAAAACATATCCTCAACAAGGCAAAATTTCTCAAAATATGAGTCTCGGGATTCTTACCACATCACCATCTCCAGTGCTAATTCAACCTCACAATCTTTGACCCTTCCCCATTGCATATTTTTATCTTCCTCCCACAGTAAAAATCCTGGATTCCAACAATATTAACACAAT